>NC_135805.1:58169840-58519283 GCF_964213995.1 Mustelus asterias | reverse complement strand
CATCTCCCTCTGAGACACTCCCAGTCAACAAGTCCCTCTCTGTGAATACCGATGCAAAGTATTAATTTAGGATCTCCCCTATTCCCTTGGGTTCTAAGCATAATTCCCCTCCTTTGTCCCTGAGAGGTCTGACTTTTTCCCTGGCAACTCTTTTGTTCCTAATATATGAATAAAATGCCTTAGGATTCTCCTTAATCCTGTCTGCCAAAAACATTTCGTGACCTCTTTTTGCCCTTCTAACTCCCCGTTTGAGTTCTTTCCTACTCTCTCTGTATTCCTCCAGAGCTCCATCTGTTTTCAGTTGCCTGGACCTAACGTATGCCTCTCTTTTCTTTTTGATCAGATCCTCAATTTCCCTGGTTATCCACGGCTCTCGAATCCTACCTTTCCTATCCTTCCTTTTTACAGGCACATGCCTGTCCTGCAGACTTATCAACTGTTCCTTAAAAGGCTCCCACATGCCAGACGTGGACTTACCCCCGAACAGCCTCTCCCAATCAACGGCCACCAATTCCTGCCTAATCCAGCTATAGTTAGCCTTCCCCCAATTTAGCACCCTACCCTTAGGACAACACTCGTCCTTGTCCATTACTATCCTAAAGTTAACAGAGGGATAATAGAGGGATACAGACCGAGTAAGGGCAGAAGGTTTTTTTTAGGGCATCATGATCGGCATTGGGCTTGGAGGGTTGAAGGGCCTGTTCCTATGCTATACTTTTCTTTGTTCTTTGTTTTGCACCTTCATTCTTGAGGCGCGGGAGCCAAGTTCGCCGGCAAGGCCAGCTCCAAAGAGAGCAGGACGCTCTTCTTAAAGGGTGGCCTGATCTCAAAGTTAAGAGAGAGGACCCCCTCCCACTGCCTCCACCCACCTCCCCCCTACCCCCCCATGGACATTTGGATCCTTTCCCCTTCCATCCCACCCATCCATTCTCGTCAACAATCTACGCCCCTACCCATCCATCATCGCCATGTTGGTACTGCCAGGGGCAGTGCCGGGACACTGCCTTGTTGTGCCCTTGACCACCTGGGGCTACAATGGCCTCCGTGTCCCCGGCGTGGTCACCTCAAGTGCTGGAGAGTAGTGATCCCCGCCAATACACACCGCTACATAATCAGGATGGGTTTTGTAGCTTTCTCCCTGAACTCTCTACTGAAGGACTTCATCAAATAACACTCCAGCAGGAGACGAATGTAACATCATACAAAAGCTGGGTACATTGTCTATTTCCACTCGTCCTTTCAAGCTATAAGTCTGAAATAGAAAAACACAAAGTGAAAGGAAAAGATGGCACAAACTCCAAGTGAATGGAATGAATGTAAGAATGAGGTCATCAAGCCCATTGCCTCCAGAAACTATGTTCAAATGGCTTCAAGTTGAATTTTACCCAACTTAATTTGCTCCTGAGGGAATGCCTCCTTGAAACCCAGTTAACATTGAGTGAAACATTACGATAACTATTATTCTGTGCAATATTCACAGATCACTTTCTGATTGTTATGGCAGCAGGTTCTGTAGAGTATTTTGAACTTCAGCTGCTTTTCCTAATTATTTTAAACACTGCTGCTAAGCAGATATTCACCCAACTTCTATTGAGGAAGTTACCAACCGGCATTCACTATTTCTTGCCAGCACTCTCCAAAATATTCATTATTCTATAATAGGAAAAAGAATCTCATCTACTCTTGTCGAGTTTCCAGCTTCCACTTTTATATTTGTTTCCTCATGTGCAGTTGATGTTGACTACATGGACTTTAGCAAGGCCTTTGACAAGGTACCGCATGGTAGGTTGTTGCATAAGGTTAAATCTCACGGGATCCAGGGTGTGGTATCTAAATGGATACAAAATTGACCTATTGACAGAAGCCAGAGGGTGGTTGTAGAGAGTTGTTTTTCAAACTGGAGGCCTGTGACCAGCGGTGTGCCTCAGGGATCAGTGCTGGGTCCACTGTTATTTGTCATTTATATTAATGTTTTGGATGAGAATATAGGAAGCATGGGTAGTAAGTTTGCAGATGATACGAAGATTGGTGGCATAGTGGACAGTGAAGAAAGTTATCTCGAATTGCAACAGGATCTTGATCAATTGGGCCAGTGGGCTGACGAATGGCAGATGGAGTTTAATTTAGACAAATGCGAGGTGATGAATTTTGGTAGATTGAACCAGGACAGGACTTACTCAGTTAATGGTAGGGCGTTGGGGATAGTTACAGAACAAAGAGATCTCGGGGTTCATGTTCATAGCTCCTTGAAAGTGGAGTCACAGGTGGACAGAGTGGTGAAGAAGGCATTCGCCATGCTTGGTTTCATCGGTCAGAACATTGAATACAGGAGTTGGGACGTTTTGTTGAAGTTGTACAAGACATTGGTGAGGCCACACTTGGAATACTGTGTGCAATTCTGGTCACCCTATTATAGAAAGGATATTATTAAATTAGAAAGAGTGCAGAAAAGATTTACTAGGATGCTACCGGGACTTGGTGAATTGAGTTATAAGGAGAGGCTGGATAGACTGGGACTTTTTTCTCTGGAGCGAAGGAGGCTAAGGAGTGATCTTATAGAGGTCTATAAAATAATGAGGGGCACAGATCAGCTTGATAGTCAATATCTTTTCCCAAAAGTAGGGGGAGTCTAAAACTAGAGGGCATAGGTTTAAGGTGAGAGGGGAGAGATACAAAAGTCTCTAGAGGGGCAATTTTTTCACACAGAGTGGTGAGTATCTCGAACAAGCTGCCAGAGGTAGTAGTAGAGGCGGGTACAATTTTGTCTTTTAAAAAGCATTTAGATAGTTACATGGATATGATGGGTATAGAGGGATATGGGCCAAATGCAGGCAATTGGGATTAGCTTATGGGTTTTTTTAAAAAAAGGGTGCCATGGACAAGTTGGGCCGAAGGGCCTCTTTCCATGCTGTAAACCTCTATGACTCTATATTATGCTCCCACAGCTCAAATACCTACAATGACCTAAGTCTCGCAATCTATTGGAACTGGAGTTCTCTAGTTTTCACCATTGGAAGCATTCACTCACACTGTGGCATTGACACAAGCTGTATCTCAACTAAGTATCCACTGTTCATATTTGCAGTATTTCTGCAGTCTATTCTTGTGGGAGGGACTAGAAACGAGAAAAATATGCAATCTTCCTTTTAAGTTGGAGATAAGGAAAAATTCTTTTTCTAAGAGGGTTATTAGTCTGTGGAATTCTGTTCCCCAGATTTCAGTGGAGGCACTGAATTGGCTCATGCCCGAGTTGGATTGATTTTTGATGGACAAGGGGGTCGAGGTTTTGCGAGGCAGACAGGAAAGTGGAGTTGAGACCACCACCGGATCAGTCATGGTCTTTTGGAATGGCGGTGTAGACTCGTAGGGCCAAATGGCCTACTCTTGCTCCTAAGTCCTATGTTCCTGAAGAGAAATGGCAAACAAGCTTAATTATCTCCCAAACCTATGTCCACACTGAAGCATATTTCACCAGGAATACTGAATCATGTTCAGGAAAGGGAATCCTGGTTAATTCTCCCCAACCCACCCCACCCCCCCCCCCCACCCCGCCCCCCTGCCCCCCTCTTCCAGTTAGCAGTGCTAAGGCTAATTGTAACAGACCCAAAAATCATCTTATTTACAATGAACAAACTCAGAAGTGTTGACAAAGCATATGCTGCTGACTAAACCAAGTACCTCACTGAACATTGTACTGTTTTCAATGTCAAACTACATAGATCACCGAAGAGATGACAGAATTACGAAATCATGTAAAGTTATATCCCCTCTGTTTTAATGTCACTGTCTCAGAACTGGTTCCCGTCCTGGCAAGACTCCAGTTCTCAGTTGGCCTTGTCATTCCAAACATCTCACACCTGACAGGTGCAACAGGCCTGTCACATAATTTGATGGGTGCACCTAGTCTGTAACAGATCCCACTCATTACCAATTTGTCCTGTATATGTTGCTCACCCTTGTCATATGGACCACCTCAGATTTTTTTCCCCCTATCTCTAGACAGATGAAGCAGTGCTATTCAACTGCAAAAAATAATCGAGCTTTGTTGTTGGTCCCCATCTCTAATGAACCTATTGTGGTGGAAACCACACCAAGTTGTATTCTGTGCACTGATGACATGGATAGACCATGTTCAAGTTAAATCAGATACTGAGCTTCCTAAAGAGGAAAAGAATAGAACAAGCAAGGATTCCCTTCTTACACATATCATTTAAAATACTTATCAGTTCGTAAGCTGATGCAAGGTACATTGGGACGTGCAGACATGGGAAACTTTAGTGGGCAGGGAGAATTATGAATGAAGTTACTGTTTCATTTATCTATTGGAAGCCCTTTCGAAATATGAGATCTGACTGCAAACATATATTCTGAGATAAGTGGGCATTTCTCAGTAATGATAAAACTAAAAAAGCTTCTACTTTCTAGTTGAAAACAACAATAAAATAATATAATTCTACATAAAATTTGCATTTTAAATGCAGCAGTTAAAACAACTGGGCCCTGAAATTCCATGAGACCCCACGCACTTCCCCCTCCCCTGTCTATTGCTCTTGGGGTGATTGGCAGAAACCCCAGAGAAACAGTACAAACAACTCCTTTTAGTCATTTGTGCTGGAGATCCTCGACGGTGGTTCCAGGTACCCATTTTTAAGGTGCATTTTAAATGGAAAAATTCCCAATTAAGCAAAAACGCAAATACTTTACAAGACTGCAAATTCATGGCTGCTTGAGGGTTACATCCTCACAGTTATCCACACTACACTGCATTTGCTATGCAGCCTGTCAAAATCTCACTGAAGCATCTCTGCATCCCCCACAGCTCACCCTCCCACCCAACTTTGTATCATCTGCAAATGTGGAGATAATACATTTAGTTCCCTCGACGAAATCAGTAATATACAATGTGAACAGTTAGGGCCATAGTACAGAGCCCTGCACTACCCCACTTGTCACTGACTGCTAATCAGAAAAAGACCCATTTATCCCAACTCTTTGCTTGGAACTGGCTTTCTATCAATCTAAAGACACTAAAAACAAATAATAAGAGTTTCCGCAGGTATTTAAATAGGAAAAGACTAACGAAAGGTAGTGTTGGTTCTCTTGAGAGGAAGTCTGGGAAACAAGGAAACAGTAAGACGTCTCACAGCACCAGGTTAAAGTCCAACAGGTTTATTTGGTAGCTCAAGCCACAAGCTTTCGGAGCACTGCCTCTTCATCAGGTGAGTGGGAGTTGTGTTCACAAACAGGGCACATATAGACACAAACTCAATTTACAAGATAATGGTTGGGATGCGAGTCTTTACAGGTAATCAAGTCTTAAAGGTACAGACAATGTGAGTGGAGAGAGGGTTAAGCACAGGTTTAAAAATGTGAATGGTCTCCAGCCAGGAGAGATTTTGGAAGCCCAGGCAAGCCGTGGGGGTTACAGATAGTGTGACATGAATAAACAAGGAAACGGCAGAGGCATTGAACAAATATCTTGGTGGCGATTCTCCCAAAAACATTCTAAGTGTTGAATTCGCGAGAAAACTGGAGTAAATCACATTTTTTTCAACAGGAGTTTAAAAATGGATCTCCTACACTCTGCACAGCAGAGTGCACTAGTGTGATTCATGGTGAAAAGCTAGCGGCGGGGCCTATTCCCACCCGGGAGGCCGGCAGCATAGCGCTGAGTGGGCCACTGTGCATGCGCTGATCTGTCAGCGCAGAGATCGGTGCATGCGCAGTGGCTTTGTTCTGCCAGCCTCCCGATTACTGGCCACCTCAAGCGGTGACAGCTCCACGATCCCCGCAACGGCAGCCCTCCGACTTCCCCTACAGGCCGATCACTGGCCCCCCCGACCATGTCCAGGCTCAGCTACAACGCCACCCCCAATTCCCCCCCGACAGTTTTACCCCCCCTCTGCAGTGCCGACCCCCCCCACCCACATTGCTGACCTCCCCGCCCCCCCCCCCCCCCCCCCCCCCCGCAGTGCCAATCCCCTCTGCCCACCTCAGCAGCCCCGATTCCCCCCATCAGGCTGCCCACCCCACCAGTCATGATGGCCAGCCCCGATCGTTTGCCTCTATTCCTCCCCCGCTGATCCCAATGCAGAGTGGCAGTGGAACTCCACCCCCACCAAACCTCGCCCCACCCCCACATACACCCCACCTCCTTGGCACTGCCCCATGCCTGATGCGCAATGCCAAGGTGCCCCCTGGGCCTTGGAACATTGCCACTTGGGCAGTGCCAGGGGGCCATCGCTGGCACTGTGAAGGTGCCAATGTCCAGTGGGCCCCCCCCCTGACGCCCGCCCTCTGGGAGGACCTCGATCGCCCCCCCCCCCCCTTCACTCCAGCGGTGTCGGGGTGCCAGCTCCCTGAAAGTGGGGAGCTACTGTAAACACCGCTGGAGTGAAATACTTGTAGCTGGGTGGGATAGGCTAGCGGGTCCAGAGACTTTGCTAATTATATTTAAATTACATTTAAAAACCCTTCTGCATATCTAATCAGCTCTGCACCTATTCCCGGCATGGAGCTGACGGCATTGGAAATCTGGTGCTGGGAGAGACATTCGCGGCCGGACGCCCAACATGGATTGCACTAATCCAGCCCCGCTGAAATCTCCCGGCCCGCTGCATTTATTTTTTTAGCACAGTGGGATGGGAGAATCACACCCCCCCCGCCCCCCCCCCCCACCCCCACCCCCGACTCCCTTTGTTTCTGTCCTCACTTTAGACTTAGAAAGCTTCAAAAAGATACTTGAAAATGAACAGGTGAAAGAGAGAGAGGAACTTAAAACAATCATCATCATTAGACCTAAAGACAGACAGGTCCTCAAGACCAGATGACCTGCATCTTAGGGTCTTAAAATAAGTGGCTGCAGAGATAGTAGTGCCATTGGTTATAATTTTCCAAAATTCCTTAGTTCTGGAAGAGTCCCAGTGGATTGAAAAATAACAAATCTAACACATTTATTCAAGAAAAAAGTGAGACCACGACAGGAAACTGTAGGCCAGTTAGTATTACATCTGTCATAGGTTATTGAATAATGATGTCTCATTTCATATTTCCAGGTCTAGAATAGCATGCTCCCTCACTGGTATGATAATGTACTTACTACTCGAAGAAATGATCCCAAACGCACTCTATGGGCTCATTTTCCAGGCCACCTTTGTCAATCTGATTTACCCAATCCACATGTAAGTTAAGGTCTCTCATCACCAATCTGTAAACGGAAACATGCTTTAATTTGTTCCCCTCTTTATAAGCAGTAGCATATTTCCAAACCCCTTGGTTTTGGTACGATCCAATTTTCTATTAATAACTCCACAACTAACTCGAGACTGGATGAACTCAAAGGGTTAGTTTATTAGCACACACTCAAATAAGAAAAGAGAGTTTGAAATGTTCCCCTCACATTTATTTGATTTGATTTCACAACACTCTGTGAAGGGGGGCAATCGGGGCTCCCCCAGGGGGTTGGGTGGCGGGGGATAGTGCCCCCTGAGCACCTTGGCAGTGCCCAAGGGGCAAAGTGCCCATGTCCGGAGGTACCTTGGCATTGCCCATCAGGCATTCGGCAGTGCCAAGGGGGTGGGCCTATTGTGGGCAGAGAGGGGTTCACCTCCCTATGGGGGAGTCTGCCTCCCGGGGGGGGGGGGTGTCAGCAGGAGGCTGGGGGGACCGCCGCTGCTGGGTGCAGAGTGCTGGACATCTGGGTGCTCCGGGATGGGAGGGTCGGGGTTTGCCCGGGATTTGTCGTGGGAGCCACGATCGGGCCGAGGTGGGGGAGGGGGGCTGGAGGGGCAGCATTCTAGGGGTCTGGGTTGGCCAGTGATCGAGCTGGCCAGCAAACGGAGATACTGACAGATCAAGGCCACTGCGCATGCACAGAGTTCCGGAACTATCAGACTCCAGCGTGAATAGGACCCCCACCCCCACCCCAGGTTTTTAATGATATTCACTATTGTGACCTCTGCAGTGTAGATGATGGCATTGAATTTCCAGCAGAAACAGTGTAAATAGGGACTAGGTATTGCACCTGGGCAGAGCTCCTTGTCTGCGAGGCTGCCAGTTTGATGGTAAACAGCAGACTGAGCTATACAGTTCAGTGAGGCAATATTACTCATTCCATTAGCCAGAGGCCCCTGTCACATGACTTCCACCTCTCCACCAGGTCTTTGGTATGTATCCATTGTTTGGATGCCAAAGACTGTTAAATGTCTGCAATCTGAGATTTTCCAGCATTTTTGTCTTTGTTGTATAAAAGTAGGGAAGGCTTCTTCCTCAACCATGGTTTTCCACCCACTGTGATTGACAGGGTTCTCAACCGTGTCCGACCCACCCCCCCGGACCACTGCTGTCACCCCCTCCCCTCCCTCCCAGAACCAGGATAGAGTCTCCCTTCTCCTCACTTTTCACCCCACCAGCCTGGGAATTCAAAGGATCATCCTCCGCCATTTCCACCAACTCCAGGATGATGTCGCTACTCAAAACATCTTCTCCCTCAATCCCACTGTCATCATTCCACAGGGATCTCAAGATAGACAAGTCCCCGGGGCTGGATGGGATCCATTCCAGGTTACTGTGGGAGGCAAGGGAAGAAATAGTTGGGGCCTTATCAAATATCTTCACGTCCTCTTTGACCACAGGTAAATTTCCAGAGGACCGGAGAATAGCTAAATGTTGTTCCCTTGTTTAAGAAAGGAAACAGGGATAATCCAGGAAATTATAGGTTGGTGAGCCTGTCAGTGGTGAAGAAGCTTTTGAAGAAGATACTGAAGGACAGGATATATGCACATTTGGAAGAAAATGGACTAGTTAGTGATAGGCAGCATGGTTTTGTATGGGGAAGGTCATGTCTCACCAACTTGATTGAGTTTTTTGAAGAGGTGACAAAGATAATTGATGAGGGAAGGCTGTGGATGTAGTTTAAATGGGCTTTAGTAAGGTGTTTGACAAAGTCCCACATGGCAAACTGATACAAAAACTAAAATCACATGGGATTCAGGGTGGGCTGGCTAGATGGGTACAAAACTGGCTTGGTTGTAGGAGTCATGATGTGGAGATGCCGGCGTTGGACTGGGGTGAACACAGTAAGAGTTTTAACAACACCAGGTTAAAGTCCAACAGGTTTATTTGGTAGCAAACTCCATTTGACGAAGGAGCAGCGCTCCGAAAGCTAATGGTATTTGCCACTAAATAAACCTGTTGGACTTTAACCTGGTGTTGTTAAAACTCTTACTTGGTTATAGGAGACAAAGGGTAGCGGTGGAAGGGGATTTTTCAGAATGGAGATCTGTAGCTAGTGGTGTTCCGCAGGGATCAGTGCTGGGACCTCTGTTGTTTGTAGTAGATATAAATGATCTGGATGAAAATGTAGGGGGTCAGATTAGTAAGTTTGCAGATGACACAAAGATTGGTGAAGTTGTTGATAGTGCTGGGGATTGTCAGAGAATGCAACAGGATAAAGATAAATTGGAGACTTGGGCACAGAAATGGCAGATGGAGTTTCATCCAGACAAATGCGAGGTGATGCATTTTGGAGGATCAAATTTAGGTATGAATTGTACTGTAAATGGCAGAACCCTTGGGAACATTAACATACAGAGGGATCTGTGCAGGTCCTTAGTTCCCTAAAAATGGCAACACAGGTGGCCAAGGTGATTAAGAAGGCATATGGCATGCTTGCCTTCATAAGCTGGGGCATTGAGTACAAGAGTTAGGAAATCATGTTGCAGATATATAAAACTTTGGGTTGGGCCGCATTTGGAGTATTGCGCACAGTTCTGGTCACCACACTACCAGAAGGACGTGGAAGCTTTGGAGGGAATGCAAAAAAGGTTCTCCAGAATGTTGCCTGGTTTCGAAGGTGTTGGCTATGAGGAGAGGTTGAATAAACTAGGATTGTTTTCACTGGGAAGCTGGAGGCTGAGGGGAAACCTGATAGAGGTCGACAAAATTATTAGAGGCTTTTGTCAATTACAAGGGGGCACAGGGAGAAGGCAGGAGAATGGGGATGAGAATCATATCAGCCATGATTGAACGGCGGAGCAGACTCGATGGGCTGAATGGTCTCAATTGAGTATGCAGGGAAATCCAAGATAACAAGTTGCTCGACCAGTATAAGATTTTGCTAATCTTGCAAAACCACGTTAAAATCCCCAATTCCACCTTGTAACATATGTTTTCATTCGTATACACTGTGCCAGTCTGAAAATAAATATTAAATATATTTGATATTAGCAATTTGACTGCAGCACTAAGTCTGACTTTGCAAGGTTTCTTGTTTGCAGGTCCAACAGTTTGTGATTTAATGTCAGTTATATGATGTGACTTGTGTATGTATATGTGGAGGGGAATGGAAGTACAGCAGTGAAGGAAGTAGCAAAATAGGAATGTGGTGGTAGAATTACAACCAGGAAAATACAAATATGTTCAAGTGCACATAGGCTAGTTTGTGACATGCTGACACCGGATCGGAAAGTTCACTGTTCAAAAGCAGAACGGCCACTTTCTTTTTAGTATATATATTTACGTAAAAAGGATTAAAAGAGTTGTTCAAAGTGGATTTCCACAGAAACCCTTCCTCAGGCAGGTTTCCTAATGCTATTGAGTCATATCCAAGTTTTGCTCAGTTCTAGAAATTAACGATGCCCAAACCTGACAGCGTAGCCCTGACAAGTTTTTAAAAATGTTCACTGTGAAATTTGATTCCAGATTTTCTGATCTCAATGATTGTTTGAATGTTGTCCACATTTTTAGCTAGCGTTTGCAAATATGGCTTCTCATAATTGATGGCGACATGTAATTTTTTTCCCTCATTTTAAATACCTCTGAAATTATATAAAATCTACAATAGCCCATTATCTCCATTTGCCCTTGTGACAGTTATCTCAATTTTGCATGAAAGCCAATGTCAGCTAACAAACACAAACTATACAGACCAGGTGAATACAATGCAGACTATCCAAGCTCAGTCTTTGACAATTTCAATGCCTTAGTTCAACAGTCATGGTAGTCACAGACAGAGACGAGGTATAACAAAGCAATCCATTCACTCGCTGAAGGTTGATTGTTGCTGTAAAAGATACTTTAAAAAAAGACAAATGAATTTTCCAAAATAAAAGAAATCATAGCTTTTCTGCCATTTTATGCTTGGTGCTAGCCTTCTGGACTACTGGTCCTTATCTGCTGATCTAATAAAAAACTAATTCCTACCAATATCTATAGGCATAACTGCTGGAAAATGCAGAATTTACTTGTGGCCTAAATTCAGGAAGTGATACTACAGACATCTGCTCTGCTATCTCTGCTTCATCACAAGCACTCAAATTACCAAGACATCTGAATAAATCAGACTTTATTAGTTAAAGCTTTCAGACATAGCCAGGGCTCAGGGGACACATAAAACCTATCCCAGGTGTCTGTGCTTTACAAGTAGTTACAGAACAAGTTCATATGTCACATTCACATTGAAAGAGGATCTCACTGTTCTGGGCCCGTAAGTGGTCTACAGAGGCTTTTAGCTACTACATTTAGGTAAGTAATGAAGGCTGATTAAGTGAACTGATAATTTGTTCCTACATTCCTAGGTACAGGCAGAACACACCGATTGTCGTAATTGGTAACAATTAACAAGTTGTAACCGACTAAATTACAACTTGTGCACGTGCATTCAGACCTTTCCATTTCTGATAAATAATGGACCAGTTTATACAAACATGCCCAATTCTGATATGTTTCAAGATAAATTATGTGCAATCTTCCAAACTTATTCAAACATGGACAATGTCAAACATGTTTAGTGCAACATCACATTTTATGCAAAATTTGCTAAAATGGTCATGTTACTCTACATTGGATTTGTGGGCACAATGGAATGAAGTCCACTCTAAGGCCTTTAAGAATATTTTGTTGATAGATGGATAACTATCAAAGAAAAAAGTTAATTCATCAAACGTTTGTTCCTGGGGGTTGTTTCTGAACTGATGTTGCACCATGTGCTTCATTTTGGGTCAGGAGATGGAACTAACATCTTAACCTAGCAGTAATTAATCCTTTTCTTAAAAAATCCAATCAGAGATTTCTTTTTTGATTGTGTTAGAACACATATTCAAATTCAAGCCACTCAATCAGATAATTATAGTTTGCCCCCCTACACTCAGCTAAAGTTTCATGGAATACTAATTTTAGTATAATTATCAGTGTGGCTGAGTAGTAGTGCTCTTGCCTCATAATCAGTACTTATTAGGCTGACATTTCACTGAGAGTGCTGCCATCTGGATGAGATATTAAACCTGCCTATTCAGGTGAATGTAAACAATCTCATGTTACTTCTTGGAGAATATAGCTGACCATTTTCTGGCTAGACTGACCAACATTTATCCCTCAACTAACCACCAGAAACAGATTAACTGGTTATGCATTTGACTGCTCTTTGTGGGATCTTGCTATGTAGAAATTGGCTGATGCAAACCAATGTAAAAGTGGTAACTGTAGTGCAAGGGTATCTAGCTCAGCAAGGCTTAAAGTGGGACTGGGAAGCAGTACCACCCACAGCGTGATGTTAAGAGGTACATAACCTCAGACTAAGGTCAAATATGGACTGGAGAGAGACCTGCGTAGAAGCAAGCATGGAGTAAGCTCATGATTTGGGTTACACCAGGCATATGTGTACATAGTTATTTATTATTAATGAAAACTTAAATGTTCAACCATGCAGGATTCAGAACCTCTTTGTGGGACTGACTGAGCATACAACAGCTACAATTAAAAATGACAGTTTCACTATTGATTGACTGGGAAATGCTTTGGGACATCTAGAGGATGTGAAAGCTGCTTCATAAATGCAATTAATTTATTTTCCTTAATAATATTGAACTCATTGACATTGCAGGTGAACTTTTTCTCCCAAAAACATTTAAACTAATTTACATCTGCATAGCGTGCAAGAAGCAATACTTTTCACTGTATACTAATACATGTGACAATAATAAATCAAATTCCTTCATTTTTGAACTGAAGTCTAAAATGATCCCTCTGTGATCAATTTTTGATTGAATCAGGTATTCATGATTCAGCCTACACATAGTGCCACACAGGAGTCTTTCAGTGCTCCTCCTGTAAGGAGATAGGCCACCTAATGGCTTGCTTGAAAACTTGTTTTCATGTATGAACTCACTGACTATGAGAGGCAAAAAGATCACACAATATTGATCTTCTTGTGTCATCGGAAGGCACCAGGTATGCTGCTTAGTTCACCTGTTGCTGGAAAAGTAGCATCAGCCAGCTGAGAGCCGCTGGTAAAATGTGGGAGGGGGTGGCGGGGGGGGGGGGGGGGGGGGGGGGAGACGGGGAGAGGTTGGTTGTGAGGAGCAGGGCTGAGGATGTATTGGGAAGGGGCAGGTAGGGACTGGCACCAACCAATTTGATGTTGATTCGTGAGCAGCACTCCTACTCCTCCTGGCTCAGCATTCAGTAGGTTTTGAAAACATGCCCTTGTCTTTCTTCATCCGGCTACAGTGGTCCCTTTAAGGACTGACTGCTCAGGCCAGTATGGAGACAACAATAACTGCTGGAACGTGTCTAGTGGAGGTCCACAGCTTTGTGCCCAAAATGGCAGTAGAATCTTTCCACAGGCACAGAATCCGTTCACTGTGGAGCAGCTGTGATAATGTGCTGATCACTGGAGCAGGCTTTTAACACTGGGTTTTTTGCAGCATAATTGGATTTTATTGTTTCAGACATTACCTAACAGACCTTGATGGCACAGTAGCTGAATATTTTCCAATTCTTATAGAAATGGGCATTGAATCTGATGGCACGACTGACTGTGAAGTAGTAGGAACTGAAGTGAGCGATCATGTGGAAAAACCCAGGAAGAGCAGAGCTCTACAAATGAAAAAAAGAACAAGCAGCCCAGGAGAGAGAGCTTTAATACACCGCGGGAAGTAGAGGTCAAATGAGTGCAGCTCCCAATGTTTCTGAATATCAGCTACCTTAAAGGAACCAGGAACTTATCATTCCCCCAAACCATCCGGGACAAACTAGATTAAAATGAAGAAGTTACAAGGTTCTCAGCTTGCAGTAATCCCCAGACAGGAGTTTCCAAGTGGAGCTGTGGGCAAATGATTTTCAATAGGGTACCTCAAATTGACCAAAGTAAATAACTATCATGTGCCAGCTCCTAGAATTGTAACAACTATTTTGTGACAATCCCATAAGGGCTCTTAAGACCCAGTAAATTGGTTTTGCATATGATTATATCCTCTGTGAAATGCTGATTGCTCGTTACATTTTGCTAGCGCACAAGACTAAAAGATGTCAAGTTTTCCCCTCACCATTCATGGAAATAAAATTAATTAATAGCATTGTTCCCTTACCAGCCATAATTCAAAGCAAATCCACATGTGTAAAATGTTAATATATATATATTTTTTAATGAACACAATTAATAAGTTCATTTCACACTCAACGGTCAATCTTTATTTAGTGAGTTCATGGTGCTGTTCCTTTCTTCATAAGCTTTGCCAGACTTCCTTCACTCCTCCCAGAATTCTGTTCCTCTAACTTGAGCCTCTTGTGCAAACCAGCCCCCCTGATATCCACTAGTACTAACCTTCTAGGCTACTTGCAATTCCCTCCCTCTATGTGTCCATCCCCTTTTTAAGTTTTTCATAAAATTCTACGTCTCTGACCGGCCTTTAGTCATAGCTCCTAATATATTCTTCTCTGGTTGATCCACGACTTTTGTCTGATGACACCGCTGTGAAGAACCTTAGTATGTTTTTCTATATCGAAGATTAAAATCTTGGAACAATAAAAAGATGCTGAAAATACCAATATTAGGCTCATGCAAGTTTTTTAAAATATCTATTTAATGGAATGTGGGTGTCGCTGGCTGTGTCAGCATTTATAGCCCATCCCAAATTGCCCTTCAGGGGATTGTTAAAAGTCAACCACATTGCTGTGGATGTAGATTCACATGTAGGCCAGACCAGGTAAGGATGGCAGATTTCCTTCTCTAAAGGGAGTTGGTGAACCCAATGGATTTTTACAAAAATTGACAATGGTTTCATGGTCATCGATTAGACTTTTAATTCCAGATTTTTCTTGAATTCAAATTTCACCCTTTGCCATGATAGGATTCAAATCTAGGTCGGCATAGCATTACCCTGTGTCTTTAGATTACTGGTCCAGTGACAATATCGCTACTTCAATAACCCCCCCCCATTAAAACACAAATCTATTTCATATAAATACAACACCTATAATAATGTTCACTTAATGCTTTTAAGCAGACATCATAATGCCAAGACTTCTACATTTGGTTTTTGCTACTCATTGAACATAAACAGTTATTTATATTGAAAAAGGAACTAAAACCAAAGGACTGTTAGGTAGTGATGAGTTTAGAGAGCTTTGAGATGTTGAGATCTTCATAATCCTGAAGTATTAATTCCTTTTGTGCAAGCATTTTATCTCGTGTGTAAAGTAAGGGTCTGAGTCAGAAAAATTTGCATCTTCTTGCACATTTTATTTCGTTATTTAGGCTTTCACTTTCTGTTTCCTTATTTTAGTGTTAGTGTGGGGTATACATTACTCATTTAGGGTCTAGTATTTAAATTGTGAAGAAGATTGACAAGACACACTTCCTTGAATGTTCTCTTACATCAGTTCTGCCAGTTATTCAACTCTGGTCTAATGATGTCTCTTGTCTTACAGGCTATCCCCAACTGGTGTTCTGGACATTCTGAAGTGGTAGTTATGTTTGTTCCCTTACTGATCCATGAATGATATGCACTATCTGCTGTATAGTTGGATTCTCACCACCACAACTGTTTCCATCAAATTGTTTGAGTTTAGATAAATCCTCCAGATAAACAATTTGAAGAATAACTTTAAAAACACAAAACTATCTGAAGAATAACTTTGTTCATTGGGTCATTGACAATATTCGAATGATGGTAATGACTCTTCAATTTATTCAGTCTTCAAAGGGTTCTCCTACATATCAAACAAAAACTTATTTTTGACCTTTAGAATTTGTTTGACAGCTAGGTTGACAGGTATTTTATTGCTCAGTAATATGTTGCTTCCAAATGCAAAGGATGACAGAACGTAGACATCATTGCAAATGGCCCATAATTGACATTTACACAAACGCGTCATTAAACAGCTTTGCAGCACAGGAATATTAGCAAAGATTGACAGTCGCATTTTTGAACGAAACTGGCAGAGTAACTGCACAAAATCTATTAAATTATTTGAAGGGAAGTTGAGAAAGTATCCTGGACCATAAGGAAGTGGAAACAGATTCTGATTGCAACAATTCATGGAAAACAACTGCTGAATTACTTGCTCATTATTGGATTCCTTAAATGATTACTGGGCCTGACATCTCAAATGCATGTTCAGTCAGGTGCAGTAAGCTTAAACCCATACCATTCTACCTGTAAGTAGAACCACAGTAATCTTGGTAACATTTCGAACATCATTTCATAGTTTTGAGCCCATTCAGGTATTGCAATATTCTCTAAGCACAGTGGGGTAGGTGCTGCAATGTTCTCTGTAAGTACAGAATAAGAGGAATTATATATAAACAATGTTCCCTGATGCAGACATGTGCCACTGCTTTATCACAGAGGCTTCAAGTAACAACAAAGATCAATGTTATCATTTTGGTACATACACAAGCCTAAAGTTCACATTTTATTGTAAAGAACACCATAGAATAAAACTGGGGCTTTAGGGATTTAAACAGTATCTGAAACAGGAGGTATAACAAAATAAAACATCAAGGGTAATTGCTGATTGCTATTGCTGGGCATATTGTTAAAGAAACTCCTGAGGAGGGGGAATACTTATGTAAAGGGTAGTTAAGAGAATTCTTCAGCTGCAAATATTTAATTCCAAATCTATTCCCTTTAATTTGCTGCGTTGACTCTGTGTTCAAGTTAGGCAAGGCAAATTCATTTCCAACATATGAATTTATTAATATGCTACATCTAATATCCATGAGAACAATTCAAAATCAATCGCAAAAAAATTTCTAACAACATTTGTCACTGATTTGTGTATTTACATATGTCTGTTTTTGATTTGTCAAGTAATAATTAAAATCAACTTCATCAAGTAGAGTTCTGTAATAAAGCATGTGGAAAAAACTTATACCTAAAAGAATCTCAGTTGCTATGTCACAAAACTATTGTACATTTAAGAATCTGTATATATTGAAATATTTTTACATAGGAATTCAGCACTCCCCCCAGTGCAATAAGCAGTCAGTCTGGTGCTTGTTTTTACGAATCGCTTCTCTGTTAAGCCTCATCACATTCTGTTTCCAACTTAATGATTTCAGCTTGTCCTTCCTCCCCAAGAAGGACCAACAGTTTTTTGTAGGACTCTCTGTAATAGATTCAGAAAGAATACTTTCAGGATTAGATTACTTAACCAGGAGACCACTGATATATTTGAATAAAATCAAAATACTGCCGAAAATCTGGAATTAAAACTGAAAATGCTGCATAAACTCAGCAGGTCTGGCAGCATCTGTGGGGTTCTGTAGAAGGATCATATGGACTCAAAACAGTGGCTCTGTTTTTCTCTTCAAAGATAAAATCCCTACAGTGCAGAAGGAGACCATTCGGCTCATCGAGCCTGCACCAACAACAATCCTACCTAGGCCCTATCCTGTAACCCCACGTATTTACCCTGTTAATACCACTGACACCAAGGGTAAATGCTAATTCAGAATGAATAATCAGAATTAGTGAATCAACCTAATCCACACATCTTTGGAGTATGGGAGGAAACCGGAGCACCCGGAGGAAACTCACACAAGACACAGAGAGAATGTGCAAACTCCACTCAGACAGTGACCTGAGGACGGAATTGAACCCAGATCCCTGGCGCAGTGAGGTAGCAGTGCGAACCACTGTGCCACCGATGCTGCCAAACCTGCTGAGTTTATCCAGCATTTTCTGTTCTAGTTTTATACCATTGATAGATTCTTCAGACAGAAGTGACTAAATCAGACTATCACGGTGTAGCTTGGTTTCTTTTGTAGAGAAAAGAATATAGCAGCTTTTAAACACGACCAGATTATGTGTCTGCGAACAAGGGCGATGGCTCCTGTTTGTAGTCGAGGAATAGCAACACACCTGAATTGTCCAAGCTCTTTTCAGTTTATCAACCAATGATAGATTTGCACACTTGATTTCTTTAAATGCCTCTCACTGGGCTGAAGTATAGTTATTAATTTCTCATGAATATAGCTAAAACATTAAGGTGCATATTTTCTTTACATTTGCTGAGCAAATTCTTGTGCATCTGCAACAAAGTCCTTTTGCTGATTTCAGATTTCTAGTACAGCAGTTTTTTCTCCCCCCATGTTTAGTTGGAAGATGTCTGTACTCATTAGGATCCAAGCATCACATGGAATGGGTTACGTGCTTTTTTAAACCACGTGCTGATATTGAAAGTCTTTGCACATAACCTCATTTAATTGAGGTTATTGTGTTGTAAACCAATTTTATAAAATTCTCTTCTCTCCCCTTTGGGAGTCAATTAAGTCTGGTTCCATGGGGAGGAGGGAAATAGTGCCCCACCTTTACCTCTCTAATGTGCATATTCCTCATGCCTAGCCAAGACAGTGAGGGTTAGCAGGCTTTTTGATCAGTAGCTTCACACCCCAGCACATTTACGATGAAATCTATCAGACTGTATGAATCAGTTGAACAATCAGAACCATCAGATGAATCCAGACTACAATCCACTACTTCAAGATGGATCGTACAACACTGCCCAGAGAGATGCTATTGCTGGGAAAAGAAAATAATTTTTTTTTTGCTGAGATTGAGTGGAGAATCAAAGAACATGTGCTTCCAACGGCAGTATTTGAGAAAGAAGTTTTGCCATTCTCACACAAGTATAATTTCCAAGAAGGAACATTAGATGTCGTTGCGGAAATGGCCAATTGAGTGGGTATCCAGGCAGATTTTTTTCCCTCAAATATATACCAAAAGAAACATAAAACAAGTCCTGGCTGATACGAACAACACATTTACTTATTGACTTTCTGAGGAGTTGGATGCCGTTATTGTTCAGAGGAATTAAATTTCACATTGCCCTTGTTTCATTGCGACATTATCAATATACAAGACTACACAATAAATTAGATACACTTAGTGAAGAAAAAAAATGCTACTTGGGGAGAGTGCCACCTGGGAGGAAACCAAAGATTTAAATAGTTTTTATTTCCGTCAATGCTGAACGTATTAAAGTTCAAGGATTTTGTTTTCAGTCTCTAATCTGCAGATGCCACAGCAAGTTATTCACGTTCAGGAACGCTCCCTTATCACTATTAAGCATATGTATAGAATCTGATGCTGTTATTTTTGACAAGATGACTAATTTTTTAAAAGTTGAAACTATGACAAATTAAATACCAGACTTTCCGGCTCCGCTGCGGCAGGTTTCCCCGTGGTGGATGCAGTGATCCATTTCAATCCCCGTTGGCTTCAGCGGGAAGATCCCACCAGTGGGAGAGGCGGGTAAAATCTCACCCATTTCATTGTTTCCACATCCACTCATACAGTACGAACCTCCGGATCCGCAATGTGGTTTGCTAAATTCACACTCTAATCCTACTTGAAGCCGACCGCACCTTTTAAAAATGATAATTCTGAGAACTAGGCTTACCTTTGTGAATTGTTCCTGCCCAGCCCACGCTTATGTTCAGTGTCCTTCAGCGTCTGACTTAGTGTAGGAATGAGGCTGATAACCAAATCGCGATTCAGGCCTGCTATCATTTCCATCATGTTGTACACCTGGTGAACGTAGATCCCAATATACTCCTGGGTGAATTGCCTGCACAAATTTCAATAGTTTCATCAATATGTTAACAATTTGGTTTGAAGTGTAAAAAAATCTAATTAAGTTCGTAACTGATTAGGATAGTCAAACCATAATGTATAATTTAGGATTTTTGCTTTGCTGTTTATGGAACTGATAAGAGGTGTGTTACGGATAAGTATTGTGCCTTAAAATAAAGTGACCTTGAACAGGTTTTTTAAAAACAAAGCCACAGGCTGTAGCTAGTTAAAAAAAATTGTTCAAAAGCAAGATACTGCAGGTGCTGGAAATCTCAACAGAAAATCTCAGCAGGTCTGGCAGCATCTGTGTAGAAAGAAATAGAGTTAACGCTACAGGTCTGTGACCTTTCATCAGAACAGTCACGTTATCATGCCTGCTGGTGAATACTTGACAGAGTAGAAGTGAAGGATAGCTTTCCAACTGGCTGGAACCCAAAGAGAAAAGGAACAAAGGAACCTATCACCAGTCTGTCAGACAATTAGGTCCAGCGAGTAAGCCTGACCTAGTGAGAGAAAACTGGTTCGTCACAGAATCAGAAGGCTAACCAAACATTTTCAGCAGTTCCAGAAGGTAGCATACTTTTATTAAAATTCAGAATACTTCCAGGTGAAGCAATGACTTATGGGCACTTCTTTCAATTTAGTCTACTGTATTCGCTGCTCAAACTGTGGTCTCCTAATTGGGAGACCAAACAAAGACTGGGTGACCACTTCCATGTGGTCTGCAAGCATGACCCTGGGCATCTGATGGTCTTTCATTTTAATTCTTCACCTTGGTCTGTCCTTGGCCTTCTCCACTGTTCCAGCGAAGCTCAAGATAAGTTTGAGGAACAGCACCTCATTCTTTTGATTAAATACTTTACAGCCTTTTGGACTCTATGGTCTCTCTATTTGTCTCCTTTTCTTTGCATGTTATGTTTTAATTTACTTTTGCAGCAATCTTTTTCCTTTCGTTCTTGCCCCAATAATGTCATTCAGTCTTTTCAATCTTCCACTCGTATCACAGAACTTCCTTTTGTCAAAACCAACCACCCCCCATCCACCCTTCGCTTAAAACATGTCACATCTCTGACTTTTCTCAGTTCTAATGAAAGGTTATCAATATGAACTCTGTTTCTCTCTCCACAGATGCTGCCTGACCTGCTGAGTAATTCTAGCATAAGTTCATAAGATATAGTAGCAGAATGAGGCCGTTCGCATCCGCTCCGCCATTCGAGCATGGCTGATATGCTCCTCATCCCCATTTTCTTGCCTTCTCCCCCTAACCCTTCAACCCATTACCAATTAAAAATCTGTCTAACTCTTCCTTAAATTTACTCACTGTCCCAGCATCCCCCGCACTTTGGGGTAGCGAATTCCACAGATTCACAACTCTTTGGGAGAAGTCGTTTCTCCTCAACTCTGTTTTAAATTTGCTACCCCTTATCCTACGATTATGACCTCTCGTCCTAGAATGCCCCACCAGTGGACACACCCGCTCCATGTCTACTTTGTCCATAGTTTTATTCTATCTTTTACTCCTGAAAACTCTGTAGTTACCTGATCAAGCTAAAATTGCAATATGGATGTTAATCTGAACATTTACTTTCTAGACTTGATTTTACCATCGCGTTGCACCCATTTTCGGGCGCGAAAACTTGGTAAAGTCGGGCATGAGTAGTAGTTGGGTGAGTAACACGATCCGCGCCAGCCTCCGCGCCGGTTCCCCCTTTACCAAGGCCCGAAAATGGCTGCGATCGAGACTGCACCCGAAACGGGCGCGACAGCCATTTAAATGTATTTGTATGCATTTAAATTGACTTAATGGGCTGCACGCCCAACTTTACCGACACTTCCCCCTTTACCACTGAGTTCGCCCATCCAGAATTAGCGCAAAATAGACATGCTCCATATAAATCCGACTCGGGCGCTCCATCAGTGAGGGTTAGTGAGGAGGTAAGTGCTGAGTGTCCGGTGGCTCTCTGCTTGAGATCGGTGGTGGGGGGGGGGGGGGGGAGGGGAAAGGTGGGTCCGCTGCCACTCTGCTTGGGATTGGTGGGGGTTGGGGGAGGGGATGGGGATCCGCTGCCACTCTTTGAGGTTGGTGGGGATGGGGGGAAGGGGGGTCTACTGCCATTCTGCCTAAAATTGGTGGGGGTGAAAGGGGGTCCGCTGCCATTCTGCCTGAGATTGGTGGGGGCAGGGGGGGGTCTACTGCTACTCTACCTGTGATCAGTGGGGGGGGGGGGGGGGGGGAAGGGGGGTCCGCTGCCACTCTACCTGAGATCGGTGGGGGGGGAAGGGGAGGGGAGGGGCCCACGATCGGTCTGGGTGGCGGGGGGTTTGGGGGATAAGGGGGTCAGTAATGTTGTGGGGGTGGGGCAATGTCTGTGGGGGCCGGGGGGAGGCATTATCTGGCCCAGGTGCGATGTGGCAGAGGAGCCACATTCTATCATTTTTGTTTTATGCACATGTGCAGTTGGAGGCACCAATCAGAGTTGCAGGATTTCGGGCACGTTAAACCCCGCCCACAGGCTTCTACAGCATGATTCAGAATTGCTGATATTTTTGCAGGCAGAGTGCGTATGGGGACACCTCAGAACGGGTCTAAAAGTTGGGTCTGAAACACTCCCAGTTTCAAGCCCGCCCAGCACTTAGAATCAAAATAGGGCCCTCTGTCTCTAAAATAATAATTTGCACCTAACCGAATCGCATTAAATTGTTTGGTCGCTTCTATGAGATTGTTGAAGTGCGCCTGCAAAAAACACACCTTCTCAAATGAGTTCCATTGTTTCACACCCGGACGGCGTAACTGTATAATGAAATAATTGGCAGTGTGGACACAGCTCCGAACAAAGTTAGCTCAACCGCTCGCAGAAGCAAGGGGCATGATAAAATTAGAGAGCATATCTAGGGTAGATCTGATAAAATACCTACCTTAGTGCAGAGATCAAGTGAGGGCAAACCTGGCATGGAGTTGATGATTGACAATTTTCAATTATACATTGCGTGACCTCAAAGGTCAGCTTCTTCACTGAAAAAATACATAAAATTATTATGCAAATATATTCAAAAGAGGGTGGCTTTTAAGAGGCAATTTAATGACTTATGCTTCTGGTGCCTCCCACCACCCTATTCCCACCCCCCTCCCCGCCTCGCCCTACCCTGGTGTCCTACCCATCATTAGAAATGCATAACAAAAATGTGAGTGCATGGATGATCATCCAGCCATTTTTATGGTGCAAGTTTGGATCAGTTGCAGCACTCCCGCCTCCAAGTCAGGTCGATCATGGATTTAACCTCTGCTGCATGGGGCTTGAACACGCAATCTAGGCAGGAACTGCAGCACTGAGGGATCACTGCCTTCACAGAAGTGCCACCCTTTGAACGAGATGTTAAACCAAGGTTCCAGGTGCCTGTTCAGGCAGATGTGCAAGATCCTAGGACACTATTTGAAGGAACGCGGTTGAGTTCTCCAAGATTTTTAACCAATATTCATCCTCCAATTGGCATCACTAATATATTGTCTGGCCATATTTATATCATTGTTGGACCTTGCTGTGGAAAGACTTGCTCCAAAGGTGTGCAGGTTAGGTTGATTGGCCATGCTAAATTGCCCCTTTGTGTCAGGGGGATTAGCAGGGTAAATATGTGGAGTTACGAGGATAGGATCTGGGTGGAATTGTTGTCGGTGCAGACTCGATGGGGCAAATAGCCTCTTTCTGCACTGTAGGGTTTCTATGGCTCTTCTATTTCCCTGCATTATAGTGACTCTGCTTCAAAAGTACTTCATTATCAGTGAATTGCTTTGGGATGTCCTGAGGTTATGAGGAGCTTTGTCAATGTAAGTTCTTTGTTTTCAGCTGCATAAGGACATTTTTCATAGAAATTCATAATGCTGCAGGAAACCTTTTTTTTACGAAATTGAGACTTTATGGCATAATTGATTATAATCTACAATGGATACTCAGCCACCAGGACACAAGATCTATAAAGAATGAGATTAAATGAAGCAAGCAACATCAACAGGGCAGACCAATTTGTTCAAATCTGTCACTGAATATGTATTAATATTAGGTCACAACCATTACGGTGGCCTCATCAAGTCTTTTACTTCCGTTTAAAACACTTAAGTGTATTGTAAGAAAAAGTGTTTTTTTTCTGCAGTAACCTTTGGACAGTTAGTTATTCCCAAACTGGAGGTTAGCATGAAGCCATGATTCGAGTGAGTGCAACTGATGTCACTTAAAACAGTTGTCATGGTGATTATTTCTTTAAAAAAAAAGATGTGGCAGGACTGTGCAATGGTACAAATATGATTCTGGCTTCATTACTTAACAATGAGTTTTTCCGGCAAAAGGAATAAGAGTCGTAGCGTGATTATTCAACTTGACATGCAGGATTTTATATCTAACCTTATAAAACAGCAGGCACCAAATGTGCAGTCTACTAAAACTAGATTAGGCAGGAAACAAAACACTGCACATTGCATAAATTGAATGGGCAGATAATCTAGTCCTGTATTTCACATCACTTTGGTGTACTGTAGGAATGATGTGGAAGCTTACGTGATTTTAGATCCTGAATGCCTAAGAAATGCCACGGTGCTTAGTATGATTTGCACAGCTTAATTAATCTGTGTTGTATCGATCAAAAATGTTTGATGGACTTCAAAATATTTAACCAGAAAGAATGGCTGCAATACAAACTGAACCAGATAAACAATACCCATAAAATCCTCATTATTTCTATTTTATTTCATTTCAGAATATGACTGGGGTTCAGCACGGGCTGTCAAGTCCATTGTTAGTTCAGATGTCCATGTGGCATCTGATAATGTCATCATGTGACAAAGGAACTGGCATAATTTTCAAAATTTTAAATAGCTGCATTGCACAATAACTCAAGAACATTTTTTTCCCCTCTCCTGAGGATATTGTTTATTAAAGTTAAAAAAAAAATCCAGCTGTAACAGAATTAGGCCAACACACCCCAAATCAGGCGACTTCCCCAGGGTTAGATGAGCCTGTCAAATTCGTCACCGTACAGCAAACTACAAGCTTGGAAGGGAAATGGGAAAAGGTCAGTAATGCACCATTGTGGCTGCTGGAATGTACACAAAATAAACACTAATTTACCAACAGGTCTGATTGCCTGCCACGTAAATGAAAGCAGTCATTTCTCAACTGGGCGGGTTAGATCCATTGTGACAGCACAGCATCTTATCTTGGGAGATGAAAGGACAAAATAAAATATAAAAATTGACATGAGGTAAGGTTATCCCATAGCTAAATGTAGTACACCTTCTCTTTAAGAAGAGTGTTGGCAGCTCAAGTCAATTCCCTAGTTGTGGATCCTTGATTTCTTTTTGTGTCGAACGTATCTGAAATCCGACAATAAAAACCTGCTGTTAAAACTTTATGTCAATTCTGGCTTACGAATGAGACATTAAGCCCTGAGAATTCCACTTGATTGCACTGGCTTTTTCAGTGCACTTCCCCTGATGGTGACAAAACTTGCACAAAAGTTGATGGAATTTTAAGTACAAATTGCATTCATTTGAGTTTTCACGATCTTTTGCATTTGCTTTGCAAACATTACACAAGAAACCGGCACTGTCCACAAAACTGGCTTTGCTGCTGGGGAGTTTCTGCAAATTTTGCTTATTTGCAGGCTCTTGAGGAGGTTCCAGGCATTGCAGTGGATCTTTTGGGTGCAAGGACACAAAATGTATTTCCGAATTTTCATTTCAATTTGCTAACAAACTCACTAGTGCAGTCCAATCTAACTAGAAAATAGTTTTGAATATCTTTTTTTCCCGTTCATTTACAATTGGGTTACTCGCAGGTAGTAGATCGTGATTTAAAATGTGGCTTTTTTAAAAAATGACAAAATCATTTTGAACTTTACCAAGTTATCGCTCTTAATTAACTCCAGGAAATTTCTTTTGAAAAGCAATTCAAGAAATGGGGATTTTTCTAATTGAACACAAAATTGGGTACAATTTGTGCTGAAATCACCACTTTTACCCAGAACAGACTCTATTGCCCCTTCATGTCAGGGGGACTAGCTAGGGTAAATGCATGGGGTTATGGGGATATGGCCTGGGTGGGATAGTGGTCGGTGCAGACTTGATGGGCCGAATGGCCTCCTTGTGCACTGTAGGATTCTATGATTCTACTGCTTAGTTTTCTGTCCTCAAGCATATCCTTTCTTTGAAGAGAACTTGCGAGTTGATTGCATGCAACAACACTGGCATTATCAAAGTGGTTACTACTTAATTTTCGTTCTCCCACAAGAAGAAAGAAAGAATGATTATGGAAAGGCAATTGTAGGGATTTTTGTTTTGCTTCATGAAGACTGGAAACATTAAGATAAAAACATCAGTGAACAGGCATCAGTGAGAAAACATACCCTGTGGTTCGTTCACAAACATTAAACATTTCAGAACTGTAGGCAGGAGTAATTCTGCCTCACTGGTGGCATCGCTACTTTGGTTTCTTCTGAACAGTTCATGGAGGAAAGACAGGACTGCTGCTAAGCGAGGAGGAGGAGCATGACCTCTGAACTGCATATAGTTTTCACTGGAGAGAACAAATTTAAGAGAATTAGTTCACAAGTTGCAGAAACCATGTCCATGTGCACTAAAAGTATCAACACTAAATATTTGTACAAATTTATATTGCAACAAAATGTTATTATCATTCATGGTAAGTGTAAAAGGGACTGAATGTCAAAAGGGCAGCCATTTCCAGAAGGAGGCAAACCAGCTTCCTGATATTGAAGATATGCTCGAGCGGCATGGTGGCACAGTGGTTAGCACTGCTGCCTCACAGTGCCAGAGACCCGGGTTCGATTCCCGGCTTGGGTCACTGTCTGTGTGGAGTCTGCACATTCTCCCCATGTCTGCGTGGGTTTCCTCCGGGTGCTCCAGTTTCCTCCCACAGTACAAAGATGTGCGGGTTAGGTGGATTGGCCAAGCTAAATTGCCCCTTAGTGTCAGGGGACTAGCTAGGGTAAATCATGGGATTATGGGGATAGGGCCTGGATGGGATTGTGGCCGGTGCAGACTCGATGGGCCGAATGGCCTCCTTCTGCACTGTAGGATTCCACGATTCTATGCAAGAAAAGGCATTATGAAAATTACTGCATTCGATGGTGTTTGAACAAGTAATGAAGTACAACACAGGAATAGGCCATTGGGCTCTCCAAGCCTGTGCCGATCATAATGCCCTAACTAAACTAAAAAAAAAAGCCTTCTGCCCTTATTGGTCTGTATCCCTCTATTCCCTCCCTATTCATGTCCCCATCCAGATGCCTCTTAAATGTTGCTAATGTGCCATCTCCTCCGACAGCACATTCCAGGCACCCACCAGTCTCTGTGTGAAAAACTTTCCTTATACATGTGCCTTAAACTTTCCCTCTCTCACCTTGAACCTGTGCCCCCTTGTAATTGACACTTCCACCCTGGGAAAAAGGCTCTGACTATCCACCCTGTCTATGCCTCTCATCATTTTGTAGACCTCTATCAGGTCTCCTCTTTGGTCTATTGGCTTAAAAAGGTTGGAGGAACGTATGGGATGACAGATTGTCTTAAACACAGTATAATATCACTCTGTTAGACTGCTTAAGGTAAAATAATCAGTTTACACTGCACCACCAATTTTTTTAAAGCATGTTGATGAAACAGATTGAGTGTTGCTTATCAAACTATTAAGCAATGCATTAAGGCTGGGTATTTATTTTTATAGATAGCACAGGAAACATAAACGATCAGCTTCCTAAAGATACCGGATCTAAGGCAGAAAAGACAGAACATTTGGAATATTAATCAGAACTAAAAATAAACACTCCACGAACATTTTTAATCTTCACAAACTCTACAGTCCAGTGATTAATAATCGAAAAAACATGTCAGCTAAGTTCCTACGAATTAAGGAAATTAACTTTAAGGAAATCATCTGTACAATTTTAAGAATGCATGTTTCAAATTTAATTGTGCTTTCGGGAGCCTCTTAATATAACGTTCACATCAGGATTACCCTGTGATCTTGAACTGGAGGATGTTACCTCAGTAATTAATTTTATATTTCTCCTAATCCACCTCTTCAGTTTCGATATATTGTATGAATTGCACTGGTTACTGTAACGATGCACGTTCAGGAACACAAAGGTATTAGTTAGAAAAAAAACTGTACACAGGCTGGCAACGCCCCAGCTGTCCTGGGGCAACCCACCGGCTGCCTCAGACCCGACATATCTTCTACCTAAGAGAGGACTCCACCCCCTGGGATGATTACCCACTCTCAGTCCCAATTGGTCCCTCGAGCCAGGTGACCCCCTTCTGCTTTAAGTTTAAGTAGATTTATTCGTGTCACAAGTAGGCTGACATTAACAGTGCAATTAAGTTACTGTGAAAATCCCCTAGGCTCCACACTCTGGTGCCTGTTCGGGTACACTGAGGGTGAATTTAGCATAGCCAATGCACCTAACCAGCACGTCTTTCGGACTGTGGGAGGAAACCCATGCAGATATGGGGAGAATGTGCAAACTCCACACAGACAATAACCCAAGCTGGGAATCAAACCCGGGGTCCCTGGCGCTGTGAGGCAGCAGTGCTAACCACTGTGCCACCGTGCCACCTGCTGCGTTTCCCTCAAAGGGAAAGTCACCACAATCACTGGACTCCTGTATCTCATTTGCACTAATGACCAACTATGACACTAATAGTGACTGTGACAAAGCTGTTCCAATCCTTTTAGTTAGAGGCAGAGAGATGGCATAGGACATCTTAAATAACTACATCAATTTGAAAAAACAGAACTATGGAAGAATGTTACCGAAAAACTAATTACTAATTTACTATTGGACTGTTCCAAATCAATCTGAAAGGTATAGATAAGGAATTGGTGTGGATCCGTAAGTAACTTATCAAATCATTTTTATAAAACATGCTACTACTACACAGCACTAAGCTACTATAATAGATGGAGATTGATGACATGCCCCATTGATAACAACTACTCCAGGAATTTGACAGTGAGAATCCATTGATATTGGAGCATTCAAAAATCTCTTACTTTATGACCAGAAGAATCGTCTTCCGCAGGGTCTGACCTTGAGTCACTGGGATCGACTCACAAAGTGCAAGTAATATTGGGTGGTTCACAATGCCTGACCCAGTAGGAGATGATGGGAGAAAGCGGCCAAAGTATTGCTGAATAATTTTCCGCAGCTGCTGTTTAACATAAGCGATCTGAACGGTAGTTTGTCCAATGATAGCCGCCAGTCCCTGCAACAGGAAAGAGAATTTCAGATGACACTCCGAATAATTCCTAACCTATTACTGGCTCCTCAGGATATGTCCCTTTTCATCCAACCGAGAGTCACTCCAAGATGGTGGAAATACAGTCACTTGTTCATCAATGAGCCAACTCTACATTATAACCGACAACCCAGCCGAGATACAAGGCTCATCATCGAGAGAACAAGTAAAACATGTTTCCAAGTCATAAATGTGTCTCAGAAGTAATGATGCGGAGATGTCGGTGTTGGTCTGGGGTGGGCACAGTAAGAAGTCTCACAACACCAGGTTAAAGTCCAACAGGTTTATTTGGAATCACGAGCTTTCAGAGCGCTGCTCCTTCATCAGGTGAGATTTCTTACTCTCAGAAATGTTTGCAATTAGCGAAACACTGCTTTTATTCAAACTGTTCAAATGATATAGAAAATAATAACAGCAAACACAATGGAAGTTTCAGGAGACATTGAAATGTCTGCCATAAGTTGAACTCATGGGTACATAGTTTATTGTGGAAATCAAACCCTTAACATTCATGAAGTTCAGTTTGGGCTCTGCAGAGCCACTGGGTTCCGGACCTCAAACAGGGACAAAATAGCTGAATGCTAGAAGTTAGGTGAGAGTGACTTTCCTTGACATCATGGCAGCATTTAACTGCGTGTTAATTAAGAAGCTCGAGTAAAACTGGAGTCAATGGGAAGGAGGAGGAAACATTACACTGGTTGGCATCATACCCAGCACAAAGGAACATGACTCTATGGCTGTTGGAGGCCAATCATCTCAATCTCAGGAATTCACTGCAGGAGCACCTCACAGAAGTGTTTTTAATTACCCTGATTACCAGAAACATTTTATTATGAGGCTAATAAGGGGACAGCCTTCTTTTAAATATACTTTAGCTGCTAGTTCTACCCTGGGTCACTATGTGATCAACACTGTCGTTTAGAAGTAGCAGAATAAGACAATAAAGAACAATGTTTTATAAAGTGTTTGATAAAGAACAATGTTTTATGGCTGAACTGTCAAATAAATATATCAAACAGCAATCAAACAAAGGAGTTCTAAAATAACCAAAAGAGAAAATGCTGGAAAATCTCAGCAGATCTGGCAGCATCTGTAAGGAGAGAAAAGAGCTGACATTTCGAGTCCAGATGACCCTTATTCGAAAATAAACTTGCATTTTTACAGTAGTTAGTAGCTTGTCATCATTCACAGCTTTTATGCTAAACTATATATTTAACACTTAATTTTTTTTATATGCACTTCATTTTCTTTCCTATGTCTCATCAACTGCAGAAGTATCTGCTTTAGCTAATGTTCTTCATGGGCGGCACAGTGGTTAGCACTGCTGCCTTACAGCGTCAGGGACCCTGGTTCTTCAGGTGACTGTGTGCGGAGTCTGCACGTTCTCCCCGATGATCTAGAATTTATTGCACATCTCTCCCCTGACTCTCCATATTTACCGATTCAATAAGGTATTCAATGCAAGGAGCATCCGGAACAAAGTAGATGAACTTGGGGCGTGGATTGGTACTTGGGACTACGATGTTGTGGCCATTACAGAGACGTGGGTAGAACAAGGACAGGAATGGTTGTTGGACGTTCCGGGGTATAGATGTTTCAGTAAGTGTAGGGAAGCTGGTAAAAGAGGTGGAGGAGTGGCATTGTTAATCAAGGATAGTCTAACGGCTGCGGAAAGGCACTTCGAGGGGGATCTGCACACTGAGGTAATATGGGCTGAGGTTAGGAATAGGAAAGGAGCGGTCACCTTGTTAGGAGTTTACTATAGGCCCCCAAATAGTAATAGAGATGTGGAGGAAGAAATTGCTAAGCAGATTATGGATATGTGTGGGGGTCACAGGGTAGTTGTCATGGGGGACTTTAACTTTCCAAATATTGATTGGAACCTTTGTAGGTCAAATAGTTCGGATGGGGCACTTTTTGTGCAGTGTGCACAGGAGGGTTTCCTGACACAATATGTGGATAGGCCGACAAGAGGTGAGGCCACATTGGATTTGGTACTGGGAAATGAACCGGGCCAAGTGTTAGATTTGGTTGTGGGAGAGCACTTTGGAGATAGTGACCACAATTTGGTGTCTTTTGTTATTGCAATGGAGAGGGATAGGGCCGTACGGCAGGGCAAGGTTTACAATTGGGGGAGAGGTAATTATGATGCGATTAGGCAAGAATTATGGGGCATAAGATGGGAACAGAAACTGTCAGGGAAAGGCACTAATCATAGAAACCCTACAGTACAGAAAGAGGCCATTCGGCCCATCGAGTCTGCACCGACCACAATCCCACCCAGGCCCTACCCCCATATCCCTACATATTTTACCCACTAATTCCTCTAATCTACGCATCCCAGGACACTAAGGGGCAATTTTAGCATGGCCAATCAACCTAACCCGCACATCTTTGGACTGTGGGAGGAAACCGGAGCACCCGGAGGAAATCCACGCAGACACGAGAAGAATGTGCAAACTCCACACAGACAGTGACCCAAGCCGGGAACCGAACCCAGGTCCCTGGGGCTATGGAGCAGCAGTGCTAACCACTGTGCTACTGTGCCGCCCCATGAAAAGTGGAACTTTTTCAAGGAACAAATACTGGGTGTCCTTGATAGGTATGTCCCTGTCAGGCAGGGAGGAAATGGCCGAGTGAGGGAACCATGGTTCAGGGAAGAGGTGGAATGTCTTGTGAAAAGGAAGAGGGAAGCTTATGTAGGGATGAGGAAACAAGGTTCAGATGGCTCGATTGAGGGTTACAAGTTAGCAAGGAATGAGCTGAAAAAGGGGCTTAGGAGAGCTAGGAGGGGACATGAGAAGTCCTTGGCGGGTCAGGTCAAGGAAAACCCCAAGGCTTTTTACTCTTATGTGAGGAATAAAAGAATGACCAGGGTGAGGTTAGGGCCGGTCAAGGACAGTAGTGGGAACTTGTGTATGGAGTCAGTAGAGATAGGCGAGGTGATGAATGAATACTTTTCTTCAGTGTTCACCAAGGAGAGGGGCCATGTTTTTGAGGAAGAGAAGGTGTTTCAGGCTAATAGGCTGGACGAAATAGTTGTTCAGAGGGAGGATGTACTGGCAGTTTTGAATAAACTGAAGGTCGATAAGTCCCTGGGCCTGATGAAATATATCGTAGGATTCTTTGGGAGGCAAGGGATGAGATTGCAGAGCCTTTGGCTTTGATCTTTGGGTCCTCACTGTCCACGGGGATGGTGCCAGAGGACTGGAGAGTGGCGAATGTTGTTCCTCTGTTTAAGAAAGGGAATAGAAATGACCCTGGTAATTATAGACCGGTTAGTCTTACTTCGGTGGTTGGTAAATTGATGGAAAAGGTCCTTAGGGATGGGATTTACGACCATTTAGAAAGATGCGGATTAATCCGGGATAGTCAGCACGGATTCGTGAAGGGCAAGTTGTGCCTCACAAATTTGATTGAATTTTTTGAGGAGGTAACTAAGTGTGTTGATGAAGGTAGGGCAGTTGATGTCATATACATGGATTTTAGTAAGGCGTTTGATAAGGTCCCCCATGGTCGGCTTATGATGAAAGTAAGGAGGTGTGGGATAGAGGGAAAGTTGGCAGATTGGATAGGTAATTGGCTGTCTGATCGAAGACAGAGGGTGGTGGTGGATGGAAAATTTTCAGACTGGAGGCAGGTTGCTAGCGGAGTGCCACAGGGATCAGTGCTTGGTCCTCTGCTCTTTGTGATTTTTATTAATGACTTAGAGGAGGGGGCTGAAGGGTGGATCAGTAAATTTGCTGATGACACCAAGATTGGTGGAGTAGTGGATGAGGTGGAGGGCTGTTGTAGGCTGCAAAGAGACATAGATAGGATGCAAAGCTGGGCTGAAAAATGGCAAATGGAGTTTAACCCTGATAAATGTGAGGTGATTCATTTTGGTAGGACAAATTTAAATGTGGATTACAGGGTCAAAGGTAGGGTTCTGAAGACTGTGGAGGAACAGAGAGATCTTGGGGTCCATATCCACAGATCTCTAAAGGTTGCCACTCAAGTGGATAGAGCTGTGAAGAAGGCCTATAGTGTGTTAGCTTTTATTAACAGGGGGTTGGAGTTTAAGAGCCGTGGGGTTATGCTGCAACTGTACAGGACCTTGGTGAGACCACATTTGGAATATTGTGTGCAGTTCTGGTCACCTCACTATAAGAAGGATGTGGAAGCGCTGGAAAGAGTGCAGAGGAGATTTACCAGGATGCTGCCTGGTTTGGAGGGTAGGTCTTATGAGGAAAGGTTGAGGGAACTAGGACTGTTCTCTCTGGAGCGGAGGAGGCTGAGGGGAGACTTAATAGAGGTTTATAAAATGATGAAGGGGATAGATAGAGTGAACGTTCAAAGACTATTTCCTCAGGTGGATGGAGCTATTACAAGGGGGCATAACTATAGGGTTCGTGGTGGGAGATACAGGAAGGATATCAGAGGTAGGTTCTTTACGCAGAGAGTGGTTGGGGTGTGGAATGGACTGCCTGCAGTGATAGTGGAGTCAGACACTTTAGGAACATTTAAGCGGTTATTGGATAGGCACATGGAGCACACCAGGATGATAGGGAGTGGGATAGCTTGATCTTGGTTTCAGATAAAGCTCGGCACAACATCGTGGGCCAAAGGGCCTGTTCTGTGCTGTACTGGTCTATGACTAATTCTTCTTGCTCAATGCAGCCACACCCAATTCCTGATCCCTGAAATATCTGGCTCCAGTGTTCATCATTCAGGTTCTGCCCTTCTCCCTTTCAAAACAATCACTCCTCCTTCCTAAAAGTCAATTCAGACCAATCTGCACCCTCTACTACAATCCCATCTTCCCTTTCACTACTGAGGTACCATTTTTATTATTCTTTCATGGGATGTGTGCATTTATTGCCTATTCCTAATTGCCCTCGAGAAGGTGGTGGTCAGCTGCCTTCTTGAATCACTGCAATCCCAGTGCTGCAGGTACACCCACAGTGCTGTTGGGGGGAGGGGTTCTTGGTTTTTGACCCAGTTGGTGGGGGGTGGGGGAGTTCCTGGTTTTTGACCCAGCGACAATGAAGAAACTGTGATACATTTCAAGCCAGGATGGTGTGCGCCTCGGAAGGAAACCTGCAGGTGATGGTGCTCTCATACGTCTGCTGCCCTTGTGCTTCTAGGTGGTTGAGATCTTGGATTTGGAAGATGCTATCAAAGATGGCTTGATGCAGTGCATCTTGTATATGATACACACCTGCTGGCATTGTGGTCAATAGTGGAGGGCATGAATGTTTAAGATGGTGAATGTGGCACCAATCAATCAGATTCGTTGTCCTGGATGGTGTTGAGCTTCTCAAGTGTTGTTGGAGCTTCACTCATCCATGCAAATGGAAAGTATTCCATTACATTCCTGACTTGTGTCTTGTCGATGGCAGACAGGATTTGAAGAGTCAGAAGGTGTGCTTCTTGCCACAGGATTCCCAGTGTCTGACCTGCTCTTGTAACCACAGCTGTTCTCTTTATATATTAACGATCTAGATGACGGGACTGGGAGCATTCTGGCCAAGTTTGCCGATGATACAAAGATAGGTGGAGGGGCAGGTAGTATTGAGGAGGTGGGGAGGCTGCAGAAAGATTTAGACAGTTTAGGAGAGTGGTCCAAGAAGTGGCTGATGAAATTCAACGTGGGCAAGTGCGAGGTCGTACACTTTGGAAAAAAGAATAGAGGCATGGACTATTTTCTGAACGGTGACAAAATTCATAATGCTAAAGTGCAAAGGGACTTGGGAGTCCTAGTCCAGGATTCTCTAAAGGTAAACTTGCAGGTTGAGTCCGTAATTAAGAAAGCAAATGTAATGTTGTCATTTATCTCAAGAGGCTTGGAATACAAAAGCAGGGATGTACTTCTGAGGCTTTATAAAGCACTGGTTAGGCCCCATTTGGAGTACTGTGAGCAATTTTGGGCCCCACACCTCAGGAAGGACATACTGGCACTGGAGCGGGTCCAGCGGAGATTCACACGGATGATCCCAGGAATGGTAGGCCTGACATACGATGAACGTCTGAGGATCGTGGGATTATATTCATTGGAGTTTAGGAGGTTGAGGGGAGATCTGATAGAAACTTACAAGATAATGAACGGCTTAGATAGGATGGACGTAGGGAAGTTGTTTCCATTAACAGGGGAGACTAGGACGCGGGGGCACAGCCTTAGAATAAAAGGGAGTCACTTTAGAACAGAGATGAGGAGAAATTTCTTCAGCCAGAGAGTGGTGGGTCTGTGGAATTCATTGCCACAGAGGGCTGTGGAGGCCGAGACGTTGAGCGTCTTCAAGACAGAAATTGATAAATTCTTGATTTCTGGAGGAATTAAGGGCTATGGGGAGAGAGCGGGTAAATGGAGTTGAAATCAACCATGATTGAATGGTGGAGTGGACTCGATGGGCCGAATGGCCTTACTTCCGCTCCTATGTCTTATGGTCTTATGGTCTTATATAACCACATGGCTATTCCAGTTCAGTTTCTGGTCAATGGTAATCCCCAGGATGTTGATAGTGGGGGGTTCAGCAGTGGCAATGTCACTGAGTGTCAAGAATAGTTAGATTCTCTCTTGCTGCATATGGTCATTGCCTGACACTTGCTTGCTTTGAATGTTACTTGCCACTTATTAGTCCAAGCCAAAATATCGTCCAGGTCTTGCTGTATATGGACATTAACTTCTTCAGTATCTGAGGAGTTGCAAATGATGCTGAACATTATGCAATCATCATGGAATACACCCACTTCTGACCTTATGATGGATGGAAGGTCATGGATGAAGCAGTTGAAGATGGTTAGGCCTTGGGCACCACTCTGAGGAACTCCTGCAGTGATGTTGTTGGGCTGAGATGATTGACCTCAAACAACCACAACCATCTTCCTTTGTACCAGTTATGATTTCAACCAGTGGAAAGTTTTCCCAGATTCCCACTGATTCCAGTTTGCTAGGGCTCCTTAATGCCACACTCGGTTAATGCTGTCTTGATGTCAAGGACAATAACTCTTACCTCACCTCAAGTTCAGCTCTTTAGTCCGTGTTTGGACCAAGGTTGCAATGAGGTCAGGAGTGAAGCTGACTCGAGGAATCCAAACTGAGCATCAGTAAGCAGGTTACTCCTGAATAAGTGCTGCTTGACAGCACTGTCAACGATATTTTCCCCTGCTGATGATTGAGAGTAGACGGATGGAACAGTAACTGGCTGGACTGGATTTGTCCTGTTTCTTGTGTGTAGGACATTCCAGGGCAATTTTCCACATTTCCATAAGACCATAAGGTACAGGAGCAGAGTTAGAACATAGAACAGTACAGCACAGAACAGGCCCTTCGGCCCACAATGTTGTGCCGAGCTTTATCTGAAACCAAGATCAAGCTATCCCACTCCCCATCATCCTGGTGTGCTCCACGTGCCTATCCAATAACCGCTTAAATGTTCCTAAAGTGTCTGACTCCACTATCACTGCAGGCAGTCCATTCCACACCCCAACCACTCTCTGCGTAAAGAACTTACCTCTGATATCCTTCCTATATCTCCCACCATGAACCCTATAGTTATGCCCCCTTGTAATAGCTCCATCCACCTGAGGAAATAGTCTTTGAACGTTCACTCTATCTATCCCCTTCATCATTTTATAAACCTCTATTAAGTCTCCCCTCAGCCTCCTCCGCTCCAGAGAGAACAGCCCTAGCTCCCTCAACCTTTCCTCATAAGACCTACCCTCCAAACCAGGCAGCATCCTGGTAAATCTCCTCCTATGAGTTAGGCCATTCATCCCATCTGCCATTCAATCATGGCTGATATGATTCTTATCCCCATTCTCCTGCCTTCTCTCGTAAGCCTTGATCCCCTTATTGATCAAGAACCCATCTATCTCTGTCTTAAAGGTAGGTACAGAAAGAAGTTTAACAACACCAGGTTAAAGTCCAACAGGTTTATTTGGTAGCAAAAGGTGTTCTTTTGCTACCAAATAAACCTGTTGGACTTTAACCTGGTGTTGTTAAACTTCTTACTGTGTTTATCCCAGTCCAACGCCGGCATCTCCACATCTTAAAGGTAGGTGCCAGTGTTAACTGTACTAGAATAGCTTGGCTGGGGATGTGGATAGATCTAGAGCACAAGTATTCAATACTACTGCCAGAATGCTGTCAGGGCCTAAAGCCTTTATAGGATCCAGTGCCTTCAGCCATTTCTTGCTATCATGTGGAATGAATAGAATTGACTGAGGCTGGCATCTGTGATGCTGGGGACCTCAGGATGAGACTGAGATAGACCATCCACTTGGCACATCTGGCTGAAGATGGTTGTAAAGGCTTTAAATTTGTCTGTTGCATGCTCATCTCTCAATCTGCTGCCCTTTGCATCCATTTCCATCTAATCCACTACTGACAAAAGACTTTTTTTATTATCGTGACTGTATTGACTTGTCTAGGCATCCTGCTGTGAGTAACTCACCTCCTGTCTCCTCAAAGCCTGTCCACCACCTACAAGGTACAAGTCAGGAGCGTGATGCAGCATTCTGCACTTTCCTGGACGAGTGCTGCTCCAGAAAGAACACTCAAGAAGCTCGACACCATCCAGGACAAAGCAGCTCACCTGATTGGCACCCATTCCACAAACATACACTCCCTCCGACACCAACGCACAGTAGCAGCAGTGCTACTGTGCACTGCAAGAACTCACCAAGACTCCTCAGAGAGCATCTTCCAAACCTATGACCACTACCATCTAGAAGGACAAGGGCAGCAGATATATGGGAACATCACCACCTGGTAGTTCTCTTCCAAGTCACGCACCATCCTGACTTGGAAATATATTGCTTGCCCCCCCCCCCCAAATCACTTCAATTTAAAGTGTTCACTTTAAAATTACCGCTTACATTGTAACCTGGTATTTACAACATTTAAAAATATGTATTTTTCTTCTCCAAGTTAATGTTTGATTTATTTGCATGAAAAAATTCCTTGCTGATCTGCCAGGAGAAATTCTAACAACCAGAGCAGAAAAAAAAATCATGGTGATCCACAATTTATAGGTTTATTGCAATATGATGATTAGCTGGAACATTGCTAGGACAGAACTAGAGAATGGTGTTGTTCTACTCAAGCTGGGTGGGTTACTGCATGACCTGATGTTTACTTCCTCACAATAACATTAATAACAGGATAAGTGCAAGATTCATCTGCGTCACTCACTCCTACATGACCTAAAGGACATTGAGATTCGAAGAAAAAAAAACATTCAGTACCCTAACAGTAAAAGAACATATGTGTGCGTGCATGTGTGTGTGTGTTGGGGGGGATAAAACGTCACGATATTCCAAAGGTAACATTGACGGTGACAGTGACAGTGCTCACCTGGAGGTACAAAGACAAGTTATCTCGGATGGCAGACAGCATTGCTGGGGGCAGTCCTTTGTCCTGTTGGAATAAGGTATGCGGCAACAGCAGACAATCAATGATGCGGAACAAGAGCTGCTGAGCTTTTGAAGTAGACAATATCAGTGCCCAATGTTTGACAATGCAACCTACAAATAATAACAAAATAAAGTGGGGTTCAAATACTTTGGAAAACACTCAAAATTGCTACGCTATTTCAGAACAGTGAGATTCTAAATACAGGAATTCAATAAGTTCTTAGCAAGATTAATGCTCACCATTTAAATGAACATGTTTGATTATAAGTCCCAACTTGAATTTTTAAAAAATTCCTCTCAATAGTGACATTTTTGAAATGATAATGTACATTTTGATTCCTATGATTTTTGCGCAATTGTTTTCACTTCAGGTCAGTGTTGCAAAAGGCAATGGTCAATGATATGAAATGAAAATAAAGGGTGGGGTTTTCCCAAAAAAATTCTAAGTGCCGGAGTTGCGTAAAAACTGGAGTAAATCCCGTCATTCTATTCAGTGAATCTCCCACATTCTGTGCACTGCAGAGTGCCTCAGCGTGAGTCACCCTAAAAATATCAATGGGCAGGGCCTATTCCCGCTTAAGAGGTTGGCAGCGTAGCACAGAGTGGATCGCTGCGTATGCGCCGATCTGTCAGCACCAAGATCGACCGACGCATGAGCAGTAACCCCGCACTGCTGCCCTCTCGATCGCTGGCCAGCCCTGCGACCTCGCATCGCTGCCCCACCAAATCCCCAGGACCTGATCGCTGCCAAAAAAAAGCCTATTTAGCCTGTTATTGAAGCTTTAATCTCTTTATTGAAGCGGTAATCTCGGAGAACTGGCTTGGCCATAGGAGACAGAGGGTAGTGGTCGAAGGGTCTTTTTCCGGCTGGAGGTCTGTGACCAGTGGTGTTCCGCAGGGCTCTGTACTGGGACCTCTGCTATTTGTGATATATATAAATGATTTGGAAGAAGGTGTAACTGGTGTAATCAGCAAGTTTGCGGATGACACGAAGATGGCTGGACTTGCGGATAGCGAAGAGCATTGTCGGGCAATACAGCAGGATACAGATAGGCTGGAAAATTGGGCGGAGAGGTGGCAGATGGAGTTTAATCCGGATAAATGCGAAGTGATGCATTTTGGAAGAAATAATGTAGGGAGGAGTTATACAATAAATGGCAGAGTCATCAGTAGTATAGAAACACAGAGGGACCTAGGTGTGCAAGTCCACAAATCCTTGAAGGTGGCAACACAGGTGGAGAAGGTGGTGAAGAAGGCATATGGTATGCTTGCCTTTATAGGACGGGGTATAGAGTATAAAAGCTGGAGTCTGATGATGCAGCTGTATAGAACGCTGGTTAGGCCACATTTGGAGTACTGCGTCCAGTTCTGGTCGCCGCACTACCAGAAGGACGTGGAGGCGTTAGAGAGAGTGCAGAGAAGGTTTACCAGGATGTTGCCTGGTATGGAAGGTCTTAGCTATGAGGAGAAATTGGGTAAACTGGGGTTGTTCTCCCTGGAAAGACGGAGAATATGGGGAGATCTAATAGAGGTATACAAGATTATGAAGTGGATAGATAGGGTGAACGGTGGGAAGCTTTTTCCCAGATCAGAAGTGACGTTCACGAGGGGTCACGGGCTCAAGGTGAGAGGGGCGAAGGATAACTCAGATATTCGAGGGATGTTTTTTACACAGAGGGTGGTGGGGGCCTGGAATGCGCTGCCAAGTAGGGTGGTGGAGGCAAGCACGCTGACATCATTTAAGACTTACCTGGATAGTCACATGAGCAGCCTGGGAATGGTGGGATACAAACGATTGGTCTAGTTGGACGAAGGAGCGGCACAGGCTTGGAGGGCCGATGGGCCTGTTTCCTGTGCTGTACTGTTCTTTGGTACTCGTCAGTCACTTATACATTCATTGTGGCCAGATTCAACCTGGTCTTCCTTGCTAACATGTGCCCAACTGTGAGGGCGTAATTCGATTCAAGCTTTCAATGAAATCTCTAATTGAATGGCAAAACTAGAGTGGACTAGGTGACATGGGCATTCAAGTTTGATATTGTAAATGACCCTGCAACTTTCAACCATTTCACAGTGCGTTAATTAGAGCAGCTCAAAGATTTTCATGGTTACAAAGCAAAATCTATAATAAAGGCATATTTTTAAAAAACAGCAGTTTTGGAAAAGCACATAATTATCCAATTATGTTCTTTGGAAATAAGGTAGAATACTAAAAGCTAGAAGTAAACAGATGTGAATTTATTTGGGTCACGTCCAGCGCAAAGTAAATGGGGCTTATTTATATTTTTTCATTGCACAAAGGAATAAAGAGATGTTCTTTTTATCTCAGAACTGCCCTTTTTTGCTGCAGCTGACACTTCTTCCTCCCCCAGCTCTGCCACCTATTCAGATTTCTGCTCTCATTTGGAGATGAAAGGTCTCAATCTATAACAAAGCAGTTGTAACAACAAACGCGAGATCAAAGTAGAATGCTATCAAAGGTGATGGTCATTTCATTAGCGACTTGCACTACCTTACATAAAATCATTAACATTAACTGACATGATCTGTGTACAGCAGCACAATGATCTCCACTCAACAATGTGCTGTATCCCGTGGTGCACAATTTGTCATTGTGGAAAACCTCTTCACCTCATATCCAACTGTAAGGACGGTCGCGGCAGTATTATAATCATTCCACCCTGTTTTCCCAAAGACTGGTAATCACTTTCCTGCTAAACTAACCTTATTTCATTGCAACAATTTATCTAATTCACAGAAATTTTATCCAATGACATTTCTCAATATAGGCTATGCTTTAAGGGTTTAGATTACATTACAGTTTCAGAATTCATGCTGTGAAGGCACTGCATATGGGAACAGGTCCACAATTCAGACTTACTTTAACATTGTACTTGTGTTTTATTAGGGGAGGGAGAACGGAAAGAGGAAAATGCTGGGGTGGAGAGGCTGGTGAGAGGGGGAGATGGTGGGGGAGGAGGTCGAGCAGGATGACTCATGCCGTTCCTGTAAATACTTCAACCTTTTCTCTTGCACTTATTGGTGGGTTTCACCATATTTGAGGATGCGATGTTATAGAAACTCTACAGTACAGAAGGAGGCCATTCGGCCCATCGAGTCTGCACTGACAACAATCCCACCCAGTGCCCTATCCCTGCAACCCCACATATTTACCCGACTAATCCCGCTAACCTACGCTTCCCAGGACACTAAGGGGCAATTTAGCACAGCCAATCAACCTAACCCACACATCTTTGGACAGTGGGAGGAAACTGAAGCACCCGGAAGAAACCCACGCAGACACGGGGAGAACGTGCAAACTCCACACAGACAGTGACCCGAGCTGGGAATCGAACCCAGGGCCCTGGCGCTGAGAGGCAGCAGTGCTAACCACTGTGGCACCTTGCCATGAAGAATGCTCCTCATGAGGAATGCTCCTCTGGTCAGTTACCACATCTCGCTACTCTCTGGATCGAACAATGCTGGGTCTATTGGTTTAAGTTAGCTGCATGGGCTGATGTCAGGCAGGCTGGAGGATCTCCTTTGCAGATCCCCAATAAGCCCATCGGACCTTCACCCCCATTAACCTCATGTGTGGCATACATCAAGAAGGAGCCAGCTTCCCTACGCTTGCTACTGACCTGCCTCCTCCGTGACCCTCATCCTGCCATCACTCTGCTGTAGTCTGAGTCCCTTGGCAATCCTGGGCCTCTGGTGGGTGCATTGCTGGCAGCTCCCAATGTCTCCCCGGTGACGCTGCCAGCAAGCACAGCTGACAGTCTCTGACTGGCCGGCAACTCATGGAAGGTGGGATTTCCACCCCCCACCCCTGAGGGTCACTGAGCCTGGGGAAGGCCCACGGCTGCCCAGTCAATTATCTGATTGACATATCATTCAGCGGACCCCCCAGAAAGGAGGCGATGTGGGGCTCTCGCTGGCTCTCCAGCAGGCGATGTGGGGCTCTCGCTGGCTCTCCAGCAGGCGATGTGGGGCTCTCGCTGGCTCTCCAGCAGGCGATGTGGGGCTCTCGCTGGCTCTCCAGCAGGCGATGTGGGGCTCTCGCTGGCTCTCCAGCAGGCGATGTGGGGCTCTCGCTGGCTCTCCAGCAGGCGATGTGGGGCTCTCGCTGGCTCTCCAGCAGGCGATGTGGGGCTCTCGCTGGCTCTCCAGCGGGCGATGTGGGGCTCTCGCTGGCTCTCCAGCGGGCGATGTGGGGCTCTCGCTGGCTCTCCAGCGGGCGATGTGGGGCTCTCGCTGGCTCTCCAGCAGGCGATGTGGGGCTCTCGCTGGCTCTCCAGCAGGCGATGTGGGGCTCTCGCTGGCTCTCCAGCAGGCGATGTGGGGCTCTCGCTGGCTCTCCAGCGGGCGATGTGGGGCTCTCGCTGGCTCTCCAGCGGGCGATGTGGGGCTCTCGCTGGCTCTCCAGCGGGCGATGTGGGGCTCTCGCTGGCTCTCCAGCAGGCGATGTGGGGCTCTCGCTGGCTCTCCAGCAGGCGATGTGGGGCTCTCGCTGGCTCTCCAGCAGGCGATGTGGGGCTCTCGCTGGCTCTCCAGCAGGCGATGTGGGGCTCTCGCTGGCTCTCCAGCAGGCGATGTGGGGCTCTCGCTGGCTCTCCAGCAGGCGATGTGGGGCTCTCGCTGGCTCTCCAGCAGGCGATGTGGGGCTCTCGCTGGCTCTCCAGCAGGCGATGTGGGGCTCTCGCTGGCTCTCCAGCAGGCGATGTGGGGCTCTCGCTGGCTCTCCAGCAGGCGATGTGGGGCTCTCGCTGGCTCTCCAGCAGGCGATGTGGGGCTCTCGCTGGCTCTCCAGCAGGCGATGTGGGGCTCTCGCTGGCTCTCCAGCAGGCGATGTGGGGCTCTCGCTGGCTCTCCAGCAGGCGATGTGGGGCTCTCGCTGGCTCTCCAGCAGGCGATGTGGGGCTCTCGCTGGCTCTCCAGCAGGCGATGTGGGGCTCTCGCTGGCTCTCCAGCAGGCGATGTGGGGCTCTCGCTGGCTCTCCAGCAGGCGATGTGGGGCTCTCGCTGGCTCTCCAGCAAGCGATGTGGGGCTCTCGCTGGCTCTCCAGCAGGCGATGTGGGGCTCTCGCTGGCTCTCCAGCAGGCGATGTGGGGCTCTCGCTGGCTCTCCAGCAGGCGATGTGGGGCTCTCGCTGGCTCTCCAGCAGGCGATGTGGGGCTCTCGCTGGCTCTCCAGCAGGCGATGTGGGGCTCTCGCTGGCTCTCCAGCAGGCGATGTGGGGCTCTCGCTGGCTCTCCAGCAGGCGATGTGGGGCTCTCGCTGGCTCTCCAGCAGGCGATGTGGGGCTCTCGCTGGCTCTCCAGCAGGCGATGTGGGGCTCTCGCTGGCTCTCCAGCAGGCGATGTGGGGCTCTCGCTGGCTCTCCAGCAGGCGATGTGGGGCTCTCGCTGGCTCTCCAGCAGGCGATGTGGGGCTCTCGCTGGCTCTCCAGCAGGCGATGTGGGGCTCTCGCTGGCTCTCCAGCAGGCGATGTGGGGCTCTCGCTGGCTCTCCAGCAGGCGATGTGGGGCTCTCGCTGGCTCTCCAGCAGGCGATGTGGGGCTCTCGCTGGCTCTCCAGCGGGCGATGTGGGGCTCTCGCTGGCTCTCCAGCGGGCGATGTGGGGCTCTCGCTGGCTCTCCAGCAGGCGATGTGGGGCTCTCGCTGGCTCTCCAGCAGGCGATGTGGGGCTCTCGCTGGCTCTCCAGCAGGCGATGTGGGGCTCTCGCTGGCTCTCCAGCAGGCGATGTGGGGCTCTCGCTGGCTCTCCAGCAGGCGATGTGGGGCTCTCGCTGGCTCTCCAGCAGGCGATGTGGGGCTCTCGCTGGCTCTCCAGCAGGCGATGTGGGGCTCTCGCTGGCTCTCCAGCAGGCGATGTGGGGCTCTCGCTGGCTCTCCAGCAGGCGATGTGGGGCTCTCGCTGGCTCTCCAGCAGGCGATGTGGGGCTCTCGCTGGCTCTCCAGCAGGCGATGTGGGGCTCTCGCTGGCTCTCCAGCAGGCGATGTGGGGCTCTCGCTGGCTCTCCAGCAGGCGATGTGGGGCTCTCGCTGGCTCTCCAGCAGGCGATGTGGGGCTCTCGCTGGCTCTCCAGCAGGCGATGTGGGGCTCTCGCTGGCTCTCCAGCAGGCGATGTGGGGCTCTCGCTGGCTCTCCAGCAGGCGATGTGGGGCTCTCGCTGGCTCTCCAGCAGGCGATGTGGGGCTCTCGCTGGCTCTCCAGCAGGCGATGTGGGGCTCTCGCTGGCTCTCCAGCAGGCGATGTGGGGCTCTCGCTGGCTCTCCAGCAGGCGATGTGGGGCTCTCGCTGGCTCTCCAGCAGGCGATGTGGGGCTCTCGCTGGCTCTCCAGCAGGCGATGTGGGGCTCTCGCTGGCTCTCCAGCGGGCGATGTGGGGCTCTCGCTGGCTCTCCAGCGGGCGATGTGGGGCTCTCGCTGGCTCTCCAGCGGGCGATGTGGGGCTCTCGCTGGCTCTCCAGCAGGCGATGTGGGGCTCTCGCTGGCTCTCCAGCAGGCGATGTGGGGCTCTCGCTGGCTCTCCAGCAGGCGATGTAGGGCTCTCGCTGGCTCTCCAGCAGGCGATGTGGGGCTCTCGCTGGCTCTCCAGCAGGCGATGTGGGGCTCTCGCTGGCTCTCCAGCAGGCGATGTGGGGCTCTCGCTGGCTCTCCAGCAGGCGATGTGGGGCTCTCGCTGGCTCTCCAGCAGGCGATGTGGGGCTCTCGCTGGCTCTCCAGCAGGCGATGTGGGGCTCTCGCTGGCTCTCCAGCAGGCGATGTGGGGCTCTCGCTGGCTCTCCAGCAGGCGATGTGGGGCTCTCGCTGGCTCTCCAGCAGGCGATGTGGGGCTCTCGCTGGCTCTCCAGCAGGCGATGTGGGGCTCTCGCTGGCTCTCCAGCAGGCGATGTGGGGCTCTCGCTGGCTCTCCAGCAGGCGATGTGGGGCTCTCGCTGGCTCTCCAGCAGGCGATGTGGGGCTCTCGCTGGCTCTCCAGCAGGCGATGTGGGGCTCTCGCTGGCTCTCCAGCAGGCGATGTGGGGCTCTCGCTGGCTCTCCAGCAGGCGATGTGGGGCTCTCGCTGGCTCTCCAGCAGGCGATGTGGGGCTCTCGCTGGCTCTCCAGCAGGCGATGTGGGGCTCTCGCTGGCTCTCCAGCAGGCGATGTGGGGCTCTCGCTGGCTCTCCAGCAGGCGATGTGGGGCTCTCGCTGGCTCTCCAGCAGGCGATGTGGGGCTCTCGCTGGCTCTCCAGCAGGCGATGTGGGGCTCTCGCTGGCTCTCCAGCAGGCGATGTGGGGCTCTCGCTGGCTCTCCAGCAGGCGATGTGGGGCTCTCGCTGGCTCTCCAGCAGGCGATGTGGGGCTCTCGCTGGCTCTCCAGCAGGCGATGTGGGGCTCTCGCTGGCTCTCCAGCGGGCGATGTGGGGCTCTCGCTGGCTCTCCAGCGGGCGATGTGGGGCTCTCGCTGGCTCTCCAGCAGGCGATGTGGGGCTCTCGCTGGCTCTCCAGCAGGCGATTTGGGGCTCTCGCTGGCTCTCCAGCAGGCGATGTGGGGCTCTCGCTGGCTCTCCAGCAGGCGATGTGGGGCTCTCGCTGGCTCTCCAGCAGGCGATGTGGGGCTCTCGCTGGCTCTCCAGCAGGCGATGTGGGGCTCTCGCTGGCTCTCCAGCAGGCGATGTGGGGCTCTCGCTGGCTCTCCAGCAGGCGATGTGGGGCTCTCGCTGGCTCTCCAGCAGGCGATGTGGGGCTCTCGCTGGCTCTCCAGCAGGTGATGTGGGGCTCTCGCTGGCTCTCCAGCAGGCGATGTGGGACTCTCGCTGGCTCTCCAGCAGGCGATGTGGGGCTCTCGCTGGCTCTCCAGCAGGTAGCAGATACCTCTGTCATGTCAGATTCCAGCTCAATTCAAAGGTATTAGCAAAGGCACACTGTTCCTGTTAACATTATCCATAGAGGAAGGAGTTAATTTGAACCAAAACCTTTGATCTGACAAATGAGTTGTCCCCATAATATTTTTCATCCTTAAAGGTATGATTCACAGCTGATGTGACACTTATGTGCTTCACTATATCACAAATCACAGCACACACTATGGTGAAATGTGCTGCATGACCTTTTTTTACCTTCCCTATCATGTTACATTAGTTTAACTTATTCTTTTGCCGCAAGGTTACATACTGAAGTTTCCTATTCAACAGGACTAAAATCCGAGTTTAAGAGGAACATTCTAGCACTGAAAGCTTAGAATTCCCTATCACAAGGATCCTGCTTGAATTAAACTTAATCATTGTAAACAAAACACAAGAGTAAAACTACCTGTGGTAATTAGCTGAAAAAGGCTGTAAAGTTGGAGTTATCTTCCAGATGAAGAGGGGGTTAAGAGAGGACATTAACATACAGAGGGATCTGGGCGTGCAGGTCCACAGTTCCCTAAAGGTGGCAACACAGGTGGCCAAGATGACTAAGAAGGCATATGGCACGTTTGCCTTCACCAGCCGGGGCACTGAGTACACGAGTTGGGAAATCATGTTGCAGTTCTGGTCGCCATACTACCAGAAGGATGTGGAAGCTTCGGAGAGAGTGCAAAGTAGGTTCACCAGGATGTTGCCTGATCTCGAGGGTGTTGGCTATGAGGAGAGGTTGAATAAACTAGCATTGTTTTCACTGGAAAGACAGAGGCTGAGGGGAGACCTGATAGAGGTCCACTAAATGATGAGAGGCATAGACAGGGTGGATAGTCAGAGGCTTTTTCCTTGGGTGGAAGTGTCAATTACAAGGGGTCACAGGTTCAAGGTGAGATGGGGAAAGTTTCAGGGATTTGTGCGGGGCAAGTTTTTCACGCCTGGAACACACTGCCAGAGGTGGTGGTGGAAGCTGGCACATTAGCAACATTTAAGAGGCATCTGGATGGGTAGATGAATAGGGAGGGAATAGAGGGATATGGGCCGAGGACAGAAGGTTTTTAAAAAAGTTTAGTTAGGGCATCATGATCGACACAGGCTTCGAGGGCCAAAGGGCCTGTTCCTGAGCTGTACTTTCTTTTGTTCCAGGAACGAATTCACTTCAATTTCCCACTTTATTTATGCCAAGGTAACTTGAAAGGTCACCCGAATGTAATTTCTGGGTGTTCACTTCATGTTAATGCAGAGATGGTTTCTCAGTATTGTAAACAATTTCAGAGGAGTAAGTAACTGCTACAGATTGAAAGCTTGCGTAGGATTTTTCTCCCTCTCCGCGGCATGCTTCGTGGCAGCGGGAGGCAGTGCACCACTCGTTGGCGGTGGAATCTTATGGTCCTACCATTGTAAATGGGGCTTCCCGTTGAATGCACCCCTCATCGTTGGGAAACTCGTAAAATCCCGCCGATGTGATCGGCAGGAGGATTTTGGTGATGATTAAATGCATGAGATTTAGGACAGATAACAGGAAAAGTTGTTTTATACAAAGTGGATGCTGAAGCTATGAAATACATTTTCGGAGTTAGTAATTGAAGCAGAGACCATGTCCATCAACTCCTGGCTCCCCAGTGTTGCATTTGTGGGACTTCAATGATGTGCTGTGGAATCCCTCGGAGATGTTCCCACGTAAGGGTTTACCTGGCAATCGCGCAGAGTGTTACCCGCCTCTGGGAAATTGCATTGGGCTGGGAATTATCCGACAGTATCGATTTAAATCGCTAACATTGGATGGTTCTGCCAATTTTACCCGGAGAATTACACTGAAAGAGTTAGAAGGAAATACATTTCCAACTCCAGAGCAACTACTTAAAAAACCCAGACTCAGCCTCCTACACACGTCATTCCCACCTCCTCAGGGGAACCAGCACCCGAACCCCAACAACCTCCCCGACCCCCCCTCTTTGCTTTGGCCACCCAGTCTCCAACCTGATTTCCACCCCTGCTCTGCTCCAACCACCCCACCGATCCCAACTCCAGCCCAACCCCACTTCCCGTTCTGCTGCGAACCACCTCTGATCCGGCCACCTCTGTACTGAACCTCCACCCACCCATTACAGCCTGACCCTCACTCCTGTCTGCTCCGAACCCTCCTGTTGCCCCCATTCCAGCCTGACCCCTCATTCCCATCTGCTTGACGTCCTCCGCCATCCAGCCCTCTGCTCCAAATCTCCTCCATTCAGGCAGTTTGCCCCCTCCCCTCTGATCCGTCTTGCCCCCTCCGTTCCACTGCCCCGCCCCGCCCCCTCCCCCTCCTTTTCCTGGTAGACCACTTTGAAACTTACCTGCTCCCTTTAAAAATCCCTTCACAGCAGCTACTGGTGTAAATAGGGGGAGCAGCCTTAACTCTCTGCACCCCAGTTACTCAACGCCAATGCTCCTGGGGACATGCTTCGCTGCTCCTTGCTCATTCCGCCTGAGTGAAGATGGCCGGGCAAGACAGGGGTTTTGCCATTTTAGTGAGAGTAAGTTCATTCAGAGCGACAATCAGACAGAGACTGCCATTCTGAGGAGGTTACAGCCCCACGTCACCATTTAAGAAAAGATTGGACAAGTGTTTGAAGGAAAGGGTGAATAATTGGATATGAGAATGGTAGCCTATAGCACCAGGACTACTGCGTGTACGGGGGATTAAACAGCAAAATGCACCAATCAGCCGAGTGATCCAGTTCCATATTGTAATTTCGATATGATTTTATGTCACAAATTCACACTGAAAGAAGAAGACACTTACCAACGGTCCAGTACATCAACTGCAGACCATCAGGTGGTCCTTTGGAAGCTAAATATGGCTTAGTGTACTTCAGTATGTCACCTACATAATCCAGGGCCTTTGAAACCAAGGCAGACTTGTCTCCTCGAGTTTGTAACTGAGCGTAAGTCTTCCCAACTGCCTGCAAAAAAAACACGAATAAATACGTTTTACAAATGTGATCTGACTACACGTATAAAAGAATCGCTCTTTACAAAACACAGAAACACGAGATAAAAGCAATCTAATATTGCAAATTGTCACTTCCTTCAAAGGAGAATTGAGATGATGTCGTGATACCCATTATGGAAATGGTTTGAAGTATACGGTTCTGTCTCTACTGAATACCATTTGCAAAATAATTTGGCAGATCTGTGAAGTAAAAAGGGAAACACCTTCACGAACAACATCTATAATGAGACGACACACTTTTATTTTCTTCCATTTTTCTTCCCTGTGTAAGATTTTTCCCAGTAAGAGTTTTAACAACACCAGGTTAAAGTCCAACAGTTTTATTTGGTAGCAAATACCATTAGCTTTCGGAGCGCTGTTCCTTCGTCAGATAGAGTGGAAATGTGCTCTCAAACAGGGCACAGAGACACAAAAATCAAGTTACAGAATACTGATTAGAATGCGAATCCCTACAACCAACCAGATCTTAAAGATACAGACAATGTGGGTGGAGGGAGCATTAAGCACAGGTTAAAGAGATGTATATTGTCTCCAGACAGGACAGCCTGCAAGTCCAGGAGGCAAGCTGTGGGGGTTACTGATAATGTGCCATAAATCCAACATCCCGGTTTAGGCCGTCCTCAGGTGTGCGGAACTTGGCTATCAGTTTCTGCTCAGCGACTCTGCGCTGTCGTGTTTCGGGAAGGCCGCCTTGGACGTGCCGGATCATCGACACGGATGCCATCATCTCACGTGAGAACACCATCTACCAGGTACACTACTCTTGCAACTCGGCCAACGTTGTCTACCTGATACACTGCAGGAAAGGATGTCCCGAGGCATGGTACATTGGGGAAACCATGCAGACGCTATGACAACGGATGAATGAACACCGCTCGACAATCACCAGGCAAGACTGTTCTCTTCCTTTGGGAGAGCACTTCAGCAGTCACGGGCATTCAGCCTCTGATCTTCAGGTAAGCGTTCTCCAAGGCGGCCTTTATGACACACGACAGCGCAGAGTCGCTGAGCTGAAACTGATAGCCAAGTTCCGCACACATGAGGACGGCCTAAACCGGGATGTTGGATTTATGTCATATTATCAGTAACCCCCACAACTTGCCTCCTGGACTTGCAGGCTGTCCTGCCTGGATACAATACACATCTCTTTAACCTGTGCTTAATGCTCCCTCCACCCACATTGTCTGTATCTTTAAGATCTGGCTGGCTGTAGGGATTCGCATTCTAATCAGTATTCTGTAACTTGATTTTTGTGTCTCTGTGCCCTGTTTGAGAGCACATTTCCACTCCATCTGACGAAGGAGCAGCGCTCTGAAAGCTAATGGTATTTGCTACCAAATAAACCTGTTGGACTTTAACCTGGTGTTGTTAAAACTCTTACTGTGTTCACCCCAGTCCAACAGCGGCATCTCCACATTAAGATTTTTCCAGCACAATGTTCCAAAATTTGAAGCATTAATCTGCTTCTGGACTCGATGGAAGCCACTCTGCAGCAAGTAACCAACACAGGTGCTCATAAACTCTCTCTTCTTTACAGCCACTTATTAATTTCCTAAAGAGCTCTGCCCAAGACTGAAGGGAGGAATTCAATCTCATTGGTCGAGGCTGAGAAGATAATTTTTAAAAATTTCTCAAACAACTTCAAGTTTTAAGAAGGTGGGCTGGGAGTGGGTGACCAACCTACTCTCATGAGGTGGATCAGTCACTGAAATTTTTTAAGGGTGCTGTGTACCTCCATGTTAACCACATTTGTTTCCTACTTCATTGAGGTTGGCAAACTCCATCTGCCCGCATGATGACCGATCCACCCCAGCAATATTTGACCATTGCCCTTACTCCTCCGCCCCCATCCGTACTCTCAGACTCACCCACTCCCTTGCTGTTTTACCCCCTGACAGTCCTGTCAAGCCGGCTGTCTGTCAGGTGGAAAACATGTTGACAAAATGTAAAAACACACCAGCAGGGCATCTGGGAAAACCCATACACAGGGGTTCCCTTTCTAAAATCTTCCCTCCGACTCTACTCCCAAGTAAGATCCCCTTGTAAGAGTGTGTTACATTTACTGACATAGAGCAAAAAGTCACCACTGTAACTTTTACATGCTAAAATGACTGAGGGATGTAGCTGCATAGATGACGGGATCATGGCACGGTGGCACAGTGGTTAGCACTGCTGCCGCACAGCTCTAGGGATCTGGGTTTGATACCCGGCTTAGGTCACTGTCGGTGTGGAGCTTGCACGTTTCCCTGCGTTTGCGTGTATTTCCTCCAGGTGCTCTGATTTCCTCCCACAGTCCAAAGATGTGCAGGTTACGTGCATTGGCCATGCTAAATTGTCCCTTTGTGTTCGGGGATACGTAGGTTAGAGGGTATTACCGGGGTAAATATGTGGGGTTACAGGGAGAAGGCCTAGGTGGGATTGTTGTCGTTGCAGACTCGATGGGCCGAATGGCCTCCCTCTGCACTGTACGGTTTCTATGATTCTATGATCATAACTCCACATTTTATTTATTTAACCTTTATTTAGCCAGGTGAGTCAATCGAGAGCCACTTCACATTTACAATAATGATTAAGGTGCTGCACATAAAGGGCATGATTTATATACAGTGTGCTTAACATTATCTGTCTCGGCCTTCGCTTCTCGGCCTTTTGGCTAAGATGAAGTGTCAGAGCAAGCTCTAAATCAGGTGCACTTGTCAGCTTGGATCTTGTATGTATCTCTTGTGGGGACCATGAATTGGATGTGGTTTGAATTTGAATTGGTTTTTGGAGCAAGCAAGGAGATGGATTGGGGTCTGCCCGGTCCGCTCTGCATTGGCTTTGTAACTTTAAGAATGGAGTAAAAATTTAAAAAGAATAAAGCACAGGGACAACCCGTGTGAGGAAATTATTTTATTGCCCACCTCGGTTTCTCAACAGACATTACCTTAATGAATATGAAGACAGCAGTCTTGGGTTCCACCTTTACTGTTGACTGGTCAAGTTGAGCTTGGAGGAGTAGGCTTTCCACTTCTGGCAGCTTAAACACGATCTTGGTTAGCCCTGCCAACTGCTCCGTGTTTACCCTTCCTACTGGTGAATGGAAAAGAGCAGATTATCATTCCGACATAATAATTAAGAACGGTTTGTATGGAATTAAATGCGACTGACAAAGTCAACCATAAAACCGTAGAAAAGCTCTGGTGCAGAAAGAGGCCATTCAGCCCATCAGATCTGCACCAGAGGGGAAGAAAGGAGGAAAAAGAAACTAGCCGCTCATTTTAATCCCACTTTCCAGCACCTGCTCCATAGCCTTGTGGGTTACAGCTCTTCAGATGCAGGCCCAGGTACCCTGTAAACGAGTTGAACATTTTAGTCTCAACCAACAATTCTGAGCAGTGAATTCCGGACGCCCACCACCCTCTGGGTGAAAATGTTTTTCCTCATGTCCCCTCTGATCCTTCAGCCTGGTAATTGATCTTTCAGCTAGGGGAAGCAGTTTTTCCTGTCTACCCTACCTCGACTCCTCATAATTCTGTACACCTCAATTAGGTTACCGCTTAGCCTCCTCTGTTCTAAGGAAAACAACCCTCGCCTATCCAACCTTTTCCCATAGCTGCAATTTCCTGACAGCATCCTTGTAAATCTCCTCTGTACCCTCTCCAGAGCCATTATGTCCTTCCTGTTATATGGTGACCAGAACAGTACACAAAATTCCAGCTGTGGCCTAGTCAGTATTTTGTACGGTTTCATCATTACATCCCTGTTTTTTTATTCAATACCTTACCGAACAGAAGACAGCCTTCCATATGCTTTCTTTACCACCTTATCCACCTGTCCTGCCACCTTCAGGGACCTGTGGACATGCGCTCCAAGGTCCCTCACTTAATCTACCCCTCTCAACATCCTCCCATTTATTGAGTATTTCCTTGCTTTGTTTAGCCTCCCCAAAAGCATCATCTTATACTTTTCCATAGCTAACAATTTCAAGCCAATGATTTCTTTATTGACATAATTTTCATAGATTAGTAAAATTCAATCAGCAATATGGTACCTTGACACATTTACAAATCCACTGCCCTAGGCGTCGGCACTGTGAGTCTAAGGCTGACTAAATGAACGACTGACTGTGAGATTTGGAAAGTATTAAAAGGAACTACCTGTCACGATAAAAATCACAACATCAGTGACTTTTGTGAGCAGTCCTAACCTTACAATTTACCTCCTCCTCCATCGAAAAAATAATCAATTTCATTGATCTGAAACTGATCTCTCTTGAATGTTGGAACTTTGGCTTGAACCAGTGCGACTATACGATCATGTTTCGCATCGAGCCTGCAATGACTGATGAAATGTCAGTTGGAAAAAAATTGTCCATCAAGCTCCTGAAGACACTGGCTGAAATTTTCCAGCCGTTCATGCCCTGCCGCCTCTGCAAGCGAGGATGGAGAATTTGGCGCCCAGCCAAATCTCTGTTCACTGCAGGGGGGCCAGGAAATCCCGCCGGCGAGAACGGCTGGAAAATTCCACACACAGGCTTTAATTTAAAAGACAGCATGCGTAAATCACAGTCATTTCTTCAATTAAAATTGCCTCAGGTAAGTCACAGGTATAATGTGCAACTTCTTTCCTTAAGAGCTAGGAGAGAAAGTTAAAAATAGTGCTGGAAGATTAGGGAAGACATTTATGGTTTTCAATTTTAATCAACTGAACAGTTCCTTGGTGTCAGTTTGGCAGCTTGTATTGGATTCTACCATCTTATTCCACCACTGTTGGTTGCCTTGCTTCTGTAGGGGAAGAGAGCAGCAGAGCTTGGTGATCTAAGTTACTAAAAGATAATGCTCGGGATGGGCAGATAACTGGTGGAAGCAAAACAGATGTGAATGACTTCAATAGAAAAGAGTACGACGCTGGCTGAATATTAGCTGGCCGATTCGTTACTGCCATGTTCTGCAGGCTACAGGGTCTATCTCATTTGTGAACACGTATGCCATATTAATAAAGGATAATAACTTTCTGGGTTTTCAGCAAGATGTATTGTGTTATAAAATGGATGCAAATACAAATACATTGTAGCTAACTTGGTGAATCTTTACCTCCTGCAGCATCGGGAACTGTAAAAGCTTCCAAACACATTAATTTTACTTTGGAACTTTACTAGCCAGTGGCAACATAGTGAAACATGTTTTGGGCGGGACGGTGGCACAGTGGTTAGCACTGCTGCCTCACAGCGCCAGGGACCCGGATTCGTTTCCCGGCTTGGGTCACTGTCTGTGTGGAGTTTGCACATTCTCCCCATGTCTGCGTGGGTTTCCTCCGGGTGCTCCGGTTTGCTCCCACATTCTGAAAGACGTGCTGGTTAGGTGCATTGACCCGAACAGGCGCCGGAATGTGGCGACTAGGGGAATTTCACAGTAACCTCATTGCAATGTTAATGTAAGCCTTACTTGTGACTAATAAATAAACTTTACTTTAAGTAAATTCGCTCCTCGGTTAAGGTAACAATTTTTCCTATTAACATTCCCCTATCTTTAAGCAACTCAAATGATTCCATGTTTATTTCTTACCAGTTCTATGGGTGGAGTCCAGTTTCTCTATAACGCCAACAGGCTGGTTCATATGCTGTTGCAAAACACAGCGAAACCAAGAATGAACTGAAGAAGTTTGGTATGAGCTGCATCCTTGACTCGTCAGAGCATCCACTACAGAACTGAGGAGGAAGAAAATCAAGGAACAGTTGGACATCTACAATGTATTGGTCCCTTCATAATGTTTCAGAAATTGCTTTGGACAGAAATGAAGCTCAGTTATAAAATCCAAATACTGTGCTGTATATCTGCATTCTGGAGAATAGGTTTGAAGACCCATGCGAGCCATAAAATGCAGTTTTAAATCATCATTTGATGGTTTACAGGTCTTATCAACAGATTACCAAAACTTAGAAGCATTGTAAACGGTGAGGACAGTGAAGAACAGGGACAAGATGGTGGAATGGGCAGACTGGTGACAGATGAGGTAACACATTTTGGTAGGAAGAAGATGAAGCGGCACTATGAAACAAAGGGCACTACTCTAAAGGCAGTGGAGGAGCAGAGGGACATGGGTATATATGTACATAAGTCATTAAAGGTGGCAGTCCCTCAACTGCAGGTTGAGAGAGCAGTTAAAGCATACAGTCTCCGAGGCTTTATTAATAGGAGCATAGAGTACAAAAAGCAGAGGTTATGTTGAGCTTGTATAAGACTCTAGTTAGACCTCGGCTGGAGTTCTGGGCACCGCATTTTAGCAACAACGTGAAGGCATTGGATAAAGTGCAGAAAAGATTTACGAGAATGATTCCAGGGATGAGAAACTTCAGTTATGAAGATCGATTGGAGAGGTTGCAGAAAAGAAGGCAGAGAATAGAAAGTGTTCAAAATCATGAGGGGCCTGGACAGGGTAGATAGGGAAAACTGTTCCCATTTGTAGAAGGATCAAGAACCAGAGGGCACATATTTAAGGTAACTTGTAAAAGAAGCTAAACTGATGTGAGAAAAAGCATTTTCACACAGCGTATGGTTAGGGACTGGCACGTACTGTCTGAGAGTGTGGCGGAGGCAGGTTCAATCGAAGCATTCAAGAGGGAATAAGATGATTATTTGAAAACAAACAATCTTCAGGATTATGGGGAGGAAGACAGGAGAATGGAATTCGTGAAATGGTCATTCAGTGAGCCAACGTAGACATGATGGGCCGAATGGCCTCCTTCAGTGCTATAACAATTCTGTGATTAGAAACAAAATCCCATGTTAATTTTTCAAATGCTGAGGTACAATTTCAGAGCAATCTTTTGTTTTTAAAAGTTATAGATGTAGATGTTTTAAAAAAAAGTATGTTTCAAGACAACCAAATGAGAAGAATTTTGTTTAAAGATTTAGTTTTGCAAATTTTAAAAGAAAGGGAATGGGTGCATTTTGATAGCAACTCCAAGGCAACCAGCTGAGATCCTGCGTGCTTCCAAGAGCAACACAACTGAAAGCTGTAATCAATGTCATGAACTACAAAAGCAAAATAAAGGCATCAGTATGACAAGACTAGATGTTGAATGGTCTGGGCTCGAACAGAATTATTTGATACATCACACAGTGTGAGGTAGTTGTGCAATTTTGGTTGTTTCAAGTGATTAGGATGTTGCGATCACCATGGCGATTTGCCGAAGAGAAAAGGACATTCTGACTTTGGATTCTGTACACTTGTCAAACTGGACTTTAGAATGAGTTTCAATTCTTACAAAAATAATGTTTTATTGATTACTTGCACATTCTTATAACAACCTGCACTCACACGGTACTTTTAATATAAAACAGGCCCCAAGGTGTTTCCAAGACTGAAAAAAAAAGAACAGATACCGAACCTTCGTGGGTAAATTAGAACAAGTGACCCTTAAGGACAAAGTAGAGAAACGGAGTGTGTCGGAGAGAGAGAGAGGTCCAGGGACTGGCCCCGAGCCTGCTGAATGTTTATCCATTCCATTGATGGAGAAATGGAAAATGGGTAGGGCGGAGAGACATCAAATGCCAGGAGGCAGCAGGGTCCCGAGAGGAACGTGAGGCTGGAGAAACTTACAAAGAGGCAACACCACTGAAAGGAAGAGGAAACAAGCATCTGGATTTGAAGAGAATTTAGTAAGGATGTCAAGGCTATGGGGAGGGTGCAGAGGAATTTTACTTGAACTCTACAATAAGGATGAGGGACTTCAGTTATGTGGAGAAGCTAGAGAAACTGGGACTGTTCTCCTTGGAGCAGGGGAGCTTGTGAGATTTAATAGGAGTATTGAATTTTCTGAAAAGTTTTGCAGCGGAAGTGAGAAACTGTATCCACTGGAATGAGAGTGAGTAACCAGAGGACACAGATTGGCAAAAGAACGAGACAGAGGGGGAATGAGGAGACATTTTTCGAACACTGAGTTGTTATGATCTGAAGTGCACTGCCTGAATGGGTGGTGGAAGCAGATTCAATAGTAACTTTCAAAAGAGAATTGGTTATTTGCAGTGCTACAGAATGAGGTGAATTGAGAAGCTCTATCAAAGGCACAATGGACTAATTGGCCACCGTCTGTATTGTATGATTATAGTAAGAAGTTTAACAACACCAGGTTAAAGTCCAACAGGTTTATTTGGTAGCAAAAGCCACACAAGCTTTCGAGGCTCTGAGCCCCTTCTTCAGGTGAAGAAGGGGCTCAGAGCCTCGAAAGCTTGTGTGGCTTTTGCTACCAAATAAACCTGTTGGACTTTAACCTGGTGTTGTTAAACTTCTTACTGTGTTTACCCCAGTCCAACGCCGGCATCTCCACATCATGACTACCATTGTATGATTATAAGCAGCTTTACAATTGTTACATTTGACGCTTCTATCTTTCAGTTTTAGTCTGGTGTTTGATACTTTGTCAATATTGTGATATATTGCTATAGTAAATTTGCCATATGTGCTTTTGCGGGGAAAAGCCCACACTTTGTGTTGGGATGATAGTTCTTTTAAGAACTTGGTTTCTCTGGGATATTATTTGTGGTACTATTTCAAGAAAATGGTCATGTGACCAGATCGCCTATGAGATGAATAATAGATAACCAAAAGGTCAATATAAGTTAATTATAGAGCTGTGATTTGGACCCCCGCGCCTCCCCCCTCCCACCGATCTCAAGCACCGAGCCTTCAGACGCTCGGCACTTACCTCCTCACTAGCTGCAGCCCCCAAATCGGACTTTTGTAGAGCATGTCTGTTTTGCGCCGATTCTGGATGGACGAATGTGGCGGTAAAGGGAGAAGTGCCAGTAATGTCGGGCGTGCAGCCCATTAAGTAAATTTAAATGGATGCAAATACATTTACATGGCCGGCGCGGTCCCGATCGCGGCTATTTTTGGGCCTTGGTAAAGGGGGAACTGGTGTGGAGGTGGGCGCGGATCGTGCTGCTCGCCTCACGCCCGGCTTTACCAAGTTTTCGCACCCGAAAATGGGCGCAACGCGATGGTAAAATTGGGCCCTAAGTGTCATCTGCATGTCACACAGTGAATGACAAAGTTAGCTTATTACTCTGCTTACAGAGCAGGTCTATCTAATTGTCATTTGCTCTGGTTATTTTCTCTCATTGAGCTGTAAACTGCACACACCAGTTCTAAGCTACAACTATTACCTGGATGATTCAGCATCCATTTATACCGCCTCAAGCAGTTTCAGTCTGCCCAGCTGTTTTAGTTACCAAATCTCCGGTTCAGATTTTGTTTCCTGAGAAATGGGGAAGGTCAGTTTCCTTTCAATGTTTCCCTTTTCTGGTCCCATTTTCAGTTTCTGTTTCCAGTCAGGTTGTACAATATTTCAGTTTGTACACAGTTCTATCTCTTTCATTCTGACCTTTTAGGAATAATAATCTCCCAGCTTGTTTACGTTACATTCACATCAGGTGTTTACCAGTTTTAAATTAGGTCTTCCTCCCAGCTCTTTATAGTTAAACTTTAATGCCCAAAACCAAAAGTTGTATACTAAAACACATGACCATAAACTAGATATTTGCAACAACATATAGTGTGGAAGGGCAGATAGCAAATATTGACAGACTGGTGTGGACTCCTTGCCCTGAAACTCTGGATAGAATGGTTCTTATTCCTATTGTTATTTAATTAAAGACGCATTAAATAATCACTGTTCTTCATAAAATCAAGTTTTATTTTTGATTTAATGGTTGAGCTAGCGATGAGCTTCCGACCTCATATCTGCATCATCACAAAAATGGCCTAATTTTACATCTCTAACATCACCCAACTCTACCCCTGCCTCAGCTCCTCTGCTGCTGAAACCCTCATTCACACTTTTGTCACCTCTCCACTTGACTATTCCAAATATTCCCGGCTAGCCTCTCACACACAGCCCTCTGTAAACTTAAGCTTCTCCCGAACTCTGCTGCCTGTGTCTTCGATTGGATTAAGCTCCATTCACCTATCACTCCTGTACTCTCTGGTCTACATGGCTCCTGGTCAGGCCACAGCTCAATCTCTTCCAGTTGCGTAGTTTTCCGAGATGCCTGCTATGCTCATCTAATTCTGACCTTTCCAGCATCGATGTGGAGATGCTGGCATTGGACTGGGGTAAGCACAGTAAGAAGTCTCACAACACCAGGTTAAAGTCCAACAGGTTTATTTGGTAGCACAAGCTTTCGGAGCGTCGCACCTTTTTCAGGTGAGAAGAAGCCTGAAGAAGGAGTGACACTCCAAAAGCTTGTGCTACCAAATAAACCTGTTGGACTTTAACCTAGTGTTGTGAGACTTCTTGCTATGCTTTCCAGCATCCCCAGTGTTAATTTTTTCTTTATTCATTCAATGGGATATAGGTGTCACAGGCCGGCCAGCATTTATTGCCCATCCCTAATTGCTTGAGGGCTATTGAGAGCCAACCACATTGCTGTGGCTCTGGAGTCACATGTAGGCCAGACCAGGTAAGGATGGCAGATTTCCTTCCCTAAAGGGCATTAGTGAACTGGACGGGGTTTCCTGACAATTGACAATAGTTTCATGGTTATCAGTAGATTCTTAAATCCAGATTTTTTTTTTATTGAATTCAATTCCATCATCTGCTGTGACGGGATTCGAACCTGGGTCCTCAGAACATTAGCTGAGTTTCTGGATTTATGGTCTAGTGATAATACCACTCGGCCATCACCTCGCCTAAAACATCAGTGGTGGCTGTGCCTTAATATGTCTAGGACCTAAGCTCTGGAATTCCCATTCAAAAACCCTCCACCTCTCTGTCCTTTAAGGTACTCTTATCCACGTAACAAGTAGTTAGCTATTGGCCACAAAATCACCTCGTGAGGTTCTGTGTCAAATTTTGCTTCAGAGAGCTTTTGTGATGCATCTAGAGACTTTTATGATGTTAAAGCCACAACATATAATAAGTGTTGTAGTTGTTCATAGGATTATCCCCGTAATGAAGAATACCGAAATGGAACTTGAACACCAAAAGTAAAATAAAGGAAAATCTCAGCAGGTTTGGCAGCATCTGGAAGGAGAGAAAAGAGCTGACGTTTCGAGGCAAAGGGTCGTCTGGACTTGAAACGTCAGCTCTTTTCTCTCCTTACAGATGCTGTCAGACCTGCTGAGATTTTCCAGCATTTCCTCTTTTGGTTTCAGATTCCAGCATCCGCAGTAATTTGCTTTTAAAACTAAAATGTAGTTGTGGTTAAAGCTTCCAGAACATCTCGCGGCAAATCCTTGGCCACTTTATGTATTTAAACAGTGCTATCTGAAGTTTCAGGCTCTGGATCCTGTCTTGGACTCTGATTGTGAAAATAAGGAGTTGCCTTGCAGCTGGAGGTTGCAATTTTGACAAGCCCAGGACCATTCCCGGAGTCCGAACCACGAGAAACAAAAATCAAAATGTTATACCTGTTTTCAATTAGATGGCTGAGGTATCTACAGACTAGCTGAGGGTGTACCATGTCATCCCAGCCAAATAACTGCACCATGGTTATGAGAGGCTGCGGCTGGAGGTCTGATGTTGCTGTGCTAGGCAAATCCATTGCCAGAAGCGTAAAACCTGGAATACATAATGCATTTTGTTTTATTAAAAATCTCATTAATATCTATTCACGTAAGAGACATTGCCTACACACTATGGTTAGGGTTCAGCTTTCACATCCTATACTGGCAAATGCTTGTGTCACAGCTCCAGCCCTTTAAATTCATGGAATCACTACACTGCAGAAGAGACCATTCGGTCCATCAAGTTTGCACTGACTCTCTGACACAGCATTTTACCCAGGCCCTCTCCCCCTCCTTATCCCCGTAATCCCGCACAGGTCCCATGACTAATCCCCCTAACCTACACTTGAGATACTAAGGGGCAATTTAGCATAGCCAATACTCTCCAAGACAAAACAACCAGCCCACTCTGTACTGCACATGTGATAACCGCATCCTGTGCCAGACTCCCAGACTACACCAGACCTGACCCTACCCACCCATGTTGCCCCTATATCACCACCCACGTGACCTCCCCCCCCCCAACCCCTCCCTCCCACCCTTCAAGGCTGGTTCTGCACTTTCACATTATTTCCCCTCGAAAGTCTCTACAGCCTCCTTGCGCAAATCCTAGTTTCAGCACTGTGATATAAAGTCCAAAAACTCAGCTAATGTTCTGGGGACCCAGGTTTGAATCCCGCCACGGCAGATGATGGAATTTGACTTCAATAAAAACTATCTGGAATTACGAATCTACCGATGACCATGGCCATTGTTGGAAAAATGCATGTGGTTCACTAATGTCCTTTAGGAAAGGAAACCTGCCGTCCTTACCTGGTCTGGCCTACATGTGACTCTAGAGCCACAGCAATGTGGTTGACTCTCAACTGCCCTCCAAGGGCAAATAGGGATGGACAATAAATGCTGGACAGCCAGCAACACCCATCCAATGGGGTATGTTAAACTGTGAAATGTTATGAACTGGCGGGAGGGGGGTGGTGAAGGTGCTATCTGCTCTGCCCACTGGCTACTAACCAGATTCCTTGACTAACTAGATTAACATTTTGTCAAGGAAACTTTGCACACACTGAAAATAATCAATAACTTGGAGTTATAACAATGGAGAAATTGCATCAGTCCTTCAGATTGAGTTTGACTTGAGCGATAATTGCCATCCATAGAGTCATAGAGGTTTACAACACGGAAACAGGCTCTTTGGCCCAACTTGTCCATGCTGCCCTGTTTTTACCACTAAGCTAATCCCAATTGCCCACATTTGGCCCATATCTCTCTATATCCATCTCACCCATGTAACTGTCTGAATGCTTTTTAAAAGACAAAATTTTACCCGCCTCTACTACTGCCTCTTGCAGCTCATTCCAGACACTCACCACCCTGTGTGTGAAAAAATTGCCCCTCTGGACACTTTTGTATCTCTCCCCTCTCACCTTAAACCTATGCCCTCTAGTTTTAGACTCCCCTACCTTTGGGAAAAGATATTGACTATCTAGCTGATCTGTGCCCCTCATTATTTTATAGACCTCTATAAGATCACCCCTCAGCCTCCTATGCTCCAGGGAAAAAAGTCCCTGTCTATCCAGCCTCTCCTTATAACTCAAACCATCAAGTCCCGGTCGCATCCTAGTAAATCTTTTCTGCACTCTTTCTAGTTTAATAATATCCTTTGTCTCATAGGGTGACCAGAACTGTACACAGCATTCAAAAACATAGTGCTTTTATAATCATTCGCATATGAATTATATTTACAACATAACATAATTGGATCTCATGTTAAAGAGGATTTGTTGTATTTTTTGCAGACTAACAAACATGTGTGTGCAGGTCAAGCTAAGTATCACACCCAGAGCAGAAGGTTCACAACTGACACTATTCCAAGTCAATCTAATCAATTATTTACAGTGACAGAAAAGTTCTTGTCCCCTCGTTACAGAAGTTGTGTTTGCAGGTACAATGTGGACAGTACAATGAACACAGCTGAGGCCCAAACTGGGAGGATTTCCTCCAGGAAACTGCTGCCATTGGTGCGTCCTCTGTTGCAGAGTGCTGGGCAGGGACAGGAATCCTTCGGTGCGGGCAGCCGAGAACTGAAAGGAGGATCTCACTGACCTGCAGCGATGTCGGCTATCTGTGAAGAGGGAGTCTGCGACAGTCTTTGGCTCTTCACAAAAGGGAAAAAGTTCCTCCAGAGAGCGCTGGCGATCGCTAGGTGGCGCTCTTTGGCAACTAATGGGACAGGTAGGCTGTGTGAAGGCACACCAGGCTGCTGGAGGAGTTGGACTGAGCGCTTGTGCATACTCCTGGAGACATGAACGGGGAAAAAAAAGATGTTGAAACCTGCATAGGAGTGCAAAGTTTGCATTGTAATTTCACCTTCAACAATTGATGGGGAGTCCATGATTTGTTTTTTTAAAAAATGCACATTTTATTTTCCCCAACATTCTACCTCATTTTTACTCGTCAGCTTTCCCCTGGTTTTCATTGACCAGGGCTTTGCTTGCAAATCCTCTGTTCCTTTAAGGTTCATTGTTCCATTTCCCTCCTCGAATCGCGTTATCAGCTGCAATCAAGAACTGATCCACTGAGGAGAAGCAGCAGCCCCTGCTGTGAAGGCAAGAGGCAGTGACAAAAGGCAGTCGAGTCTAGCCTAGAGGACGACACTCAGAAAGTAATCGTCAAACTTTCAGGTGGTGGACAAACGAGAATAGCAGAGATTGTAAAATTGAACTCAAAGGGATAAGTGATGACGTTCAAGCAGTTACTTTGAATGCTGTTTGAAATATGCTGTTAAATGAATACAATTTGAAATAAAACAGCTTCTAGAGGCACCAACTGTATAAATTTCAGTTAGCTGAATACTTTGCAATCAGATTTCACAGGACGTCTCTATATTAAGATTTTATTTTAAACCGTTGTGTATTCCGAGTGCACTAATGAACCCCCATTAAAATATATACTAAGATGTAACCACATTAAAAGTTGCATCTCACAGCAAACCTACCTACAAAGCCCCTTTGGGTCTATGTTTAAGTGACTGAGAGTTTCCTATTACATGCTCAACTCTGAATCATTTATTGCTGGGAGAGTTGCTTAAATGCTCACTCTCTAAACAAGAAATTAAGACAGATTTTACCTTATAACCGTACCGTGATCTTGAATTTAGAGACAGTTGTCATGCTTCCAAAAAGCACTCACATTGTCTGTACCTTTAAAACTTGATTAGATGTAAAGACTCACATTCCAATCATTATTCATGTAAATTGAGTTTGTGTTTTTGTGCCCTGTTTGTGATCAGAACTCCCACCCACCTGACGAAGGGACAGCCTGTTCCGAAAGCTAGTGGCTTTTGCTACCAAATAAACCTGTTGGACTTTAACCTGGTGTTGTTAGACTTCTTACTCCAAAAAGTACACCATAACATTAAAAACTGAAACAAATTTGTTCATGGAGTAGACATTGTGACTCTATTTCATTGTGGAGACTTGCGTCTCGTCACGGCCCTATTGTGTGTATTATAAATACCTTCAGTTGCAGTGTGGAATATATTGCTTTTATTCTTTCATGAGATGTGGGTGTCACTGGCAAGGCCAGCATTTGTTCCCCAACCCTAATTGCCCTTGAACTGAATGGTCTGCTCGGCCATTTCACAGGGCAGTTAAGAATCGACCACATTAGGTCTGGAGTCATGTCTAGGCAGAACCAGGTAAGAATGGCAGAAGTCCCTAAAGGACATCAGTGAACCAGATGGATTTTTACAACAATCGATGATAGATGTCATGGCCACCATTACTCAAACCAGCTTTTCAATTTTGAATTTAGTAATTGAACTTAAATTCTATCAGTTGCCATGGTAGGATTTGAACCAGAGCATTAGCCTAGCCTGGTGACATTATCACTGCACTACCATTTCTCTCCCTAACCCCCCAGTTACACCATAGAGCACATTCAGCTCATGCACCAAACAAGATCCCTATTCCTTATTGAGAAAGGGACACCAAATAATAACCATTTGCATAATTCCTATAAACTTTAAGGTCTTGTTTTAGCATAATATATCATGGGTGAAAATAAGACTGCAATGCAATCAAGGGGTTAAGTTTTCGAGCCCTATAGTCTATGGGCCCTATTTTACCATTTTGATTCTAAGTGCTGGGCGGACTTGAAACTGGGAGTGTTTCGGATCCGACTTTTAGACCCATTCTCAGGTGCCCCCATGCACACTCTGCCTGAAAAAAATATCAGTGATTCTGAATCGCACTGCAAATGCCTGTGGGTGGGGTTTAACGCGCCCAAAACACTGGAGCTCCGATTGGAGCCTTCAACTGCGCATGTGCAGTAAACAAAAATGAGAAAAACCCTCCTTTGCCACATCGCTCCCGGGCCAGATAATACCTCCCCCTGGCCCCCACAGATATTGCCCCACCCCCACCACATAACTGACCCCCTTATTCCTCCACCTCCTCCCCCACCACCCAGACCGATCGCGGCCCCCTGCCCCTTCCCCCTCCCTACTGATCACACGCAGAGTGGCAGTAGGCCCCCCCCGCCCCTGCATCCCCCCCCCACCAGAGATCCATCTGACCTGCCTCCCTCCCCCCCCGTCACAACCACCGATCTGAGTCAGAGAGCCACCAGAAGTTCTGAACTTACCTCTTCAGAAGTTGGAACGCCCGAATCGGACCTTTGTGGACAATGTCTGTTTCACGCCGAATCTGGATGGGCGAACGTGGTGGTAAAGGGGGAAAGTGCCGGTAAGTTTGGGTGTGCAGCCCATTAAGTCAATTTAAATGCATGCAAATACATTTAAATTGACGTCACGCCCATTTTGGGCGCAGTCCCGATGGCGTCCATTTTCGGCCATTGGTAAAGTAGGAACAGGCGCGGAGGCGGGCGCAGATTGCTACTCGCCTCACGCCCGATTTCACGAAGTTTTCGCGCCCAAAAACGGGCACAACTTGATGGTAATATCAGGCCCGCTGTGTGGGTTTGGAGTTGGTTTGCTTTATTCATTCAGGGCATGTGGGCGTAACTGACTGGGGCAGCATTTATTGTCTATCTTTAATTGTCCTTGTTAGGCCATTTCAGAGGACATTTTAAGAGTGGGTCTGGAGTCACATGTAGGCCAGACCAGGCAAGGATCGCAGATTTCAAACATTGGTGATGGGTTTTTACGACAATCGACAATGGTTTCATGATCATCATTAGACATTTGATTTCAGAATTTTACTGAATTCAAATTTCACCATTTCACCATCCACCATTTCAAACCTGGGTCCCCAGAGTATTACCCTCAGTCTCTGTATTACTAGTCCAGTGACAAAACCATTACGCCGCTATCTCCCAATATGAATTGCCAGATAATTTTTTTAAACACAACATTGCATTGAATACACAGTATGCTGCCTTCCAAATCCTTGGATTAAATAAAACCGTCCACATTTAAGGATATATTTAAATACATAATATGACTTCTATTTGATGCAGCTCTGAGGTCTGTACTCCAGGATCACTCATACATTTGTTTCACCCACCTGCTGATATGTTGTTTTCTTTGAGATTGTTCTTTGATTGCATTGTGTTCTCATACATTGCTTTCATGGTAAACAGCAGTACATGATCCACTGTGACAGCTAATACATATTTCAGAGAAAACTCTCCCACTTATAATGCATGGATGTTTTACTGGCAAGGGGGCAGAAGTAATAGCCCAATTCTTGGCCTGCACACAACTGGCAGTGCCATGGCATTTCCATAATCACTAACTGTTGTGATGCCTCCTGAAAGTTATGCCAGAAGACAATGTTTAACAAGTCCAGTACATCAGATGGAAATCGTCAGAAATGAAGAAATGCCACAGAGGGTTGTTTCAATGAAATATGTGTCCTGTATGATATTCCGGCTGTGTCGCACTTAGATTTGAAATTGATCATTGCACCTTGCTATGCACAGGTCCATTCAATGGAACCAAATAATAGAAGCAAACCAAGGAAACGGTTCTCAGTACAGAGGGTGATACCAGGCGAGATTTTCTGCTCCCCCCCCTGGCAGTGACATTAGCCAGCGGCGGAATCTTCCGGCCCCGCCACTGTCGGCGGGACTGGACGATCCCACCAGCAGGAACGGTCAGAAAATCCCACCCAAGCCAGGTGAGAGTGCAGAAAAAGAGCTTCTCAATGTGGCATTTATTCAATTGAGAACCTGACTTTGTTAACTCCACGACCCTTGTGAACTGTTGTTTCATTACCGCGCTGGCAGAGAATTGAAGCAGCTGCGAGTTCATACAGGATGCAGCTTGGGAGACCAGCGAGACCATTGAATCATAGAATCCCTGCAGTGCAGAAGGAGGCCATTCAGCCCATCGATTCTGCTTCGACCCACCTTTTTATCCAGGCTCCAACTCCGTAACCCACGTATTTACCCTGCTAATCTCCCTAACCTACACATCTTGGGACACAAAGGGGCAATTTAGCATGGCCAATCCACCTAACTTGTACATCTTTGGATTGTGGGAGGAAACCAGAACACCCGGAGGAAATCCACTCAGACACGGGGAGAATGTGGAAACTCCGCACAGTCACCCAAGGCCAGAATCGAACCCAGGTCCCTGGTGCTGCGAGGCAGCAGTGCTAACTATTGTGCCACCTTGTCGCCGTGTTTTCCCGAACCTTGGCAAAAATGGAAAATCTATGTGGGGAAAGGAATCCTGATCTCTCAGGACCTGTCAAGCCCACAGAACAGCTAACATCTTAACACAGTTTCAATAAAAATAAATTAAAACTTGGAAAGTGGCATCATCACTTCCGCAAGAGTGCTGGAAAAGATGTTCTCTGTGCACATCTGAAGTGCAATGGCATCATTTGCTTTACAAAACCCTCATTTATTCCATTTGTGCACTTTACTGCATCTCATTGTGACGAAAATAATCTTCCCCAAAACACCAATAAGGAACACCTGGAAACATTACGTTTGTAAATTGTCTATAGAAATGTTACTGCTGTACTAAAGAGAATTAAAATGAACAAAGGTGTACTTCAATATCAATTAAACTACATCATTTCCTCAACGTGCTTGACTTGCATTAGCCTGCGTAGCAATAATTAAAGCAAATATCTTCTGTGTTCATGTGTATAAAAACAATCCGGGGAGGGGGAAAAAAACACATACTTTCTCCGAGTTACGTTACAAATATATGTTTTAAAAAGTCAAAACTTAATGATGTTCAACTTTTGAAATAAGATTCAACGCTTTTCACTGCTTAGCACATCACTGGAGGCGAGTGACATTGACATTCCTCTGAATGTCAACTGAAGCTAAAAGCCAAATGTACAAGAGCAACAAAACCTCACCATTAGATTATCTTAACAAAATAACAATCGGAACAGGACTAACTCCAACGTCCTCTCGTGTGTGACTGTTCACCAATCAAATTCAAAAACAACCATGAGCTACGTTCGGCCGCCTGTTATAAGGAAACGGTGCCACTATATAATACTATATCTCATTTTGAGGCAAAGTGGCATGAATTCAATAACACACTCAATTTTCTCCTATTTCAAGAGTAGTGTTTCTGCTACTTAATCTAATTCTGAAGTTGCAAGTTTCCAGAGTTTTAATACCGATATGTCTGCAGGGAATCAATGTTGCTGTGGAAAAGGAGACATTAACAAATCTGTCTGGAAGAGTAGGTTGGAACATATTATAGCAGCAGGCTGATAAACTAAATAACATGCTTATTAAAAACAACCTGTAGAAATGTGCCACTATTTCTCCTCTCCATTTATCTTCTGGTCAAGTCAATTGGGACTCTGCATTAACGCTCACACAGTGTTATTGCATTTGAGTTATTAAATTCCATAAACAATGTTGTAGAGTCGCAGCTGAGATATATGAATACGGCATAATGTGATTTGCTACCCATCAGGGCGACCTTCAAAAACTGCTGGGAACCTCTGAGGCTAGACACATTCAGAAAGAGTGGTTCCCTCTGCTCAGAAACTTCAACTGCCACTGCACATTACTGTCGGGACTGAATTCAATCCAGTGATTTCAATGAAATAGTGGGCAGTTTGCCTACTCCACAGTGTGAGCCCCCTAAGTGGGTATATTTTGGCAGCCACACTTTCAATGTTGTTAAAGAGAGAAAGCTGCCATCCAACACAAACAGACAAATTGACAAACAAGCTTTTATAATTACCAATCGATTGTCTGCAGCCTTCTTATTGAAAAAGGCACATTTCTGATCAATTATAAACAATAGCTTACACTTCAGACACCTGGTGTTATTTGTTTCTTTTGGGGGAGGGGGGGGGGGAAGGAACAACTTTCATTATCTAGACCTGCCACAGCATTATAAACGTTGTGCTAACTTGTGTTCATAATTTTCCTAAATTATTTTTGTTCCAACACCAATCGAGAGATACGCAACTTTATTACCTGAATTTGATTTTCTGAATTAGCTTCCACTTCCCTCCCTCTCGTTGGTAATGCTGGGGGCCATAGAGGTATGTCTATTGGCAGCTCTCTGGTTACTTTGCCTGAATGGCAGCTCTCTATAAGCCAATGTTGACAGACCACGTAATGTTAGGGACAATCACACTGAAGTCAGATCCAAAAACCGGTCCAGTGTTATATTCTTCTATTATCACCTGTTTGTGATCACGAGTAGGAATCCTGGCAAACCGTTCCCTCATCTCAACACATGTTCAAAGAGGACCTCACCCACTGTACCATGGAACAAGACTCTTTTCCCGTCACACGCAACTGAGGTGTCCTACGTGAAGAAGTCGACGCAATGGTTTTTGTTCCAGTCAGGCAGCCAATGCGATGGACACAAGTTCTTGCCGGGAACAGTGTTGATGTAAAGAGCAGGGTTTATTTAACTATTCCTGTCAGCAGTTGTACATAAACACCAGCTAATCTGTACTTTGGGGTCATTTTCACTGGGAAACATTTTATGCCTCGCAGAACCAAGTGCAAGGACTAAATACACTGAATTGTTTTTTTCCTCCACACAATTCAAAAAATGTCACTGTTCCAAAACTTGTTAACTACTTTGATGTACTTCTTTACCTTCTCTGTTACATCTTAATTTCAGCCCAGTTCCAAAACAGAATCATCAGGCTGGACTTTTCCGACAAAAATAGCAGGCTTGAAGGGGCCTTGGAAATGGATCAGTTGCACATACCACAGAGGTGGGCGGCTGCTTTGCAAACCTAAGTAGCCTTCTGTGGTTTGTCAGGAGTGGAGTAGCACCCTCACCCCCCCTGTCAAAGAGGGGTCTACCAGCCCACCGGAGTGCCCCACCTCTCACCCTGCAGCAGTCCCCCGAATCATCATAGTATCCCTACAGTGCAGAGGGAGGCCATTCGGCCCATCGAGTCTGCACCGACAACAATTCCACCCAGGCTCTATCCCCGTAACGCTGCATATTTACCCTGCTAATCCCCCTGACTAAGGGGCGATTTAGCATGGCCAATCAACCTATCCTGCACATCTTTGGAGTGTGGGAGGAAACCGGAGCACCCGGAGGAAACCCACGCAGACACGGGGACAATGTGCAAACTCCACACAGACAGTCACCCGAAGCCGGAATTGAACCCGGGTCCCTGGCGCTGTGAGGCAACAGTGCTAACCACTGTGCCACCGTGCCGCTGAAGTGGGGTGGCGGGGGGGGGGGGGGGGGGCTTTAAAACAGAAGGCTATGTGCCACTAATACAGGATTCCATGCGAGAAGTCCACGCTCGCAGCCAAGGCAGGTGCAGCCAGGGCTCTCTCCCCTCCATGGTCACCCACCTACTGGTATGGGTCACGGCTCTGCAACATTTCACATGCAGAGGAGCAAAGCGTCCCTCCTTCATATCAGTCTCCTTTGCATCCTCTCCAAGGCTATCACAACCTTCCGAAACAATGCAGTGCTCAGACTGGACTGAAACTGATGCCGAGCTAATGGTTTATCAATGGTTTCTCTAACCTTTTTGCTTTTACACTTGGTGCCTCTATGTATAAAGCCACACGGATCCCACACGCTTTCTCAGCAGACTTCGCAACTTGTTCCTGTCACCCTTCAATGATTTGTGTTTGACTAGAATCAGAACAGGAATAATCGCTTTCTACTCTAATTGAAAAACACCGAGTGATAACTCCAACAACACTGAAACCTTTAGAGAAATCAAACAGGGAGAATAATAGTCAATTAACTTTTAATTTCTTAAACATTTCCCCAGAAATTTAGGAGAAACTTGCACGTTAATAATATTAATTTATGCCAAATTATAATTAATTGTTTTTCACTTCCAAAATATTTGGTCACTTGATAGTAATGGGTAGCCTCATCAGACCCAAATTAAACATACTCAAATTGATGATATTTGATGTATATTTTAGCATTGTGAGTGTCCCCAAACCACCACCCAACTCAGATGACATTTATTGGGCCAGTTCAGGAAGGAATTGAAGATTTGCAGATGAATACAGACAGGGATGATCAATAACTCCATGGAACATGATGGCTCTTGTGAAGCTGCGGAGGGGTAATAGAGAAAAGATCGAGTAAGGATGGGGAGGGGTGTGATCTATGATGCCGGTAGAGATTTGTTGGGCTGGATTTTGAGGCAATTGGGAGTTGGGAATTTTCCTGACCCTGTGATCCCATCTCCGTTGTGGGGGTGCCCTCCCATCCTATATTCATGCTGGTTCATGAGGGAGATAGGCCCGCCCACACAGTAGGCCCTATGAAGTCAGATTCTTGCCCAGATACGGAAGCAGGCAAATTGCATTGCAGCCCCAATATAAAGGCCCGCCTCCAATGACATTACTGGGAGATAAGGCAGATAAGGAGACACTTTGCGAATACAATGAATTCGTCTCGGACACATGTCATGAGGGGAGTGAATTTTTCCACCAGTATGTGATGGCCAATAGGTTTTTAAACTGTGGTAAAGTTGGTGCAGCATAAGCCTGGACTATGAAACCTCGCTGCCTCCATTTCACATTTGACCACCTCACAGCATTGGCACTTGTATTGATATCCTATCAGTGTCTGCACTCTGCAGCAATTGTGATCAGAAGGGCAGTTTCAGGTCCGCGCTCTACCCACATCCTTTAATCACAACACCTCTAGTTCTAGCAGCTCACTGATCGCATAAAATAAATGTGCCAAGTCCTGACACATCAAGCCACCTGGTGCCTCACACTGCTGTCACGTTCTTGCACTCTTCATGCTTCAATAGACTCCTGGGTCATGGCCACTCATTAATCACGCTTATAAAGCTGGCATGCAGGCAGCCAAGGCAATGACACTCATCCAACACAGATAACCACAGTGATGACACCCATCCAGCAGAGATAACCACGGTGATGACACCCATCCGACACACAGACAGCCACGGTGATAACACCCATCCGGTACACAGATAGCCAGCTCAAGTTGTCAGTGTCACTCACTAGTGTCGCTCCATTACACAACTGGACCCATGAATTGTGACTTGTCACTCTCAGAGAAGAAATTCCTCCTCTTCTCTGTCTTAATTGAGTGACCCTTACTCTGAGCTTATGCCCCTTGGTCTTTGTCTCTCCCACAAGGGGAACCAAGCTCGCAGCTTGGAACAACACAGAACACTGGTTAACAATACATGCCAATTCTGACGCAAGACAGGATAAATAAATCCAATGAAACCATTACAATCTTATGGCCAATTCATGCAGACCCACCAATGAAGATGTTCTAATTGACTAGTTTTGTTATTCTATCAAACAAAAAGAATTACATTTTGCCAGAGGATCCTGCATTTCTACCCTAGTTATTAACTACTGATAAATAAAACAGTTCATCGGCAGCCAAACAAATTTTGGGATGCTGGAAATCTGGAACTAAAAACAAAATGCTGGGAAAACTCATCAGGTCTGGCAGCAGCTGTGGAGAGAGAAAGAGATGCCTGAACTTGACACTCAGGGCATGCTCCAGGTTGGCACGGGCAGGCGAGAGTGTCTGTGAAACCTGCTTTCGCCTGAGAGTGTGTTGTTAACGGGATATTAAGCTGGCTGGATAATCAGCGGTCATCCAGCATGAAATGCTGGGTGAAAAGCTGAGCTCTGCTGGGGAGGACGGGCACTGAGGAAAGGGAGCCTGCAGGTGGACCCTTCCAACGTGCTCCCCAAGGGGGACAGTGCGGAGCTGTCTCCACTGCCCTGTAACATATCAATATCAGCAGAACATCTTTGCCACAACTGTCTAAACAGCGCAATCCTACACAGGCCTCAGTCCCCAGACACATTTGTCAATTTGATTTGAGGCCTGACTTTCATCCTGCCCTGAATCGAGGTGGCAACTCAAATATAAAGGCCTCTTTGCCAATCGGCCCACCCACCCGCCAACCGTAAAAGCAGACGGGCAATGTGAAATGCCAGTCAATCGCTGTTTAATTAATTTAAATTGGCTTATTGATTGTTGGAGGGTGCACTTCCGACTTGCACGCATGCCCACTGACTGAAACCTTGCACCAGGGCGCGATGATGCTGGGACACGCGCCTGATGCCTTCTCGCATGATTTGACGCGATTTCGGGTCAGATGCCCGCCCGCCCGAGAAACATAAATTTCCGTCAATGTTTCAGATCTACACGCCTCTTCTTTACAGCTGAAGAGAGGTAGAAATGTGAGCGATTTTATATCGTAGAGGAGGTGGAGTGAAACACGGTGAGGGGCAGGTGGGAGCTCGGGAAAGATGTGACAAAGAGGTCACAGGACAAAAGGAATGTTAATGATAGTGTTAAAGACCAAGGAAGGTGCCAATAATGAGCTAAAGGTCAGAGAGCGGAATGTGTTAATAGCAGAACAAGGGTCGGTGCTCCTTGAAAGCAAAACATAAGAACAAGTTACAAGCTGGCACTGTGGGGGGAATGGTTGGGGGGAAAATGCTCAAAACGGAGGAGAGGGTTCATGGGTCTGAAGTTGTTAAAACTGAAGTCACAAAGGCTGTAAAGTGCCTAACTGGAAGACAATATGCTGTTCCTCTCGTTTGCATTGGGTTTCACTTGCGCTTCCTCCAATTTGGTCTATTGTACTTGCTGCTCTTAATGCGGTCTCCTCTACACAGGGGAGACTAAACACAGACTGGGTGACCACTTGGCTGAACAGCTCCGCTCAGTCCCCAAGCATGAACTTGACCTTTCTGTCACCTGCCATTTCAATTCCCCCATCTTGCTCTCATGCCCGCATTTCCATTGTTGGCCTACTGCAAAGTTCAAGTGATGAAGATCACCTACAACTGAGGGATTAAAATCGTCTATATTTGCGTGTAGTTGGCTGGAACCTTCACACCTCAGGCCATGTAGAATGATCAGTCTGTGCCAGCTTGCTCTTGGGTTATTTGAACAGGAAAGGGTTAAAGTTTCCTATTATCTTGCCTTCCCACATCAAACACACTTGGGTGTGAATCGACATCAGGTACATCCTACACCCAGGAGGAGAGCACCGTTTGCACTCAGCCCAGTTCGCCCAGAAGCTGTTAACTGGATGAGGCTGAAGGAGGGATTAGTGTCTGCCACTGTGAAGCAGAATGATGATACATGATAAAGAGTGTCTGCTGCAAAAACCCTTGGATGAGCAAAGCCACACTAGTTAGCATTAGACCAGATAAGCTCCTGAACCATCCGTAATCTCATTTAGGCCTGAGCTGATCCTCCTGTCCTTTCATTCCTTAGGATCAAAGGAAACCACTGTGGAGGCTGCTGTTTTACAGTACTTCTGCCTGTTGGACACTTCAGTAATTTTCTAACATTAGACTCCTCTGAGCAAGGTTGCACATAATCTATATTGAGCTGGAACTATTGATTATTCCTGAATTCATTAATCTAGGTATTACTGCAGAGTACAGCTTTCACGTTTATCCAGTTGCTATGGTCATGTTGCATGAGACTTTTATTAAACACAACTCAGAAACACTGAGGAACCAGGCAAATAAAACCTTTTCTTTAAAAAACAGAAGTGTCAGTATGTATTGGTAAAGCCAGCATAACCATCATTTCTAAATCTTCCCCTTAAGGAGATAGTCTTCTGCTTCATCGCTGTCTGAATAATCTTCTACAGTACTCATTTCTGTTAATAATCACAGACACAGCAGCCTTTCGAGCACTTTATGAATAAGTGAGTTCACACCCACTGTAGATCCTGTTTGAAGCACAAGCAACAGATTTTGCACTTCCCATCAATAAAAGTGTTACTTACATACGTATCCTCAATGAAATTTCTGTAAAATAACAAAATGATTTTTTGATACATGCAACAAGGGTGAGAAAACACACTGTACCCTAGAATGTGATATTGCCAAAATTCAGTGAACCATCTGAACGACTCACAGATACCAACCAGTACATTGCTCCATATGTAACAAGTAGCATCTGTCCCTCACCTCGCCACCCGTAAGGATAGACTCTTCAGCCTCTTCCTGTTTCAGAGCCCAATTTGGGTGTGCACTGGATATTTCATTTGGACCCGTGTCACCACTCACTCCGGTAAGTGGACCTCATGCCCCCCTCTCCCGCCCCCACTCTCCCCACCGAACCTCCCCTTTAGCTGGGGTACTTTTAATGCCCAATGTGCAGTTAAATGAAGCCTGATCCAAGAACTCTAACAATAAATCCCCTCACTAAATACTGTAATCACTTTTCTGGCAGATAGGCTGGAAGTGTTTTCGTGAAACAAAGTTGGGCATAAATCAAGAAACCACTTCCTTTTACATGAACTCAATGCACAGAAGGAGGCCATTTGGCCCATCGATTTATGAATCAACAGAATACCGTTTACAGCAAGATTTAAGTAGTTTCTTGAAGCTCTTTGCAACATGGAAAGTAATAAATATATTACAATTAGATTCTGGTAAACTGTTGTACGGTATCGTCAGTTGTTTTATATCAAGGACCGTTTGTTAATTCTATAATCTAACTCGGAAGTTTTTTATGAAACATTCCTTGACATCCGCCCCTCGAACCGCTTGATAGACTTTACCCCAAACCTAACTGACCATTAGATTTTCGTGGAAACATAAATTTTAAACGCATTAGAGCGAAAGATGCTTTGACTAAAAAATCCTTTGAAATCCACTCTTTCACAATGCTGATGCTGAACACTGTACAAATTCATATATCTTATTTAAAACGCAGCATCGTGGCTGAGGCACCACTCGAAATTTCAGAGGAACATTATATTTTAAAAAGGATCAATCCATATAATGTAAAGCCGGTGTTAGAAATGAGTACAAATCTATCAAAAAATGCCACTGGTTAATACTGATAATTAAGCACGGATAGCCATCTCGAACATCATTGGAAAAATCCTATTGTTGAAAAGAAAATGACTCGGGTGGATGGAATTCTCTCCAAGTAGTGGTAATGGCGGGTCACAAGGGGTTAGGGGAGGTGAAAGGAAGATGACAGAATTAAAATTGAACAGTGCGATTCATACTTGGGAAAGGCATAAATGAGGACGAGGGTACAACAGCAAGATCATCTGGGTCAGTCAGGTTAATGAAATGAGGTCCACGAACCTGACACACACTCATGACGGTATTAAGTTCATAAAATACTGTATTGTTTCCTGCCTCCTTGGGGTTATGTGATATGTCCTTTTATATTGAAAAGCAGTTATATAGGGACATTATTCTATTCTAATTACTTAATGCAGCTGATGAATCTCAATCCCTTAATTCTTCTAATATTTTCAAAAATTAGCTGATTCAATGACAACATTACCATATTTAAATATTCTACATTCAAATCATATTTAATCGTGAAGCTGAAACGCATTAACCAAAAATATTCAAGTTTAGAAGCAAAAATCAGAAATAATTTTGGAAAAATTAGAGTGTAATTTAGGTCACCATTGCCACTAAGAACAAGCCTGCTCTGGGAATACACCAGTTAATGGCTATTTATGTGCAAATGAGTACCCTCCAACCCTACAAATTTGCAAAGAACAGGTACCTTTAGTAATGAGCTGCTTGAGCATACAGTACTAAGGAAGAAATTAAACCAATTTTTCCAAATAATTTAAAACAGATTTTTGCATTTGAGAAGAATCTCATACTCGATCTAACCCAAGGCTATCTGTATTCCAAATAAAATCTCTCTTGTACTGAAAGCAACACAGCACATCTGCTTCAATTTGGTGTTAATTGATAAAGTCACAACTGCTTAAGGTGCAATGGTAACAAACATTTACAACTGCACAGACTCTGGAATATCAAAGATAGCTGCAGAAATGTAAATCTCTCAGCGTACAACTCGGAAACACGCGCGCACCCAAATAATTCGGCCACTTTGTGAAAGGTGAGCTTGTGTTGAAGAGCTCATTGGAAAGACAAGCTTTACCGTGGCAAAGCGTTAGCTTGGTCAGTAGCTACATTCTAACCTGACTCAGAAAGTGTGTGGGTTCAAGTCCCACATCAGGCACGTGCAACCAAGGCTGAAATTTCAGTGCAAGGGAATGCCACACCATCTTTCATGTGACCAGTCTGCCTGCTCAGTTGGATCCCATTGTACGTTTGCAGGGAGCAGGGGAATTCTCCTGGAGTGCTGACCAACACTCATCCCTTTACCAACTCCATGATATCCATTCATATAATTGCTCCTTGGGGGGGCATGCAGTGTCCAAACTGCCTGCCACATTTGCCATAACAGCATCAGAAAATGAATATGTTTGACGAGTAGTTAGATGTCTGTATAGTGCTTTGGGATGACCTCAGATCATAAAAGGCACAAGTTTGTTCTTTTATGTGAATAAAACACATTTAACATAAGCAAAGCTCAGATCGTCAAAATGAAAAAGCACAAAATCACAGCTTGATTAAAACTTTTATTTTGTCACTGACGGCAATCCACCCGCCATTGACAGTTTGCCCAAAATGAGTGGCCAACGGCACCTTGGTAGCTGGTGGATGGAAGCAGAACTTCAGGCAGTTGGAGGCAGCCAGCAGGCATCTGATCGAGGCTTCTTGGTAACAAGATCAATCGGAGGAAGGATCTCAAAGTTACATTACAGACAGTGGCTACACTTCAAAACGTGCTTCATTGGCTGGAAAGCACTTTGAGACATATGATGGTTGTGAGAAGCACGATGTAAATGCAAGTCTCTTATCTTCCACCAACATGAAGCAGATGAGTCACGGCACCAAAACTGGCTCAAACGTCTTGGCAAGGACTTCAGCGGACAGCACAAGCACACTTCCCATGACTCATCCAAAGTCAGAATCGCTTCCTCTGCTCTTCGATCCCATATTTAGTTTTCAAAACTTAGTTTAAAGTTTATATATTACTTTCACTCGAAGTCTTACATTAACACTGCAATGAAGTCACTCTGAAAATCCTCTGAAATAAAGGGTGTCAGAATTTCCCAAAACAAAAAACTACATGAGGAAGATTAAGGAGAATTAAAGGAATGTTAACCTGACCAAGCTCATATCCTAATCGTCATCAATCATCTACTGCCTGGTTGGTGCGGAGGGTGGGGGGGGGGGGGGGGGGGGGGGGGGTAGCTGCGGCAGTGTGGTGCTGGGTTGACAGGAAGCATAAATAATATTTAATACTTCCTTTCTAGCAACCTTTGCCTTGTGTATTGTTGAGAAAAATAATCCATAGAGGTTGCTTTCAAAATATTGCATTTGTAAATTGAGTCCTCCAGGTAAACAGGAACTCATTATAAAAGGGTACAATACAAACCTCTGCTACTTGCTAGTAATTCATTAGTCAACTATCATGCCAATACAGCATTGTTGCCTCATTAAATGATTTTCCAAGAAACAATTATCCGAACGATTGTCAGCGCCACTGATGAGATAGCAGATCAAATGAAGGTCAATTTGCTGCTACTTATTATTTTGTACAGCACAGAAGGACAAAGTAAAATATACATTTAGCTGCATTGTCTGATAAGTGGTATTGCCAGAAGAAATACAATTCTGTAGATACGCAACTGAAGGTTTTCACCAGCCAGAGTTTTCTTCACACAACTGCCAATGAACAAGCTCTGCTTCTTCTGTAAGCTTGGCACCATTAAAGCCAGCAAACATCTCAGGAGATACTTGGAACAACAGAGCGGTACAATTTATTCAAGCAGTTGGTTGAAAAGAGGCGATTCTGGCTTTGCGCGGAAGTATAAAAAAGGTGAGAGGGAATCATCTGCTCTCTTTACATATTCAGTGAAGACACAGATCGGGAGAGATGCAAATCGGGCCACCCATTTTTCGCTATCACACAAAGTTAAAATTACCGCTTCTGTTTTCAATGCCCAGGGTCCATTTTAAGAATCCAAACGTATATAATATTATACTAACACTCCTGTTTCTTAATCTGTCGGCGATCCTCAAGACAACATGAACCCCTCTCGGCCAACATAGTAGACCAGATCTAATGGAGACTGCAGGAGGGGACAAGGTGGTGGGTGGGTGGGTGGGTGCATGGGCCGGCATAATCGCGGGTGAGGCGGTGCATCCATTCCTGCTGTCGGGAAAATTCACCCCATCAAGCCTGCGGTGGGAATGGGCTGATACAGAGAACTTGCCTGCTGGTTAACTAGGCTCATTATTGAGCCAATTAAAGGCCATTAACCTAGAACTCAACAGAATTTAATGGTGACTCAGGGTTTCTTTGGAACACGCATGGGTTTCCATGCCTCCTGAGGGCCACTCAGCAAACCCTGCCAGCTACCAGCGGCCTCTTAATTGCCTGATTGAGGGAGCCAGTATCGCAAGGGGTGGGGGTGGGTTAAAGAGTGTCCATGGAGGACCACATCCCTCCCCACTCCCGCGAGTGAACCCCTTGCCACGACCCCAATCTGCCCACTAACCTCTCCCCAAGGATCCCACAATGATCTCTGATGAAGGCCTCAGGCTGCAGACTATTCCCAGTGGCTGTGCCAGAGCTGGACATCTGTTGGCCTCTGATTAGCCAGCAGATTTGAGCAGGCATTATATCCGCCACTGGGATCCTAATTCCTGGAGAAAGTCTGACAAACACTTCATTCGGTACAGCCTGCCTCACTGAAGCAACACAGGTCTCCAGCCAATTCACCAACTGGTGGAGGGACTCTCCGCTGATAACACAGCCCAATGTTTGTGATCTTACTGAAGATCTTGTCAAATTTCACTTGTTTGTTTTCTTTCAAATATTTGCTGATTTGATACTTGGAATTGTAGTCTTGTGTTCTAACAATGTTTCATATCATAATTTTCAATATTTTATTGACAAACATCTCCTCTTCGTAATTTTTTGCATTTAAGGTTTTACCATTCTTTTTGTTATGGGGAAAAGAGAGAGAGAGGCAAGGGGTTTATAATTGGATTTTTTTTCCATTACAATTCTGTGATCATTAATATCGACAGCCAAGGCTATCATTAACAACAAGGAGAACTTTATTGCTTCTCGCCTCCACAGTTCCATTTCGGTCACCCATTGTCAGCATCAAGCCCTTTCAGATGCAAATTAAATCCTGTAGTCTTCCCCTACAATGTGCCGTCAAGCCAAGCCTCAGAAGCTCACCTCCTACTACATCCACATACAATTTTCTAATTCTCACTCCAGACATCCTTTTGCCTTTCTAGGTGATGTCACCACTTTTGTTCCCAATCGTACTGAATTATGGGCAGTCTTTTGCTGTAAGTTATGACCACGAGAAATAAGGTTGAGAATTTCTGATCTACGTAGGGCCCCTACAACTAACAGGCAGGAATCTTTCATGTCATCAGTTTGGGTTGGATCCGTACTCGGTATTCCCCTGCATCAAAGCACTGCGTATCAAAAAGTGAAGAAAGCATTAGCATGTATATAGCAATTCTCATGTCCTCAGGATGTTCTAATGTGCTTCACAACCAATCAAGTACTTTCGTTATGTAGTCACTTTTGTTACGCACCACACAATTTGCATACTTTTTCATATTCCTTTCACCGTCCCCACAGAAAATGCAAGATTAGTTGGTGCAGAAAAAGAGCTGTGATTCAGACAAAAGTGCAAAAGTAGCAAAGCTGTTCAACAAGGTCACAACGGAATTCATTCGGAGACAAGGCGAGAGTCGAACCAGACCACCGTTCTTTCACCAAAGCAAGTTCGTTTTTGCTGCCCTTCATCTCAAGTGGACATCGTTTGGACATTTTGGAATAAACATTTTCTTTGAATGCTAGCTGTTAGTTGAAACACCTTTTACACTGCTCAATGTATCGGAAATGGTAAGCAGTTCAGTTATAATCACCGGAACAGGGAAACATTTTAGTTACTTCTCTGGAGGACAATGAATAAAAAACTCAATTTCTAAATAGTTGACAGGACCTCGACTCTCTCCTTTGAGTGTGATAACACATAGCTATCAAGACTAGCACCTAGCTTTACATCATTTTACTGCTATGTATACACTGAGTACTTGGTAATTTGCCAGAAGCTCCTGCTGATTAAATTGTTAGTCCTGTCCTAGAATTACAGTTAAAAGCCAAAGCTCTACTCTGAAAAGGTCACTTAATTCTACCTCTTATTACAGAGAATCTGTCTTTCTCTCCAGCCATTCCTCTCCATATTTCATTTACATAGCATTCAACCTTTGGCTATTGTCCTGCATCTGTCCAATTCAAAGCAATCACAGGCTGCAATCTCCAAAGAAACCTAAGTAGTAATTGCAACTGCACCCATCAAGCCTTTATTTGGGCTCCTGGATGGTCTCAGCATTAATTAACCCCAACTGCAGATAAGCTAGAATGATTCATAATTGGGAAGGCAAGAGTAAGGAGAGGAAAAAAAAGAGACAGAATGGAACAGAGAGTTCTTTCACTGGAACACTGCAGATAACACAAAGCTGTAGGCAGGGTTGAGAAAGTGATATAACATAAGGGGCTGTTGTGCATAGTCAATTAAATCGATATCCCATTCTCTGTTAATCTGTTGTTGCAACAGTTGAAACACAAGTGGCCTAAGAACCATCCAGTTACCACAAAAAGAGGACTCCCACAGAGGACAAAGGCTTCGCATGTTTCGCAGGCTGAAAACTATTTCTCAGATTCCAAATTTGTGAAAGAACGAGTGAACAAATTAATTCTGAAAGTGTTAAGAATTGCTATATGCTTAAAACTTGCACAATGAGATATGGGTAGGTTAACATATGGAAGGCTTGTTCCGTTTAATGGAATGGGATCAGTGATGGAGCCTTGCTCCTAATTGGTACTTAAAAGTTTAGAAATCTGAACTCAGTTCAACTGAGTTTTTATTAACCCCCTTAGTGCTGAAAATACCGACCAAGTACGCTGTTCTACTGACAATATTCCATTAAAGTCATAAGCCTTCGTTTTCTGTCTTATAGAACATTCAAATATGGAATAGAGTTCAATTCAACGATACTGAATGGGGTGACTCAACACAGTGAATTTTCACTTTTATGGGTGGCCAATCTGTTAGCGCCCAATAATACAAGTGAAAGTCTACAGAGTATGGTCCCAAGAAAATGCCTTTTCTCCCTCCCTTTATTCTTTAACGGGATGTGGACGTCGCTGCCTGGGTCAGCATTTGTTACCCATCCCTAATTGCCCTTGAACTGCGTGGTTTGCTCGGCCATTTCAGAGGGCAGTTAAGAGTCAACCACATGTGGGTCTGGAGTCACATGTAGGCCCAACTGGGTAAGGATGGCAGATTTCCTTCCCTAAAGGACATTTGTGAACCAGATGGGTTTTTACGTCAATCATTCCATGGTCATCATTAGATTTTTAATTCCAGATTTTTTTACTGAATTCAAATTTCACCATCTGCCATGGTGGGATTCGAACTTGGGGCCCCAAGAGCATTACCCCGGGTCTCTGGATTACTAGTCCAGCCACAATACCACTATGCCACTATCTCCCTTTGTATCATCAAATACGCACACATGCATGAAGCAATGACTGGTTTCTTCTTGGATTGGAGAGGGGGGGGGGGGAAAGCCAGGATGGAACACAAATCAAGCCATTTCTGTGAGGTTTATGATAGTTTTATATTCAGCAGCAAGTACATTCAATGCTGTTTTTAAAGCCAATTCTATAAAAACATGTCACAATATGGTGAAGAATCACAACTTTTCTTCCCCACATTCTCCAACTTGATGGTACAGGAATGTTTTATTGAAGTCTGATGACATAAATCTTTGCCTCCTGCGCCTCCAAGTGCTGAAATTGGGACTGATGGTTCTTAGGATTACAAGTTGTTTGTACCGTGTTTCCAAAATGTGAGTAACTAAAACCCATTTTCTCTGCTATAAGTTGCAAAAAGTGTAAATTCTGCAATGTTAGATTAATACATTCTCTGCAAATACAGTAAAATACAATTGGCCGCATTCCAAAACTCTGCAAACAATGATTGCCAGCTGATTTAGGACCCTGCACAATGGAGAATGAAGTAAATGGCAGCCCATACAGAACAGAGGCTGAAAGGATGGCTTTCTGAACACAAGCAAATTCTCCCTCAGTGTACCCGAACAGGCGCCGGAATGTGGCGACTAGGGGATTTTCACAGTAACTTCACTGCAGTGTTAATGCAAGTCTACTTATGACACTAATAAATCAACTTTAAAACAAATAACCAGCTACAATTTAAATGAGACGTTAATCTTAGATTGCACATTAGATTTTTAACCAGTTGCAAATGACAACTGTTTTTAATTTGCGACATCACTAAAGCTTGACTCAATTCATAGGCTTGATGGAATCGTCCAAGTTTTTAAAGTTTTAAAGTTTATTTATTAGTCGCAAGTAGGCTTACATTAACACTGCAATGAAGTTACTGTGAAAATCCCCTAGTCGCCACAATCCAGCGCTTGTTTGGGTCCACTTGAGGAGAATTTAGCATGGCCAATGCACCTAACCACCACCTCTTTCGGACTGTGGGAGGAAACCGGAGCACCTGGAGGAAGTCCACGCAGACACAGGAGAATGTGCAAACCCTGCACAGACAGTGACCCAAGCCAGGAATCGAACCCACGTCTCTGGCGTTGTGAGGCAGCAGTGCTAACCACTATGCCACCGCGCCGCCCTTAAATGAATATTGGGCTTCCTTCGAGCTGGAATTGAACCAGCGACCCAAGGATGTCAGTTTGAATCATCTACAGTCCTCCACTCTACCAGCTGAGCTATTGAAGGGGAGCACCTGCAGTGTGGCCATTGTGAATGAACTCTTCAGCACATGCTGTCAGATGACTGGCAACATCTCTCTGAAATACTTTTAACAATAACAAATGATGCTGCTGTCCCAGACTTTTAAAGTGAACACACCGTGTTCTATACTTACGATGGCCTTTAAAGTGAAGACTTCTCTACTGAAGACTATTTACACACTGGTATACTCTCTATATTTAAAACTAATAGCATGCCTATTTAAAAGCACACACACACACCATCTTTTTTGAAGCTATTTTCCATTTGAAATGCAAATCCTGAGGTTTTGGTGAGCCACGTGTTATATTTCTGGGGAAAAGGGAAGACAGAAAACTGGCATAAAACGCTACGTTGCTCCATAATCATGGTCTGGCAAAAAGCCCACATGAAGGGTTGCGACAAGCCAGTAGAGAAAGATCTTGGCAAATTTCTTTCTCCATTTAAAAGACGAAGCCAGAATGCAGCCTGCCAGTAGGAGGCAGCATAGTCTACTCAGAGCTGCTGAAAACTTCAAACCACTATTTTAATTGTTTAAATTCAATGCAGTGAAGATGACAATCGGACTCTAATCCATCCAAAGCTGTTAAGTGTCATTATCCTACTCGTTCTCACATGCCACTTTATATATCAAAGCATCAAGAGATTTTTTTTTTCAACATTTATATTTTTGCCAAGAGCGTTAACAGTCCCCCCATTTTTTTAAAAAAAACTTCAAGTGCGCTAATGCTGTAGCAGCGCACTGAGGTTATTCCCAGACTGAATAGCAGGTCACTCCCCTGCTCACTGCGCTCGGCTGTGGCCCCTGCGCTAGGCAATTTAGATACAATCAGCCCCTATTTAGCTCAAGAGTAATGAGAAATGTGGGGACACAGGCTTAAGTCTGACCGAGAGGACACTGCTCATCAAGCAGTAAAATGTGATCTAAATCATCTACTTCTTACCCACTGGCAAGAAATCACACTCACACAATTTATTACTTCTCATACTGGGAGGGGGGGGGGGGGGGGAATATATCGAGAGAGAGAGACAGAGAGCTAAAGAAGCTGAATTTTCATGATATGAACCATTAATTTGCAAAGCTGTAAAACTCCCGATGCAGTCTGCTCCATGGGGGAAATCATGTCCTCAGAGAATAAATGGCGTGAAGGATGAAATTGCTCTAATTTTCTTAATAATTTCAGATAAATTCAACTGAAACGTGAGGATATTTTGTAGCCGGCTCTGACAGGGTTAAGATAATTACAGTAATGCGACTGGAATCAGAATTCTCATTGGGTGCCACACTGAGCAGTGGCACTGTGAAGTCACCTTTACTAAAGTAATTGAATCCAGGGCAGGGGTAGTGCTCCACTTCAGGTGACGATTGCTTGTAAACTCAAAACCACAGTGAGTACATTTCATTTAGCTTCGATTTGTTGAGGACAAAGCAATGGGCAAATTTAAGTCTCAAAGTTTCTAGTCCACTCAGAGGTTCAATACATCAATGTGGGAGCTTTCATTCTCATAGTATATCAAACACCACTGAAGGAATTTGCCAGAAAGAACTATTAGTAGGTTATTAAAACCACAGAGCTCGGCAATTATTTTTAACGATTCCCTTCACTAAATATATTTCTTCATTACAAATGGCCATTAGAAATAACTTTACACTTTGCAGTAGCAACTGACACTAGGAAGCATACTCCTTGTACACTTGGAACTATTTTAAGAATAAAGGAAGAGCTCGGTGCCATGTTTTATGCTAGGAAATAAAAAGCAGGAACTGATTAAGTTCAAAATATAGCGTAGCAATCCGGTAATCCATTACTGCAGTTTGCATGATAATATAATACATATTCGACTGCGCAACAGAGAGAATAATTTGAACACAAATTTCCCAGTGTGCAACCAGAGACACGCACACACCGAGATGAACCATGACTTACTTTTTGCTCAGTAAGAAGTTTAACAACACCAGGTTAAAGTCCAACAGGTTTATTTGGTAGCAAAAGCCACACAAATAAACCTGTTGGACTTTAACCTGGTGTTGTTAAACTTCTTACTGTGTTTACCCCAGTCCAACGCCGGCATCTCCACATCATTACTTTTTGCTAACAGCTTTCTTTAAAATTTGGAAGAAAGTTCTCTCTCCGCCAACTAAACACGCCATTGTTACTGCACTCGCGGTGCCCACTAGACCCATTCACTTGAACAGTAACAAGGCTCGCAACATCACTGTACGTTTGATCTTTCAAATTTAGATTATGTCCAGTCAGTGCATTTTGTATTATATTGTGTCTGTGTGAATCTTACCTGCGTAAGACATTCAAAGATGTATCATTGGAGATCCAACAGAAATGGTCAATTAAGGGCATTACACAACATTACCATATGTTAGCTGAAGTGTAATTATTTCCCTACGTAGAGTCTATGCTGTTTATAGTGTTGGTATTAAGACACTAAGCAACTCTGCGGCTTTTTTCCATGGCATTACAAAAGCATGTTTGTTTTACTGAGTGAGAAAATGAAAAACTAACAGGAGCTTTTAATTGCACTTTTGAGATTGACTGAGGGGAAAATGTTTTTTGCTACAGTCATAAACTAGTACTTACCCCGACTCAGACCTGCTTCTTTAATCACTTTTCATTTTCCTTTCCTCATTTTTACAAATTTGGACTTATTTTTAAAAGCAAACGCAGCCAATAAATTGGCCCAGAACATTGGAATTTTCACAATATTGACATCTTAAGGAATATATGATGGTTTTTGATCTTAAAACCATTTCTTCATAACCTCTGGGAGTTTCAAACAAAACATAGTTTTTTTTTTCAACTTGCAAGTCACAAAGGCAAGGGATGACAGCACAAAGAATTGGGACCTTTCTCTATAGACACCTCATAGACACCTATGTCAGACTCCTATTTATTGACTGCAGCTCAGCCTTCTAACACCATTATTCCTACAAAACCCATCTCCAAACTCTGTGGCCTGGGTTCGGCTCCTCCCTCTGCGACTGGATCCTAGACTTCCTAATCCGCAGACCGCTATCAGTAAGGATAGGCAACAACAACTCCTCCACGATCACCCTCAACACAAGTGTCCCACAAAGCTGTGTCCTCAGCCCATTACTATACTCCTTATTACAGCTATGACCGTGTGGCCAAATTCCCCTCCAACTCGATTTTCAAATTCACTGATGACACCACTCTAGTGGGTTGGATCTCAAACAATGATGAGACAGAGTACTGGAAAGAAATAGAGAATCTGGTGAACTGGTGCAATGAGAATAGTCTCTCCCTCAATGTCAACAAAATGAAGGAGATAGTCATCAACTTCAGGAAGCGTAAAGGAGAACATGCCCCTGTCTACATCAACGGGGACGGAGTGGAAATGGTCGAGAGCTTCTAGGTGTCCAGATCACCAACAAACTGTCCTGGTCCCTCCATGCAGGAACTATAGTTAAGAAAGCCCACCAACACCTCTACTTTCTCAGGAGGCTAAGGAAATCTGGCATGTCTGCTAGGACTCTCACCAACTTTTACAGATGCACCATAGAAAGTATTCTTTCTAGTTGTATCACAGCTTGGTATGGCTCCTGCTTTGTCCAAGACCTCAAGAAACTACAAAGGGTCGTTATCAAAGCCCAGTCCATCACGCAAACCAATCTCCCATCCATTGACTCTGTCTACACTTCCCACTGCCTCGGCAAAGCAGCCAGCATAATTAAGGACCCCATACACTCCGGACATTCTCTCTTCCACCTCCTTCGGTCAGGAAAAAGATACAAAAGTCTGAGGTCAAACTACTCAAGAACAGCTTCTTCCCTGCTGGGGAGCTACTCTATTCCTGCCGGAGTGAAATACTCCTGGCGGGGTGGGAGATGCTATCGGGCTCGGCAAGTTCCGTGCTGGGCCCGATAATCACATCTAAAATAGATTTAAAATACATTAAAAAAAGATTTAAATCATTTACATCTCTTCCCACCAGTTTCCAGCATGGTCCCGACTGCACCTGTTCTCCGGCTCTGGGAGACGCGCATGCGTCGGGAACAAATGCACGAATCCCGCGAAATCCTGCGCATCTCCCGACCCTACCCGCCAGAAAATTTGCGGGGGGTCGCGATGGGAGAATCGCTCCCAATATGTGGCCCAGAATATCAACAGGTGAAAGACTAAAGGCAAGGGATAGTGGACTACACTTTAGGGGCAGATAGAAGAGGAAAGCAGCTCTGCAGCACACTGCCCAGTAACCCCATTTCCCCACTGCTTTCTCCAAACCAACTGTGATCTGAGAGGTTGTACCATCCCACACAAAAAAGTGGGAAAATGCTAAAAAAAAATGCAAATGAAAGGGACACAACCATCACTGTGTGTCCCACGATTCATATTGCAAAAACATTAGATACGACTGACCCTGCCAATTAGATCCCAGACATCAGGGAAGGGATCACCTGGAATGACCTGACAAGATGGCCTGTGCAACATTGTACCAATCTGCTCCAAAGTCAAAAAGGAACAAAATCGGATCAACCACCAAGTGATGATCAGTCATGATCAAAATGAATGGCCGAGCAGGCTTGAAGGTCTGAATGGCCTATTCCTGCTTCTGGTTCCTATGAGTGGTACGATAGCTAAGGAGGAATTGAGAGACTTTGGCTTCAAAGGTTCCTCCAGATATTTTCTTTAGGCCAAACTTATGCGTTTGGACGGCTCCCCCAGCTAGGGTGTTTGATACCACTGAGTGTGGCAAAAGTTTTTAAAAATATGGTTCCACTGTCTAATGTCATGACTTTAGGTAATCCCTAATGTTCTCACTTCATTTTCTAAAAACATCACCTCCTGCTGAGTTCCACACACTGCGCAGTCATCACAAAACAGCAAATTAACTGGAGCTCCCCAACTGCTGTCCTGGCTAAGGTCAGCTAACTCAAAACATACCAAGCAGCAGGTTAGGAATCATCGAGCGCATATGACTCATCATTACTCCAGCAGCTGCTTTATTCCTTGTGTGATCAGGGAAACCGGCAAATCATAGATAAGGGTTACAAAGTAATGGAACATGCAAGTCAATCTGTAACACATCTCCGTAGCTGATGATAAAGATCAAGGGTCTCATACAGGAAGTGTTTGCCCCCTCGGAAGAGCATGAAAGTGGCATTCTGCCCCTCCATGCAGGCTTGTAGCTTGTACACGCCAGTGGGAGAGAGGCTGCAGCCGGCGTGAGATTCAGCCAGAGTGAGGGCATCAGGAATTTGGAGCTAAGTGGGAATTCGGTGTCGAGGGGAAAGAGGTGCTCATCTTCGGGAGTGGAGAGGCGAACCTGCGAGGGAGACTCGAGGGCAAGTGAGAGGTGACGTCACAGCCAGCAGGTAAGTGATTGGTAAGTGTTATCCTTTCCTTTGTTTTCTTGGCATTGTAGTTGTTGTTGTAAGTTAACTGAAGGGTTAAGTCATGGCAGGAGATCCCAGACCCGTGTCATGCTCCTCTTGTGCAACGTGGGAATTCAGGGACCCTTCTGGTGTCCCTGGCTCCTTCACGTGCAAGAAGTGTGTCCAACTGCAGCTCCTGTTAGATCGCCTGACGGCTCTGGAGCTGCGGATGGATTCACTTTGGACCATCCACGATGCTGAGGAAGTCGTGGATAGCACGTTCAGTGAGTTGGTCACACCGCAGATAAAAATTACTGAGGGAGATAGGGAATGGGTGACCACCAGACAGAGGAAGAGGAGGAAGGCAGTGCAGGGGTCCCCTGGGGTCACCTTCCTCCAAAACAGATATACCGTTTTGGATACTGTTGAAGGAGAAGGTTCATGGCACCATGGCTGGCTCTGCTGCACAGGAGGGCAGGAAAAAGAGTGGCAGAGTTATAGTGATAAGGGATTCAATTGTAAGGGGAATAGACAGGCTGCGGATGCAAACAAGACTCCAGGTGGTATGTTGCCTCCCTGGTGCAAGGGTCAAGGATGCCTCGGAGCGACTGTAGAGCATTCTGGAGGGGAGGGTGAACAGCCAGCTGTCATGATGCACGTAGGCACCAATGATATAGGTAAAAAACAGGATGAGGTCCTACAAGCTGAATTTAGGGAGTTAGGAGTTAAACTAAAAAGTAGGACCTCAAAGGTCTGACCAGTGTCACGTGCTAGTCAGAGTAGGAATGTCAGGATAGCTAAGATGAATATGTGGCTTGAAGAGTGGTGCAAGAGGGATGGATTCAAATTCCTGGGACATTGGAACTGGTTCGGGGGGAGGTGGGACCAGTACAAATCAGGTGGTCTACACCTGGGCAGGACTGGAACCAATGTCCTAGCGGGAGTGTTTAAACTAGTGTGGCAGGAGGATGGGAACCAATGCAGGAAGTCAGAGGGAAGTAAAGTGGGGACAGAAACAAAAGGCAGTAAGGGGAAAAGTGGAAGGCAGAGAAACCATAGACAAAAATTAAAAAGGGCCACCGTACAGAGTACAGAGGCAGTGGAGAACTCAATGAATGGGTCCAGAAAGGCTAAGAGAAATAAAACACAGGGAGAGTGTACAAAACACGATAGGACAGATGGTCTGAGATGTGTTTGCTTTAACACAAGGAGTATGATAGGTAAGGCGAATGAACTTAAAGCTTGGATTATTACATGGAACTATGATGTTGTGGCAATTATGAAGACTTGGATGAAAGAAGGGCAGGACTGGCAGCTTAGCATTCAAGGATTTAGATGCTTCAGGCAAAATAGAGAGGGTGACAAAAGAGGTGGGGGTGGTGCTTTGCTGATTAGGGAGGCTGTCACAGGAGGACAACTTGGTGGGATCATGGCCATATGGGTAGAACTCAGGAACAGGTGCGGTGCAATCAACAGCAAGCGTGAAGTGGAGGGACTGATGTGTCAGCAGATTATGAGAAGATGTAAAAACAACAGGGTTGTTGTGATGGGCGATTTTAACTTCCCCAAGATCATAGAATCATAGAAACCCTACAGTACAGAAAGAGGCCATTCAGCCCATCGAGTCTGCACCGACCACAATCCCACCCAGGCCCTACCCCCATATTCCTACATATTTACCCACTAATCCCTCTAAACTACGCATTTCAGGTCACTAAGGGCAATTTTTAGCATGGCCAATCAACCTAACCCGCACATCTTTGGACTGTGGGAGGAAACCGGAGCACCCGGAGGAAACCCACGCAGACACGAGGAGAATGTGCAAACTCCACACAGACAGTGACCCAAGCTGGGAATCGAACCCAGGTCCCTGGAGCTGTGAAGCAGCAGTGCTAACCACTGTGCTACCGTGCCGCCCAAGATAGACTGGGATTTCTTTAGTGCCAGGGGCTTGGACGGGGCAGAGTTTGTTCAGTGCATCCAAGAGTGCTTCTTGAGGCAATAAGTAGATAGTCCAACTCGGGAAGGGGCTATCTTAGACCTGGTTCTGGGAAATGAGCCCGGACAGGTGACTGATGTCTCAGTGGGGGACCATTTTTGGAACAATGCTCACAATTTTATAAGTTTCAAGGTGCTTATAGAAAAGGATAGAAGTAGCCCCACTGTGAACGTACTAAACTGGGGAAGGCTAACCAAGACAGTATTAGGCAGAAACTAGGGAATGTAGACTGGGGGGGCAGCTGTTTGAGGGTAAATCCACATCCGATATGTGGGAGTCTTTTAAAAGTCAGTTGTTAACAATTTAGGACAAGTATGTTCCTGTAAAAATGAAGGATAAAGATGGCAAGATTCGGGAACCCAGGATGACAAGAGAGATTGTGAGCTTAGTGAAAAAGAAGGAGGCATACATAAATTTCAGCAAATTGAAAATGGATAAGGCTCTTGAGGAATACAAAGATAGCAGGAAAGAGCTTAAACAGGGACTTAGGAGGGCAAAAAGGGGCCATAAAATGTCCTTGGCAGACTGGATTAAGGAGAATCAAGGCTTTTTACGTGTATATAAAGAGGAACAGGGTAGCTAAAGAAAGGGTGGGTCCGCTCAAGGACAGTGGAGGGAATTTATGTGTGGAGCCAGATGAGGTGGGTGAGGTCCTTAATGAGCACTTTGCATCAGTATTCACAAAGGAAAAGGATGTGGTGGATGGTGAGTGTAGAAAGGAGAATTTTGACATTCTAGGACATGTTGAGATAAAAAGGGAGGAGGTGTTGGAGGTTTTGAAAAACATTAAGGTGGACAAGTCCCCAGGGCCAGATAGGGTCTATCCCAGAAGACTGAGAGAGGCGAGGGAAGAAATTGCTGAAGCCTTGGCCAAAATCATTGTATCCTCTTTAGCCACAGATGAGGTACCAGAGGATTGGAGAGTAACTAACATTGTTCCTCTGTTTAAGAAGGGCAGAAGAGACAATCTGGGAAATTCCAGGCCTGTGAGCCTTACATCAGTGGTGGGGAAATTATTGGAGAAGATTCTTAGGGACGGGATGTACTCACATCTGGAAGAGAATAGGTTTATTAGCGGTAGGTGGTTTTGTGAAGGGGAGGTCGTGTCTCACAAACTTGATTGAGTTCTTTGAGGAAGTGACAAGAAACATTGACCAGGGCGGGGCAGTAAATGTTGTAGACATGGACTTTAGTAAAGCCTTCGATAAGGTTCCTCATGGCAGGCTGATACAGGAGGTGAAGTCATATGGGATCCGAGGTGAGCTGGTAAGATGGATATAAAACCGGCTTGGGCATAGAAAGCAGAGAGTAGCAGTGGAAGGGTACTTTTCTACCTGGAGGTCTGTGACAAGCGATGTTCCACAAGGATCAGTGCTGGGACTTCTGTTGTTTGTAATATATATATATAAATGATTTGGAGGAAAGTGTAGGTGGTCTGATTAGTAAATTTGCAGATGATACAAAAATTGGGGCAGTAGCGGATAGTGCGGAGGATTGTCAGAGGATACAGCAGGATATAAATCGGCTGGAGACCTGGGCTGAAAGATGGCAGATGGAATTTAACCTGGACAAATGTGAGGTGAAGCAATTTGGAAAGTCTACTGCAGAAAAAAAGTATACAGTAAATGGTAGAGCCCTTAGAAATATTAGCAGACACAGGGACCTAGGCATGCAGATCCACAGTTCCCTGAAGGTGGCAACTCAGGTGGACAAGGTGGTCAAGAAGGCATATGGCATGCTGGCCTTCATCGATCGAGGCATTGAGTATAGGAATTGGAAAATCATGTTACAGCTGTATAAGACGTTGGTTAAGCCACATTTGGAGTATTGTGTACAATTCTGATCGCCACACTACTGGAAGGATGTTGATGCATTGGGAAGGGTGCAGAAGAGATTTACCAGGATGTTGCCTGGTTTGGAGGATATGGACTATGATGAAAGGTTGAACAAACTTGGATTGTTTTCATTGGAGCTTTGGAGGATGAGGGGGGACCCTATAGAGGTTTACAAGATGATGACAGGCTTGGATAGAGTGGATAGTCAGAGTCTTTTTCCCAGGGTTGAAGGGTCAATTACTCGGGGACAAAGGTTGAAAGTGAGAGGGGGAAAGTTTAAAAGAGATGCAAGGGGCAGGTTTTTCACACACAGGGTGGTGAATGCCTGGAACGCGCTGCCAGAGAAGGTCGTGGAAGCAGATTCTACAACAATGTTCAAGAGGCATCTGGATAGATACACGAATAGGCAGGGAATAGAGGGATATGGACCACATAGAGGCAAGAAAATATTAGATTAGAGAAGCATCTGTGTCGGCACAGACTTGGTGGGCCAAAGGGCCTGTTCCTGTGCTGTACTGTTCTTTGTTGGGGAGCATGTAGAGTCAACTCTTGCAGTAAATTTTGCTTTTATTTTGTATATCAATCAAGGAAGAGAAGGATTGGACAGAAAGATAAAATATAAAGTAACAATGCAGACAACAAGTCGAAATACAACCTCAACTTTGCTTTGCTTTCAACCCTCAGTCCTTGTGCATTTCAGTTTGTGATACCTTAGACTGTAACACAAACCTATGGCCCTTTCCTGAACTCCACATATGTACTTTCTACAAAGGTATACAACTGCCTCCATCAGCAGCTGACAGGTAGGGTAATTTTGTAAGCCGCTTCAGGCAGAAGCTGATCCATTCGTCCCCAACCCCCTTTTTTTTGTTTGCCTTCATAGCATGAATTTCAGCTTTGCGAAAATAATTACACAACAGTTTTATTCACATACATTTCGCTTAGCACACAGGTTTACATGTAAGTGGTCTCCTGGGATCAAGAATGGAATTCAACTAAAGGATCTCTCCACTTCACAATCACTTCAAATTCCACTTTTTTTTATTTTAAAATGTCACAATTTCTTCAGGAAGTTTTCAGAAGAAATGTATTTATCCCCAAAAAAACCCTTTATGTTATCTATGTTATAGTATCTAAACACCAGCTTAAACACGGTATCACATACTTTCACCAGTGAAGAAATAATTCAACAAAGCTTATCTGAGCCATTAAGAAATACTTCATGGACCGGGCAGATAAACATTTTCCTGGTTCATCGACAGGACAAGAATTTGACTACAACAGTATTCAACACATTAAACAATCACAATCACGATGGGCATAAACTCAGACACTTTAAAAAGATATTTGTGCAAAGAACTGCTGGAGCTCCAAAATGCCTCTGGAGTATCAGAGAAAGCTATAATTAGACAACGGGAATTTAATTTAGCAGAGCATTGTGGTAATGCAAAGCATCTCTTCTGGAAGATGACGCCAACTGATTGAGCAGCAAGTTTTACTTATTATTTTAATTCCTCATCATGTATAACAGAATAATATATTTTCAAACCAGGCTAAGTTCCCACTGAGTAACTGATACTTTTGAAATGGCCTTTTTGCTGTCAATGTTTAAGACATGCTATGACTGTGGCACAAGCTGCATCTCCTCTATTACAATTTGCCGAGTGATTTAACAGTCTTCAAACAATTACGTACGACGGAAAAGTGGAAACTCTCAACAGTTTGAAAGATTTTGGTGCCACGGGCAAGTTTTCTGTCACAAAAATAGAGAAGGCAAAAATCTTTTGTGACTGTCATAACTATTAAACACATAAATATTACTGGAGATGTCACGAGTATAAGTTAAGTCCGTCCAAACATTTTTGACTTTGTTTAACATTCTCTCATCTTTTCCTTTTAATTTGTGATATAGTTGATTCCTCATTTTAAACAGAGCTTGTTGGCAAGGCACCTGAAATTTCAAATATTTTTGGTTTTTGGTTTTACCACAGGTCTGACCAATTCTATAACCCAAAAGAATGGACAAACTTCAATTGTGTAAAATAATTCAGAAAGCAATTTTGAATAATAAACAATACACATCATAGCGGGTGCACCTGAACCAGAGGGGCACCAATATCCTGGGAGGGAAATTTGTTACGGCTCTTCAGGGGGGTTTAAACTAATTTGTCAGGGGAGTGGGAAAGGGAGTTGTAGTTTAGAAGTCAGTGAGGGTGGTGAGGTATTGGGGAAGGTATCAGGGTCAAGGGTGGGTACTGGTAGACAGGAAGGTGGGTTGAAGTGTGTCTACTTCAATGCAAGGAGCATCCGGAACAAGGTAGATGAACTTGGGGCGTGGATTGGTACTTGGGACTACGATGTTGTGGCCATTACGGAGACGTGGGTAGAACAAGGACAGGAATGGTTGTTGGACGTTCCGGGGTATAGATGTTTCACTAAGTGTAGGGAAGCTGGTAAAAGAGGTGGAGGAGTGGCATTGTTAATCAAGGATAGTTTAACGGCTGCGGAAAGGCACTTCGTGGGGGATCTGCACACTGAGGTAATATGGGCTGAAGTTAGAAATAGGAAAGGAGCGGTCACGTTGCTAGGAGTTTACTATAGGCCCCCAAATAGTAATAGAGATGTGGAGGAAGAAATTGCTAAGCAGATTATGGATATGTGTGGGGGTCACAGGGTAGTTGTCATGGGGGACTTTAACTTTCCAAATATTGATTGGAACCTTTGTAGGTCAAATAGTTTGGATGGGGCAGTTTTTGTGCAGTGTGTGCGGGAGGGTTTCCTGACACAATATGTGGATGGGCCGACTAGAGGTGAGGCCACATTGGATTTGGTACTGGGAAATGAACCGGGCCAAGTGTTAGATTTGGTTGTGGGAGAGCAATTTGGAGATAGTGACCACAATTCGGTGTCTTTTGTTATTGCAATGGAGAGGGATAGGGCCGTACGGCAGGGCAAGGTTTACAATTGGGGGAGGGGTAATTATGATGCGATTAGGCAAGAATTAGGGGGCATAAGTTGGGAACAGAAACTGTCAGAGAAAGGAACTAATGAAAAGTGGAACTTTTTCAAGGAACAAATACTGGATGTCCTTGATAGGTATGTTCCTGTCAGGCAGGGAGGAAATGGCCGAGTGAGGGAACCATGGTTCACAAAAGAGGTGGAATGTCTTGTGAAAAGGAAGAGGGAAGCTTATGTAGGGATGAGGAAACAAGGTTCAGATGGCTCGATTGAGGGTTACAAGTTAGCAAGGAATGAGCTGAAAAAGGGGCTTAGGAGAGCTAGGAGGGGACATGAGAAGTCCTTGGCGGGTCGGATCAAGGAAAACCTCAAGGCTTTTTACTCTTATGTGAGGAATAAAAGAATGACCAGGGTGAGGTTAGGGCCGGTCAAGGACAGTAGTGGGAACTTGTGTATGGAGTCAGTAGAGATAGGCGAGGTGATGAATGAATACTTTTCTTCAGTGTTCACCAAGGAGAGGGGCCATGTTTTTGAGGAAGAGAAGGTGTTACAGGCTAATAGGCTGGAGGAAATCGATGTTCGGAGGGAGGTTGTCTTGGCAGTTTTGAATAAACTGAAGGTCGATAGGTCCCCTGGGCCTGATGAAATGTACCCTAGGATTCTGTGGGAGGCAAGGGATGAGATTGCAGAGCCTTTGGCTTTGATCTTTGGGTCCTCGCTGTCCACGGGGATGGTGCCAGAGGACTGGAGAATGGCGAATGTTGTTCCTCTGTTTAAGAAAGGGAATAGAAATGACCCTGGTAATTATAGACCGGTTAGTCTTACTTCGGTGGTTGGTAAATTGATGGAAAGGGTCCTTAGGGATGGGATTTACGACCATTTAGAAAGATGCGGATTAATCCGAGATAGTCAGCACGGATTCGTGAAGGGCAAGTCGTGCCTCACAAATTTGATAGAATTTTTTGAGGAGGTAACTAAGTGTGTTGATGAAGGTAGGGCAGTTGATGTCATATACATGGATTTTAGTAAGGCGTTTGATAAGGTCCCCCATGGTCGGCTTATGATGAAAGTGAGGAGGTGTGGGATAGAGGGAAAGTTGGCCGATTGGATAGGTAACTGGCTGTCTGACCGAAGACAGAGGGTGGTGGTCGATGGAAAATTTTCGGATTGGAGGCAGGTTGCTAGCGGTGTGCCGCAGGGATCAGTGCTTGGTCCTCTGCTCTTTGTGATTTTTATTAATGACTTAGAGGAGGGGGCTGAAGGGTGGATCAGTAAATTTGCTGATGACACCAAGATTGGTGGAGTAGTGGATGAGGTGGAGGGCTGTTGTAGGCTGCAAAGAGACATAGATAGGATGCAAAGCTGGGCTGAAAAATGGCAAATGGAGTTTAACCCTGATAAATGTGAGGTGATTCATTTTGGTAGGACAAATTTAAATGTGGATTACAGGGTCAAAGGTAGGGTTCTGAAGACTGTGGAGGAACAGAGAGATCTTGGGGTCCATATCCACAGATCTCTAAAGGTTGCCACTCAAGTGGATAGAGCTGTGAAGAAGGCCTATAGTGTGTTAGCTTTTATTAACAGGGGGTTGGAGTTTAAGAGCCGTGGGGTTATGCTGCAACTGTACAGGACCTTGGTGAGACCACATTTGGAATAGTGTGTGCAGTTCTGGTCACCTCACTATAAGAAGGATGTGGAAGCGCTGGAAAGAGTGCAGAGGAGATTTACCAGGATGCTGCCTGGTTTGGAGGGTAGGTCATATGAGGAAAGGTTGAGGGAGCTAGGGCTGTTCTCTCTGGAGCGGAGGAGGCTGAGGGGAGACTTAATAGAGGTGTATAAAATGATGAAGGGGATAGATAGAGTGAACGTTCAAAGACTATTTCCTCGGGTGGATGGAGCTATTACAAGGGGGCATAACTATAGGGTTCGTGGTGGGAGATACAGGACGGATATCAGAGGTAGGTTCTTTACGCAGAGAGTGGTTGGGGTGTGGAATGGACTGCCTGCAGTGATAGTGGAGTCAGACACTTTAGAAACATTTAAGCGGTTATTGGATAGGCACATGGAGCACACCAGGATGATAGGGAGTGGGATAGCTTGATCTTGGTTTCAGATAAAGCTCGGCACAACATCGTGGGCCGAAGGGCCTGTTCTGTGCTGTACTGTTCTATGTTCTATAGCATTCAATAGTACACAACATGAGAATTATAGCATTGAAAATATGAGAATCTCTCCTTTGTTTGGTCATTTTTCTTCATTTCATGCTTACTTACACATAGTTTGACCCATTTTACCTCCTTTCAGCTCCCCATTTTAACAAAGCATCCCTCACAAGACGAATGTTGATTGTAACATATCCAACCTTGACAATAAGCCTCTTGGTTATAATACACCCTTCAGTAAAAGCCTGACATCAACTATTGAATTTTACAGGTTTAATTTTATCAATCACACTATCACAATAAAATCCAAAATACTTCAGTCTCAAATATGAAAGTATGTTGTAGTCAAGCTGCGTGAATTACATTCAATCTTTGGCTGACTATTTAAATTTAATTCAATGTGCCAGTCTATTATTACAGGGTATCTTTTTATACAACAAATACTTTGCTAATGGCTTCACATCTCACTGCAGCCCCACTCCTCATTATACCATCATTGGTAAGTATATTCTCAAAGAAAAGATGCTGTCATACATTCAGACATTGCAATTAAACTGGGATTGTTACGCTTTAAAAAAAAGGTAGTACTTTCATCCAAGTTGGTAGGTCATGGGATCAAGCCCCTCTCCAGATTGAGAGAACATTAAGCTCTTTAAGAAACACGTTCATATTCTGGATAAGAAGTTATTACAAAGTCCTCCTCTGCCAGCTCAAGTGGACATTAAAGATCCATTGCACTGTTCGAAAAGTAGGAGAAAGCTACCAGAATGCTGGCCAATATTCGCCAACCCCCACCAGAAGAGATTTTATCTCACTGTTATGCGTGGGACTCTGCCCAATGCAAACTGGCTCCAATGTGGCTCCACTCTTGGTGAGGCTTTGAGAGGTCAAGCTGTGAGTCATTCTTTAAAACAGGGGGGCAGCGGTGTAGTGGCATTGTCATTGGACTTGTAATCCAAAGACTCAGGGCATTGCTCTAGGTGATCCGGGTTCGAATCCCACCACGGCAGATGGTGAAATTTGAATTCAATAAAACAAATTTGGGATTAAAAGTCTAATGATGACCATGGAAAGTAAAGTAAAGTAAGTAAAGTTTATTTATTAGTCACAAGTAAGCTTACATTCACACTGCAATGAAGGTACAGTAAAAATCCCCCTAGTCGCCACACTCTGGCGCTTGTTCTGGTACACTGAGGGAGAATTTAGCATGGCCAATTCACCTAACCTGCACATCTTTGGACTGCGAGAAGAAACTGGAGCACCTGGAGGAAACCCACACAGACACGGGGAGAATGTGCAGACAGTGACCCAAGCGGGGAATTGAATCCAGGTCCCTGACACTGTGAGGCAGCAGTGCTAACCACTGTGCCACCCCATGGAACCATTGTCGATTCTCGTAAAAACCCATCGGGCTCACTAATGTCCTTTAGAGAAGAAAATCTGCTGTCCTTACCTGGTCTGGCCTACAGCAATGTGGTTGACTCTTACCTGCCCTCTGAAATGGCCTAGTGAGCCACTCATTTCAAGGGGTAATTAGGGATGGACAACAAATGCTGACCCAGCCAGGGACGCCCACGTCCCATGAAGAAGTAAAGAATAAAGAAAAAAGTACCGAAAACCTTTGTCCTGCGCATGCACCTGCGTTGTTACTATGGTTGGCTAAGTCACAGGAGACTGCAAAGATGCAGGTGGGAGGGACTCAGGAACATTGATATTGCTGAAAGTCGGGTTGAGGTGTTTGGATCTTTTCTTGTTCAAAGTGGTCATTATCTGGCACTCAGAGGACACAAACACTACCTGTCAGCACAACTGCATCCAGGAATCTCTAATTTTATTAAAATAAGCTAATGAACATCTAATGCAGATCGCGCCTGATTTCACCGGCACAACAGGGCTGGTAACATTATGAGAGGTGAGAAACTGGGCACGAGCCCGGTTTTTCGCCTTTCACCCAATCTTATCTGCTTGCCACACCGATCGACTGGCATGATGAGCTGGTAAGATCGCCATCGAAGAGTCTAAGACTGTTATAGGCAGGTTAAGTGACTGGACAAAAATTTGGCAGATGGAATATAATGTAGGAAAATGTGAAGTTCTGCACTTTGGTAGGAAGAGTAAAGGAGCTGAATATTATTTAAATAGAGAAAGACTGCAGAAAGCTGCAGCACAGAGGGATTTGGGGATCCTTGTGCACACATCACAAAAATCAAGCATGCAGGTTCAGCAGGTAATAGGGAAGGCAAATGGGATGTTGGTTTTTATTTCAAAGAGAATGGAACATAAAAATAGGTAAGTCTTGCCAAAACCATATAAGGCATTAGTTGGACCATATCTGAAATATTGTGAAGAGTTTTAGTTCTCTTAACTAAGGGGGGATATACTGGTATCGGAGGCAGTACAGAGAAGGTTCACTAGGTTAATCCCCTGTATAGAGGGATTTTCTTATCAGGAGAGAGTGAGTAGGTTGGGCCTGTACTCATCGTAGTTTAGAAGAATGAGAGGCGATCTTATTGAGACATATAGGTTTCTCAATGGGCTTGACAGGGTAGATGCTGAGAGGTTGTTTCCCTTTGGGAGAGAGTCAGGACCAGAGGCCATAATCTCAGAGTAAGGGGTCATCCATTTAAGGCAGTGATGAAGCAGAATATCTTCTCTCAGAGGCCAGTGAATCTCTGGAATTCTTTACTGCAGAGGCTGGGTCATTAAGTACGCTCAAGGCTGAGATAAACAGATTGTTAATCAGTAAGAAAATCAGGGTTATGGGGATAAGGTGGGAAAGTGGAGTTCAACATTATCATATCAGATCAGTCAATCTCACTGAATGGCAGAGCAGAATTGAGCAGAAATGGCCTACTTCTGCATCTATGGCTGATGGTCTTCAGCCTGACAACCCACTGAGATAGCTGTACTCCTTTAATTTTGGCCCCTTGCACATCCTCAGTATTTGCCGTTCCACCATAGGCAGCATGCTTTCAGTGCTCAAATCTTAAGTTCCAGAACTCCCTCTCTCAACCTCTCCCCATCTATTCCCTTCTTTAATAACCTCATTAATAGCTACCTCTGCGGCCAAGCTATTGATCACTTGCCCCAATATCTACTTGTATGGCTGTGTCAAATTTTGTTTGAAAATGTCCCCAAGAAGCGTCTCTTTACTATGTTAAAGACACTACGTAAACACGATTTGCTACTGTGCTACTCAATAAATTCTTTTCACTTCGACTCTGGTTAACTGATGGTTTCACACCATTCATGTTTTAGTTCCATGCCGTTATGGCCAAGCAGCAGCCAAGAGTGTCCTGTGAACATCCGAACATATGAACAAGGAGCAGGAGATGGCCATTCAGCTCCTCGAGGCTGCTCCACCGTTTAATAAGATCATGGCCGATCTGACTGTAACCTCATATCTGCACTTCGCCTACCCCCAATAACCTATCACCCTCTTGCTCACCAAAACTCTATCCACTTCTGTCTTAAAAATATTCAAAGACTCTGTTTTGACTGCCTTTTCAGGAAGAGTCCCAAAGACTCATGATCCTCAGTCAAATAATTTCGTCACATCTCTGTTTTAAATGGGCGACCCCTTGTTTTTAAGCAGTGATGCCTAATTCTAATTTCTCCCACAAGAGGAAACATCCTCTCCACATCCGCCCTGTCAAGACTTCTCAGGATCTTACATGTTTGAATGAAGTATCTATCCCCTATGCTGCCAAACTTGCATTATCCACAGGCTTAAACCTGTCACAGCTGTCCCGATTTACACATTGACTCACTGATTAAGTCCACCAAGTAGTGAGCTGGCAAACAGAACATATTGGAAGATTCTCACATGTTATGTGTTGATCTCATCCTGCCAGTCAAAGAATAAGCCTTGGAATCACCCCAAATACAGATGGGGAAAAAATATATCTGGGTTTCCACACTTAATCGCGAACCAATGACTTCTATTGGAAAGGGTGTTTGTGCTTGACTGTGTCCTGATAAGAAGTAGCAAATGAGCACTCATTTCCTAGACCACCACGAAGGAAGGTCCACTGGCTGAAACTGGAGGGTTGCTGGCACTATGTAAAATAACTCAACATCAGGACATTCATTGCTAAAGAAAAACTTCAGTCACAGCTGATGTCAGTTAGTTCTGTCAAAATGTAAAAACTTAATTAAACTTCAAACACTTCGGATATGACTGCGTTCTAAAGAGATAACAAAGGAGTGGACTAACAGCAAAATGTGGAATGGCACTCCATCTCCTTCCTGTCAATTTGTGGATTATCCCAAAATGGTAGTCAGAATGATAGCCACTGCACAATTCACAATATGGATTGATAAATAATCAGACACTTACAGCACGCATACTCTGCTGGATTACTTGCCCACCGTTCAGGGATGCCCTACGCATACACACTACAAGTTTGACATCAGTGCAACACAGTTCTGGCTTCTCACTGAGATAAAATCTATCAAGCATACATCAAGTATCTAGGTTAAAAATTGCTCCCAAAAAGACTCTCAGAAGTCTTATTGATCTGTTCTCTGGAGGCAAATTATCTCCTGATTCAGAACTGAATGCAAGCTTTAACCATTGCCTATTCACCATGCAGTATTAAATTATCCAACAGCCCAATAAAATCTCCAGGCCGAAGGCTTAAAAAAGCCCACCAAATTTGTTCATGGGATGCTCAGCAACAATACTTCAGTGACAACTTCATTCATTCGTATCTTTAGAGATATCATTGAAAACCTAAAAGAAAAATGCAGAGCAAACTTGAGGAAAACCTTCATCATAAGATATAAATTAAAATGAATGTCCACTCACCTTAAACGAGCCAACACAACCTGCAAAAACGACAGTGCTGTGTTCAATTCAGATTCCCTACAGGCACGGTAGAGCAAACTAAACCCTTCATTCAACAGCTTTTCTTCTGAAAGGTGCAGGTAGGAGCTTGTCTCGAATACCTCCTGAACAGCTTCAATATATGTTGAGAGCAACGGCCAGAGGGTCACTTTTCGGGTGTGGTCTGTGGTTTTCAGGTAGAACTCTTTAGTTACATTCTGAAAGTTCGTTGACAGTTTTGTAGCAAGAACACTAATGTCAACATTCTTCTCTTCGTACATCAGAACAAAAGCAAAGTAGCCTTTCCAAATCAATGACTGCTGGGCTATAGAGAGATGGCTAGGTTTTAAAAAGTCCAGGAGATCGGATACCCGGCTGACAACATCCTCTATCTCGGCCACTGCTGCAAGGACTAGAAAAAGGCTGAAGAAGTTCTGAAGTCCCAATTCGGTAAGTTCCTGCATTTTTCGCTGATGGAACTTGGAATAAATCCTAGAAAATTAATGGGGTTGCTTAGTTTCATTTAGCAGAAATGGAAACAGGCAAAATATTCTAAGAAGCACGTCTGGAATGTTTTCAGTACGGTGGAAGAGGTGGGATGACCTTACGAAGGTGCTATAACTCCAGGTTGCACCACACGACTTAACAAAATCGCAAATTTACAAATTTAAGAGTTAAGAAAGTTTTGCAGAAAAACTGTTCTGTCAAAGATCTAATGTTATTCCGTGGAAAAACGAATTAACGATAAGTTTTAACAAATGTAACCATTTTCATTCAGAAAAGCATAACTTTCACATCAATACTCGAGTATCCGGGTGTCTCATTTTTCATTGCAGTAAGTATCTTGGGAATTATAAGGCGCGGGATTTTGTTTGATAAATAACAAGTATCAGAAAGAAGTGAACTCTCGATACTAAATTAGCGGTTTAGAAATTATTAATTCGCTTTAGCAGAGAGATGGTGGCATATTGGTAATATCACTAGAGTGCTTATCCAGGGGCTCGGTCTAATGCTCTGGGTTCATGAGTTTAAAGCCACCATGGCAGTTGGTGGAATTTAAATTCAATTAATATATCTGGATTTGAAAATTAGTCTCAGTAATGGTGACCATGACAATTATCATTGATTGTTATAAAAACCCACCTGGTTCACTAATGCCCTTCAGGGGAGGAAATCTGCCATCTTTATCCCGTCTGGCTTACATGTGACACCAAACCCACATTAATGTGGCTGAATCTTAACTGTCCTCTGAAATGGCTTAGCAAGGCACTCAGGTCAGGGACAATTAGGGATGGGCAATAAATGCTGGCCCAACCAGCGATACCCACGTCCCATGAAAGATTGAAGAAAAAGAAATTCACCTAATTTTATCCGATAAATTAATTTTAAAGTTTATATTTGCTCAGTGTTTCATGCGGCTTTACCAAAATAAACTAATGCAGTGTATTGACACTTGTGCCGGTTTTTCGCTCTTTACTCGATGTAAAGGTCTCACTGAAATGAGGTTGAACAGCCTCAAACTAATCTCTTAACAGAAATCTTAATTGCTTAACAGAAATGAGGTGCAGAATGCAAAATGGATGCAATGAGTTCCAGTTTCAGCATTCAATGTCCTGCATGTCAGGGTGAACTTAAACATTTCCAAAGTAGAGTCAGGCCATTTTTTCTTTTAGGTGTTTGGCCCCTTCGATATGTTAACAGGTTAACACCTGTCTTAAGAACCCTCTGCCAAAACAGGCCAATGACCAAAAAAATAGTGGGGCAGTCTTTGTGACAGTGTTAACAGAACAAGGTTTGTGGGTTGGAGTGTAATGGGAAAAATACGTCTCATTTACAGCGTACTTTATTACCTTCCTTTCAGCTGTTTCCACGGGTGCGTCCCATTTGTGCCCTTTCCTTTCGTAATCTGCAGGGCCAGAATTCGGAGGAAGAACTGAAAGCTGTTCTGAGACTGGTACAAATTGGGGCTTTGTTCACCACAGCAACAGGTCTTTGTAATCTCAAGCATAGACAAAGGAGATTTGCTCACACTGGCCAGCCCTTTCAAACCAAGCCAGGGAATGTTGAAGGCGCTATTCTGTGACAGCAGACAAGAGAGTGAATTGCAGTCAGCCATACTCAGGACATCCAAATGCAACCCACAAATTAAAAAAAACTTATTAAAATCAACAACTTGACCTCTTAACACACAACGGACAAACCATTTCAAAAATGTATATTCAAACTCATCCTGCATTTTAAAAAGATACACAGCGAAACAAAAAATAACTTAACCAAATTTAAAAAACTGAAACCACGCCTTCAAAGTGTCATTGGTTACATGAAACGTGCAAAATTTGCCAGATCTTTAGTCAGGTTGATAAAGCAGAAATATCTCATAACTAAAATCTACAATTCTCTCATTGCAGTGATTGCATTATTCCCACTGAAAATACATCGAAACAGTGGGAAAGCCATTGAGGATTGGTCAACATTGATCTGCAGTATTGGTGATGCCTCTAGAGTCTAGATGTTGGTTTATGTGGCTGATTCTAATTGAAAAACTGTAAGAATGGTGTCGGTGGAAATCAACCTGACACAGGGGCAATATACTAGCTCAGCAAGAGCAAATAAAGACCAGACAATCCCAGAAAGTGTAGGAGTCTTGGTGTATGTAAATAAATGCACTCCTCAAAAATATTTTCTATTTCACGTACAGAGATACTCTAACCTGTTGCCACTTTGTTTCATGCAATTTAAGCTTCACGGTCTCTCTTTCTACTGGCGGCACGGTGGCACAGTGGCTAGTACTGCTGCCTCTCAGTGCCAGGGGCCCAGGTTCGATTCCCAGCTGGGTCACTGTCTGTGCGGAGTCTGCACATTCTCCCTGTGTCTGCGTTGGTTTCCCCCGGGTGCTCCGGTTTCCTCTCACAGTCCAAAAGATGTGCTGATTAGGTGCACTGGCCATGTTAAATTCTTCCTCAGTGCACCTGAACAGGTGATGGTGTTTAGGCGACTAAGGGATTTTCACAGTAACTTCATTGCAATGTTAATGTAAGCCTACTTGTGACACTAATAAATAAATTTAAACTTGCTTTCTGTTGTTCTCATCTAGCACCATCTCTCTTTGTTTGAATGGAACAGAGGGAATGGGGATCAGTCAAATGGTTAAATTCATTCTCCAATGTCCCCAAGCTATTTAAAGAATGCAGATATATAATCATTAGGAGCACATCTCCCCTTGACTAGGCCAAAACCCTGACCTCAGTTGGTTGACACATTGGGCCTTATTTTACTATATTTATTCCAAGTGCTGGGCGAGCTTGAAACTGAGAGTGTTTCAGATCCGACTTTTAGACCCCACAGACATTGCCCCACCCCCACAACATTACTGACCCCCTTATCACCCCACACCCCTGCGAACCAGACCAATCGCGAGCCCCTCCCCCCTTTGCCCCCACTGATCACAGGCAGAGTGGCAGCGGACCCTCCTTCCCCCCCCCCACTGATCTCAGGCAGAGTGGCAGCGGACCTCCCCTTCTCCCCCACTGATCACAGGCAGAGTGGCCTACCTTCACCCCCACCCCCTCCCCCGAATTCAATAAAAAATATCTGGAATTAAGAATCTACTGATACCCATGAAGTCATTGTCGATTGTCAAAAAAACCCATCTCGTTCACTAATGTTCTTTAGGGAAGGAAATCTGCTGTCCTTACCTGGTCTGGCCTACATGTGACTCCAGAGCCACAGCAATGCGGTTGACTCTCAACTGCTCTCTGAACAAGGGCAACTAAGGATGGGCAATAAATGCTGGCCAACCAGCGATACCCATGCCCAATGAATTAATAAAAAAGCTACAACCAAGTAGAGGGGAAGATTGCTGATGTTCTTGGAGGCAAGTCATCTCAGACTTGAGACATGATTACAGGAGCTCCTCAGGGTAGTGTCCTAAACACAACCACCTTCAGTTGTGTCACCAAATGTCCTTCAATCTTTCATTGGGTCAAAACGGGGATGTTCACTGATATTTGCAGAACATTCAGCTCCAATGAAATTCTTTAGATAATGAAACAATCCATGCCTCCATGCAGCCTCAATAAGCTCCAGAGAGTGCATGCTGATAGTCCAACAAGGCCGGTTTGTAACACGGCAGGCACCTACAATGTGGCAATTTGAGTTGATTGCCAAGGGTTACACTCATTTTCACTGATTTTTTTAAAAAAGGACTGATACTAGCAGGCATTGGGCCTGCTCAGTATATCTTCTAACTCATTATGAGCAACACCATGGGAGATCTGTTGTAATAATGTAAAATTGAAATGTTATCTAAAACTATGCACAGAAAGCATGACTTTAAAATGGCAATTGAATTCAGTCCCAGCACCCTGATCGATCCTAATTGAAAATTACACTTAGTCTTGACACTGCATGAAATTCCACAGGAGATCAATTAGAATAATACAAAGAAATTGAAATGAGTGCAATTTTACCATTCCAACTGCTTGATTTGTTGCAATTATTTTATCTTTTCACCAATAAGGTTTCAGAACTACTAACAGTTGTGCAAATTTTATACTCACCAGATGCTTGCTGTAATATTCCCAGAGTATAGAAACAGCATTTGGATTAGTATCCCAGAGATCGCACAATGTTAGGCAACACTGAACATGCATCCGTAAATGTTCTTCCAAGACGCCAGTCTAAAATATTAGAGTCAAGAGATAGGATCAAACAATAATCACAGACATTATCTTTATTGAAAGTACATAAGATTTTGTGCTTCATTACAATGGTCACAAATAATGTTTCATTGGGACTACTCAAGATGTTTTGAGATGGAGGATAGCTCTGTAGCATTTTTTCAGAGCTTATTTTTATTTACAGATTCCCTGAATGGTGCTTTGTAAGTATTAATTCTTCACTGAAAACATTGACAGGAGGAAGGATGATGTTGTCTCCTTATGTTGCTGAATTTTAGAAAATATAGACATTAACCTCAATCAGATATGATAAACTTCATTTCAAATTTCGCAGAAGTGGCATTGATGAAATTCTGGAAGGAATTCCTCATGTATGCATTGGATTTGAAAAGCAGAATTTGAATAGGAGGGCCTGAATAAATTGGGAAGCTGGACATGCCAAAGATTCGATGGGCTGCACTTGAAGAAGGCATTTAAAGGGTTAAAAATCTATGCCATGTTTCTTCTGTTCACTTATTCATTTACGCTTTTAATTTTTATTTGGTATTTAAAGCCCAATAACGTTAGTTGTATTTTACAACTTGTCAAATACCAGGAAGACCTAATGGAACATGAAATAATGTATAAATTTATTGCCTTTCATTATCCTTAACATTCAACCATATTTCACCTAGATATTGGCAGCAATGAAAATTCCCTAGGACACATAGAAACATAGAAACTAGAAGCAGGAGTCGGCCATTCAGCCCTTCAAGCCTCCACCATTCATTTTGATCGTGGCTGATCATCGAATTCAATGTCCCGATTCCTCCTGTCCCCCATATCCCTTGATCCTTTTAGCCCCAAGAGCTATATCTAATTTCTTCCTGAAATCAGACAACATTTCGGCCTCAACTACTTTCTGTGGTAGTGAATTCCACACTTTAACCATCCTCTGGGTGAAGAAATTTCTCCTCATCTCAGTTCTTATCATCAAACTATGACCCTAGTTCTGGACTCCACCATCTACCCTGTCTAATCCCATTAGAATTTTATAAATTTCTATGAGATTTCTAAACTCCAGTGAATATAATCCTAACCATCTTAGTCTCTCCTCATATGATAGACCTGCCATCCCAGGAATCAGCCTGGTACACCCTCGCTGCGCTCCCTCTATACTAAGGGCATCCTTCCACACAGGTTGTAAGGGCTCACTTACGAGAGTTGTCAAAAATATTTAGAAGAAAATGGCTGAATGAACCCAAAATGTGTATTGAGAAAAGCAGGGAGCTTTGTCAGTGTCTTGGCTGACATTTACTCATAACCAATATCACTAACGGTAATATGAGCAGAATGCTGCAAATGTTGTAGATCTGAAATAAAAACCAGAAGTGCCGGAAAAGCTCAGCAGGTCTGGCACTCTCTGTGGAGAGAGAAACAAAGTCAACATTTCGAACATAATATGATTGTTCTTCAGAGCTGTTTGAAAGATGTTTAGACTTTATAAAATAAATAGTCCATGTAAGTGTATTTACATACCTGATTATTTGAGGACAGTTTCAAAAGTTCTTCTGTAAAACTCCAATTGCTTTCAGTCTGTTTCTGTGTTGCACAAATACATTAAAATGCATTAGTAGATTCTGGAAATGTGAAATTGAGGTCTTTATTAGAATACTAACCAGGCAGTACAATGGGCAGAGGACAACTTATTTTCAACTCTGAACCCATGACACAAACATCTCCTCTCTCCTCACTAGTTGTAAGAATCCAACATTCCTTGATGAATCTCAATCCTAATATGGTACGCATTGGCCACATTATAAAGATTGATGTGGAAAATGGACAAATTTATATTGGTGCTGTAAAGGTTATTTTTACAAAACTGGACTACTTACAGACTAAGGATTTGTACTCGAAGTTTAGAAGGACGAAGGGGGATCGCATTGAAACTTACAGAATACTGAAAGGCCTGGATAGAGTGGACGTGGGGAAGATGTTTCCATTAGTAGGACAGGCTAGGATCCGAGGACACAGCCTCAGGATAAAGAGATGTTCCTTTAGAACCGAGATGAGGAGGAATTTCTTCAGCCTAAGGTTGCTGAATCTATGGAGTTCATTGCCGCAGAAGGCTGTGGAGGCCAGGTCATTGAGTATATTTAAGACAGAGATAGATAGGTTCTATATTGGTAAGGGGATCAAAGGTTACGGGGAAAAAGCGGGAGAATGGGTTTGAGAAACTTATCAGCCATGATTGAATGGTGGAGCAGACTTGATGGCCGAATGGCCTAATTCTGCTTCTAAATCTTATGGTCTTATACTTGTTTTTTTTAGATTAATTGTCTCGATTTTTTGCAGACTTCAGTTTATGCGCTTGCCAACTCAACACTGATACATTCCGACCAAACCCCTTCCGGATACCCAGGACTTCCTCAACCATTCATTTTCTTTGGTCTGGAAGGGGACAGGGTGGGATGCTCTCTTGAGGAAAGGTCCGTCTTCAACTCAGGTACTATACCGGAGATTGGGAATTCATTATTTGAACAAATCTACTTTCAACCATAGAATACATCTTACTCTCTTGGGAATACAATACCATCATACGTTCTCTTTGTTATGTTCATTTGACAGGAACAAATGGATAAAATACTTCTTATGCACCACAAGGCATTTGCACACATTAGCAAAATTTGATCTGAATCTGCTATATTGCATAAATGTGATGTTACTGACATTTTCAATATTGTGACAGAATCTCAGAGTAACATGTGCCACTACACAACAAGTTTCAATCAAAACACAAGGATCTCCTGTAAAGGTCTGTCAGATACAAAAATTTATATTACAGGCATGAATATTACGTGCAATTGTATGAGGGCCTGGGTAGAAGTTAATTTGCATTTGAGGAAGTGCTTGAATGCCGCTGAACAGGCAACGGAAAACTAATAATCTGCTCTGCCTCTCAACTGAGAATACTCCCATCAGTAAACAAAGACTTAACAAAACTACTAATTTGCTTTACAAGTGGACTGTAGGAAAAGTGAAGAGGACCATGGTGACATTCACAGGGTTTCACTGCATGAGATGCAATATTCCTCCCAGATAAACAAATGAGGAACAAAAATACAGATACAACATAAAATTACTCTTATTCTAAATCACCAATAGTATATCACGCTGAAAGACAGCTAGAAGGACAAGGGCAGTAGATACATTGGAACACCACCACCTCCAAGTTCCCCTCCAAGCCACACACCATTCTGATCTGCAACTATATCACCATTTCTTCACTGGAGCTAGGTCAAATTCCTGAAAATGCCTCTCAAACAGCTGTGGGTGTTTCTACAACACAAGGACTGCGGCAGTTCAAGAAAGCGGCTCACTACCTACTTTCTCAAGGGCAGTTAAGGATCAGAGACAATTACTGGCCTAGCCAGCAATGCTCACATTCCATGAAAGAATTAATAAGAGTTTACAGTTGCTCTTTCATCAATGAAAAATACTGTAATTTCTCCTAACAGCCTCCATAACCATTGATATAGTAACAATATAGAACAAAGAACAGTATAGCACAGGAACAGGCCCTTCGGCCTACCAAGCCTGCGCTGATTACGTTGTCCTATCTAGACCAACCGCTTATATCCCTCCATTCCCCGTCTGTTCATGTGTCTATCCAGGTAAGTCTTAAATGTCGCGAACATGTCTGCCTCAACCACCTCAACTGGCAGTGCATCCCAGGTCCCTACCACCCTCTGCGTAAAAAACTTCCCCTGCACATCTCTACTGAACCTTTCCCCCCTTATCTTGAACTTGTGCCCCCTTGTAGTTGTCATTTCTGCCCTGGGAAAAAGCTTCCAACTGCTCACCTTATCTATGCCCCTCATAATTTTATAAACTTCTGTGAGGTCACCCCTCAGCCTCCATATTTCCAGGCAGAGCAATCCCAGTTTATTCAATCTCTCCATATTTCCAGAGAGAACAATCCCAGTTTATTCAATCTCTCCTCATAGCTAATACCCTCCATACCAGGCAACATCCTGGTAAACCTTTTCTGTACTCCCTGCAAAGCCTCCATGACCTTCTGGTAGTGTGGTGACCAGAATTGGACACAGTATTCCAAATGTGGCCTAACCAATGTTTTACATAACTGTAACATAATATGCATATAACATAACCTGATTCTGTTTTAGCATTTTTATTTAAGTAACAGTAAATGCTGGAAATACTCAGAGGTCAGGCAACATCTGTGAAGAGAGAAACAGGTTGTAAACCTTTCATCAAAACTGGAAAAAAGGTGGAGATGTAACTGGATTGAAGCATGCACAGGTGCAGAGAAAGATTTTGGGAAGGAAGTAAAGGGAAGGTATGTGATAGGGGGGAAGGCAATACTGGCAATTAAATGGCTAAAGAGATGATGGTGAAATGCAAAAGGGAATGGCAGTGCAACAAGTAATCAAGGGTGTCTCAAGGGACAGTAAATGGCAACAGCAGAATCATGAGCTGCACCAAAAAAAAGCAGTGATTGTGGTCCAAGGTTTTCAACTCAATATTGTGTCTGGAAGGCTGGAAGGTCCCGAATCGAAAGATATGGTGCTGTTTCTTGAGCTTCCATTGAGCTGCAATGGAACAGGGCAAGAGGCCAAGATCAGCAAAGTCAGAATGGAAACGAGCCAGTAAATTAAACTGGCCTGAAACTCAGGATCACACTTTTATGTTCCATAGAACGATCACACAGTCTGCCGTTAATCTACCCAGTGTGGGGAAGAGCACATTGTCAGCAACAAATACAGAATAAACTGAAAGACATACAAGTAAATCACTGGTTCCCCTGGAGGGAGTGTTTGGGGCCCTGAATAATGAGGAGGTGAAAGGAGAGGTGCGCTAGCATGGGAAGGTACTGTGGGAAAGTGGCCGGGTTAAGGTGATGGACAGGGGGTTGCGGAGGAAATCGCCCCCTCGCTCTGCATTATGAAAGGGTGGGGAAGACGTGTTTGGTATTGCCAGGGGGGGGAAGCAGTGAAGGATGCTCTCTTGAATGTTGAGCCTGGTGAAGTAGAAGGTGAAGACAAGGGGGGGGTGACAGTAGGAGTACGTGAAATGCATTGGCGACGGACAAGGGATCAGCTAATCACTGTGGAGGGGTTGAGGAGAAAGCAAAGACGCATCAAAAGGCCTAGTGAGGAAGGCTGTATTGTCAGAACATATGCAATAAAGACTGAGGAATTGTAAGAATGGAATAGAGTCCTTACAGGAAGCAGGGTGGGAAGAATTGCAATCAAGGTAGCTGTGGGAGTCAGAAGGTTATAGTAATTACTGATTGGCAGCCTATCCCCAGAAACGGAGACACTAGAGTCAAGAAGAGGAAAGCAAAAGTCTGAGGTACGACATGTGAAGATGAAGGAGGAGTGAAAATTGGAAGTAAAGTTGATGCATACGATTAGGGTCAGGAAACAGGAAAGGGTCAGTGGACAAATGGCATCAGGAGCATGGTAAATGTAGTTGGGGAGCGAATGAACAAGGGAAAACTAAAATACTTCGATCAGGGAGAAATAAGGCAAATGGGCCTACCAGGACAGTCCTGTTAGTGGATCCTGGAAAGCTGCCAGAAGCGAGTTGCACAAGGTTAGGAGGTTGACTTTGGAAGCGGTGGTAGGTAGATCCCCAGGGGAAAGGAGGTCAATGAGAGTCTGGAAAATGATAATTTAATCTCTAGTCATGGGGTCAAGGTTCAGGGAAGGCAGGAGGAGATGTCCGATAGTTGGCCCTTGCCCTGTTTCCTGCAATTCTGCTCTTGCCCCTTCCCATCCTTCCCAGACTCTCCTTGTTCCGTAATGAATCTACTTTCAATATTCAACTCTCCACAACAACTCTTTGCAACAAATAAGGTTTGCCAAGATCAAGAACACTGTAGCTTCCCTCCAACACAGAGCATCATTATTTTATATCCAAAACAGCCAGAATAAGGATATTCTGTGTTGACCTTCCCTTACCTGACCACTTTAGCAAAGGTAGTTACAACAGTTCAAGGAAAAGAATTAATCAAATCTAAAAATAGTACACCGAATTTGCATATCAAGAATCTATACCTTCCCCTGCGTAATTCCATTCCGATCGAACACATAAAGCATTGCAAGGTGAGTAACCAGCCACCAAACAAAACCCTGGGGATCCTTACAGCGAGTGGCATCACAAAGGCGGACTCCTTCCACACCAGCAGCCTCTTGCAGCAGATTCCTGAGGAGACTGTTGCAGCAGCTCCAGAAATTCTACAATATACAAAGAGAATTATTCATCGTCAACTGACTTCCAACACAGTAATTGCAGAAAGCAAAACCAGGCTACACATCAGTCGAATAAAAATAATGAAATTCACCTCCTGTATGAAATTAATACGATATTAGTTAGCTGATGACTCACTGGACAAATGTATCAACTTATAAAATAACAGAAGAGTCATCCTTACAGATTGAGTCTGTGGTGTAAAGAGCAACACAGTTACCTAAATTATGGGAGTAATTAAGTTTATCAACACCAACTTAGTCCTGAGATTTATTTTGCCTCTGGAACACATTCCTGGCTAATTTTATATGGTTCAGGTAACTTTTTCTCAAAGAATCATAGAATCCTATAGTGAAGGAGGCGGCCATTCGGCCCATCGAGTCTGCACCGACCACAATCCACCCAGGCCCCAGCCCCATAACCACATGCATTTACCCTAGCTAGTCCTCTGACACGAAGGGGCAATTTAGCATGGCCAATCCATCTGACCCGCACATCTTTGGGCTGTGGGAGGAAACCGGAGCACCCGGAGGAAACCCACACAGACACGGGGAGAATGCGCAGACTCCACGCAGACAGCGACCCAAGCCGGGAATTGAACCCAGATCCCTGGCGCTGTGAGGCAGCAGCGCTAACCATTGTGCCACCGTGCCGCCCATAAACAAGGAAGGGGGCAGTCGGATCAGAAAACAAGGCCTTTTGATCTGCAGTCAAATGCTCTACCACTGAGCTATACGCCACTGAAACAACCCAGATATCTGAACTGCATTTCAGCAAAGGAGTTACGATGGAAGGAATACTGTTTAAGGTAGTTCAGCTCATTTATTGTTAGTAACAAAAACAGGTTCACATACCTAAGAAAGCACTCGTGCAGCAAGTGTGCAAGCAAGCGAGGAACTGAAGCTGCCACTTCACGAGAACTGGATACAATGCAAGGTTTTGCTGAGTAGGAAGGGAATTGAGTAGTTGAATATTAAAGACTACAACACCAAAGATGAAGGCTAGTGGATAAAAGATGCCAGGCTTCAGCCTATTCTATTCATTCCACTTGATTACAAGAAACAGCTAAGCACACAGTATACCACAACATCTATGGGCCCCAGAAACATCGCAGCTGCAATTCTCCAAGCCCTGACTCTGGACAAACTGCCCCAGGACATCTACAAAACTGGGCAAATAAAGTGGAAGCCTCCCTGTCTACAAAAAGCAGGACAAATCCAATCCAGCCAATGACCACCCCATCAATCTGCTCTCAGTCACCAACAGAATGACAGGAGGTGTAATTGACAGTGCTATCAAGCAACGTTGCTTCGCACTTTTTTTCATTCAGGCACAGAATGAGTTTTGCTATCTGCACCAATATCGAGGCAATACGCAAAGTGCACCGCCAGTGGAAACAAAAAAAACCCAATATATGTTATATTTTTGTGAAAGTGTTACCACAGGTATGGAAGACGAAGCAAGAATGGCCAAGTCCACAAACTACCAGGTTTACTAAACTCAGTTTCAAATTTACTATGAATGCATTTGAACTCACTGGGCAGGATTTTTCTACCTCGCTTATCCCAAAACCATAAAATATCACCCGAGGTCAACCCACTGCCATTTTTTCAAAGGTCTGCCGACTCTTCCTGACTCCACCAAACTCCAGTCCACAGTGTCCCTGTAAACTAAGTGAATTATGAAGGGGAAACTAGATCTGAGAACCGGGGACGAGAGCGTGGTGGTGAAGAGAGAATGGAATCCCAGAAAGGTGAATGACTGCGCGGGATGCAGCTTTCGGGGAAGTAGTGGCATTTATTACAGTTTCAAAAAAGCAAAATACTGTGGATGCTGGAATCTGGAATAAAAATAGAAAATGCTGGAAAATCTCAGCAAGTCTGACAGCATCTGTGGGGGGAGAATATAGCCAACGTTTCGAGTCTGGGATGACCCTTCGCCGGAGCTGGAGCTCTGATGAAGGGTCATCCAGACTCGAAACGTTGGCTATATTCACTCTCCACAGATGCAGTCAGACCTGCTGAGATTTTCCAGCATTTTCCGTTTTTGCTTATTACAGTTTCAGTTAAAAATCCATGAATTATGAAGTAACACCATTTTTAAATATAAACCGTCTCTCACAAAGGTGAATCGGGAAGACGTTTTTTGAAATTTGGAAGTTGCACAGTTTAAACTGGTGAAATACCATTGTAAGAACTTTGGCATTATTATTTGGAGATCTGGGCTTAGAACCATACGTTTCACAAACTTCATACAAATGCCTTTCTGTTTATAATGTGTCGAATGTGTTTGGGATCGATCTTTCATTAAGAATCCTACAAAACCAGCTGCAGCAGAATAACTGGATCTGTGGAACTCTTTGCCACAGAAGGATGGAGGCCAGGTCATTGAGTGTCTTTAAGACAGAGACAGATAGGTTCTTGATTAATAAGCGGATCAGGGTTATGGGGAAAAGGCAGGAGAATGGGGATGAGAAAAATATCAGCCATGATTGAATGGCAAAGCAGACTCAATGGACCGAGTGGCCTAATTCTGCTCCTATGTCTTATGTTCTTATGGATCAATGGTATTACCTGGCCCAAAAATCATCTTACTAACTCTTAATAACTTAACAACTCTTAATAACATCCTAACTGTTAATCTACGAATTCCAAACTGAGCAAATATTTCACCTTACCTCCTGCTCACCACTTCCTGTCTCCAGCATGACGCCTCTGTACTGACTCACTGTGTCTCCAACTCATCACCTCCCTCCCGATCTACATGCTTGCTGCTTCCCTCTTCCAAATCCGCACTTTGGGAAAGAGCTCGGGAGATGGATAAAAGAGGGAGCATGTGGGCAAGAGCGTGATACGGCTCTATGAGTAAGAGGGTCAGGGAGGGAGGGAAGCAGCAAGTGGCAGGGAGGTGGCACACTGGAGAGTCAGGGAGGGAAGCAGCAAGTGGCAGGGAGGTGGCACACTGGAGAGTCAGGGAGGGAGGCAGCAAATGGTAGGATCGTTAGAGAGGCAGCAAGCAATGGAGTTGGGGAGATAGGTGGCAAGCAGAGTGGTCAGGTGCAGAGGCAGCATGGCAGTCCAAGAGAGAGGTGGCAAACAGGAGGATCGGGGACAGAGGCAGTGAGCAGGGGGGTCGGGGAGCGAGGTGTCAAGCAGGAGTGTCAGAGAGAGAAGCAGCAGTGAGGCAGAAAACTGGAGGATCGCGGAGAGGGGCAGCCGTCCATGAAGGATACAGCAAAGCCTACACTACATAATGCTTGGGCTGATAATTTGCAAGTAACATCCATTCCACACAAGTACCAGGCAAGTAACCAGCTCCAACATGAGAGCATCCAACCAGCTCCCCATGACATTCAATGGCATTACCATCATCAAATTCTCCACCATCCTGGGAACGAGCACTGACAAGGAACTTCACTGAGCCAAACACTAAAATGGTGTGGTCTAACTTTGGGTAGATCAGAGGCCAGATATTCTGCGACAAGTAACTCATTTATTGCTTTCCTAAGTCTTGCTATCAGTTACATGTCAGGAACGTTAGAGAATAGTCTTCATTTGCCTGGATGAATATAGCTCCAACACTCAAACAATTTGGCACAATCCAAAACGAAGCATCCCACTTAAGCAGCACTCCCTTCATCGCCAGTGCACCATGTATCAGAGTGAAGGAGGGGGAGAGCGCTATCAGAGATGGGGAGGGGGAGAGCGCTATCAGAGTGGGGGAGGGGGAGAGCGCTATCAGAGTGGGGGAGGGGGAGAGCGCTATCAGAGTGGGGGAGGGGGAGAGTGCTATCAGAGTGGGGGAGGGGGAGAGCGCTATCAGAGTGGGGGAGAGCACTATCAGAGTGGGGGAGGGGTGGAGAGCAGTATCAGAGTGGGGGAGGGGGAGAGCGCTATCAGAGTGGGGGAGGGGAGAGAGCGCTATCAGAGTGGGGGAGGGGTGGAGAGCACTATCAGAGTGGGGGAGGGGTGGAGAGCGCTATCAGAGTGGGGGAGGGGTGGAGAGCACTATCAGAGTGGGGGAGGGGGAGAGCGCTATCAGAGTGGGGGAGGGGGAGAGCGCTATCAGAGTGGGGGAGGGGTGGAGAGCACTATCAGAGTGGGGGAGGGGGAGAGAGCGCTATCAGAGTGGGGGAGGGGGAGAGAGCGCTATCAGAGTGGGGGAAGGGGTGGAGAGCACTATCAGAGTGGGGGAAGGGGAGAGCACTATCAGAGTGGGGGAGGGGGAGAGCACTATCAGAGTGGGGGAGGGGGAGAGCGCTATCAGAGTGGGGGAGGGGGGAGAGCGCTATCAGAGTGGGGGAGGGGGAGAGCGCTATCAGAGTGGGGGAGGGGGAGAACACTATCAGAGTGGGGGAGGGGTGGAGAGCGCTATCAGAGTGGGGGAGGGGAGAGCGCTATCAGAGTGGGGGAGGGGGAGAGCGCTATCAGAGTGGGGGAGGGGTGGAGAGCGCTATCAGAGTGGGGGAGGGGGGACAGCGCTATCAGAGTGGGGGAGGGGGGACAGCGCTATCAGAGTGGGGGAGGGGGAGAACACTATCAGAGTGGGGGAGGGGTGGAGAGCGCTATCAGAGTGGGGGAGGGGGAGAGCGCTATCAGAGTGGGGGAGGGGGAGAGCGCTATCAGAGTGGGGGAGGGGGAGAGCGCTATCAGAGTGGGGGAGGGGGAGAGCGCTATCAGAGTGGGGGAGGGGGAGAGCGCTATCAGAGTGGGGGAGGGGGAGAGCGCTATCAGAGTGGGGGAGGGGGAGAGCGCTATCAGAGTGGGGGAGAGGTGGAGAGCGCTATCAGAGTGGGGGAGGGGGAGAGCGCTATCAGAGTGGGGGAGAGGTGGAGAGCGCTATCAGAGTGGGGGAGGGGGGAGAGCGCTATCAGAGTGGGGGAGGGGGGAGAGCGCTATCAGAGTGGGGGAGGGGGAGAGCGCTATCAGAGTGGGGGAGGGGAGAGAGCACTATCAGAGTGGGGGAGGGGAGAGAGCACTATCAGAGTGGGGGAGGGGAGAGAGCACTATCAGAGTGGGGGAGGGGGAGAGCACTATCAGAGTGGGGGAGGAGGAGAGCGCTATCAGAGTGGGGGAGGGGAGAGAGCACTATCAGAGTGGGGGAGGGGAGAGAGCGCTATCAGAGTGGGGGAGGAGGAGAGCACTATCAGAGTGGGGGAGGAGGAGAGCGCTATCAGAGTGGGGGAGGAGGAGAGCGCTATCAGAGTGGGGGAGGGGTGGAGAGCACTATCAGAGTGGGGGAGGGGTGGAGAGCGCTATCAGAGTGGGGGAGGGGTGGAGAGCGCTATCAGAGTGGGGGAACGCTATCAGAGTAGGAGGGAGAATACTAAGATCAGTGCTTTTTCTAACTTACACGAGTTGCACTAAGAATTTCAATGCAGTGAAATTTTCAGACGATAGTAGATTAATAAGAATGGTCAAGTTGAATGATGTGGAGTTGCCGGCGTTGGACTGGGGTAAACACAGCAAGAGTTTTAACAACACCAGGTTAAAGTCCAACAGGTTTATTTGGTAGCAAACGCCACTAGCTTTTGGAGCGCTGCTCCTTCGTCAGGTGAGTGGAAGTTCTGTTCACAAACAGGGCATATAAAGACACAAACTCAATTGAGTTTGCTACCAAATAAACCTGTTGGACTTTAACCTGGTGTTCTTAGACTCCTTACCAAGTTGAATGAGACAGCTCAAAATTCGCAAAACAAAATAAACGTGGGCAGAAAAATGGGAGATGAACTTTAGTGTGGGCCAGTGTGAAATATTGCACACAAGAATGAATAATGGGTAGCATGTATTCCACAAACAGCGCTGAAACAGTTAACAATGTAGTAGAGAGAGATCTGGGAGGCTTAATAAACAAAGTGCTCAATATGTCTCACCAATGTAGTCAACAACGCGGGGTAAACTACTGAACTACAACCAAAGATTACTCAGAGAAAATCATTGCCTAACTGCTGTCCCTCTAATGCTGCAGCACCTCAAACACTGTGTCCAGGTTTGGTCATCAAAAATCATTCAAATCTTCGAGACAGAGAAAGGAAGAACCACAGGGCTGACCTCGAGTGCAAAAGGTCAAAGAGTGGAGACATTTGGGGTTTTCAGTTTGGAAAGGAAGTGTGCATTGAGAAAAATGGGCAAAATCTTATACAAGTACACATGATGGTTAATGGTAGCAAAAGGTTAATTCATAACACTGCTCCAAATTATATTCAGCTGAAAGGAAAAGGAGCCACAGATTGAACCTAGCAAAATGATAAATTTAGGACTGATACCAAGAAGTTTTTCTACATATCAGAGTGATCAATATGTGGAATGGGCTTCCAGACAAAATAGTGGAGACAAGAACCTTGGAACCATTTAGCAAACAGTTAGAAACTGAAATGGGAACAGTAGGGTCTTTCAAGATGAATAAATGCACCAATTCTGAATGGCCTGCCTCATCGGCAATTATCTTGTGATATCATGCATAGGGGTTAAAATCCTCACAGGGAATGAGATTAATCTGTCTAACGTACTTGTGTTTGTCTGTGGCAGGTGTCATGGTGTTCAGAAAAGCCATGTGTCAAACCATGATGTGAACTGTCATGATACTGCTACATAATTTGAACTGAGTGAAAGGAATTAGTATCCCTGCATAATTCTATATTCAATACTTTGTTTCCTCATTAACCCACTTGACTAAACACTTTCAAAATAACCAATAAATGAAGTCCTGCATTACAAGTACTAATATGGTAATATGCTTTAATCCTTATACTACCCTTTCAATCAAGATCTATGTGTGCCTCTCTCTCTCTCTCTCTCCATGCCTCACTCCATCTCCAACTTCTCCAAAAACAGATCTTTTGAGTTAATTCATGCAACAGTTTAACATTATGATTATTTTACCGCATGTTAATAATGAGTTGGATGGGGGAGGTGATAGCGCAGTGGTATTGTCACTGAGCTAGTAATCCAGAGACCCATGGTAATGCTCTGGAGTCCCGGGTTCGAATCCCACCCCGGCAGATGGTGAAATTTGAATTCAATGAAAAACTGAAATTAAAAGTCTAACGACGCCCATGAAACCATTGTCGACTGTTGTAAGGACCCATCTAATTCCCTAATGTCCTTACCTGGCCCACATGACTGCAGATCCACAGCAATGTGGTTGACTCTAAACTGCCCTATGAAACGGCCTTGAAAGCCACTCAGTTCTATGGCAATTAGGGATAGGCAATAAATACTGGCCTCCCCTTGCTGTGGGCTTGTGTGCCGTAGGGATCCTGAGAGCTCTGCCGGCAGGGGCTTCGGCTCCTGGTATGTCTAACCAAGCCAGGCACGTCTCACGTGAAAGGTCTGACAAAGAGCAACAAACTGGTCCTCCAGGTTGGAGGTTGAGCATGGAGTCAACTACCCCACTCTGTAAAAATAACATCAACTTACAGAAACTGCCCTTTGTCCCTCAAGGGACAAAGAGGATAAGTAAAAGTGAGTAGTAAATGTTGGCCCATGAAAGAATTAATTATAAGCTTTATAACTTAGGCATATTAATAAAGCGCATTGAGAAAAGTGTTACAGGAAGTGCTTGTTATTTACAATTATTAATGCATGTAACTTCCTTAATAAATGTATTGAATAAACTAATGGGATTAAAGGCAGATAGGTCTCCGAGACCTGATGGCCTGCACCCTAGGGTATTAAAGGAGGTGGCAGCAGAGATATTGGACGCCTCAGTTTGATATTTCAAAATTCCTTGGATTCTGGGTATACTGGAAACACGCTGATGTGACGCCCCTATTCAAAAAGGGCGAGGGGCAGAAAGTAGGAAACTATAGGCCGGTTGCTTGACCTCTGTGGTGGGGAAGTTGCCGGAATCTATCATTAAGGAGGATATGAATGAGCACTTGGAAAGAGAAAGGTCAGTATCAGCATGGTTTTATGAAGGGTAAGTCATGCTTGACAAACTTGCTTGAGTTCTTTGAGGACATAACCAGCAAGGGGAACTTGTGGATGTGGTATATCTGGACTTCCAAAAGGCGTTTGACAAGGTCCCACATAAAAGACTGATCCAGAAGGTGAGCTCACAGGGTATTGGGGCTAAAGCACTAGATTGGATTGAGGATTGGTTAACTGACAGAAAGCAGAGGGTCGGGATAAACGGGTCCTTCTCTGGCTGGCGAAATGTAACTAGCGGAGTGCCGCAGGAGTAAGTCCTCGGACCTCAAGTGTTTACAATCCATATAAATGATCTGCAAGCAGGGACATAATGTAACATAGCAACATTTGTGGATGATGTTAAATAGGTGGGAAAGCAGACAGTGAAGAGGAAATAAAAATTTTAGTGACGGATATAGCTGGGCTAGGAGAATGGACCAAAATTTGGCAGATGGCGTTTAATGTGGGTAAGTGTGAGGTTATCCATTTTAGCAGAAAAGCAAATTATTACCTAAATGGAAAGCAGATTCAAAATGCATTCGGGCAGAGGGATCTGGGTGTCTATGTTCATGAGTTGCAGAAAGTCGGTATGCAGGTGCAGCATGTAATAAAAAAGGCAAGTGGAATGTTGGCATTTATTGCAAAGGGACTGGAGTATAAAAGTAGAGAAGTGTTGTTGCAATTGTATAGGACGTTGATGAGACACATCTGGAGTACTGTGTCCAGTTTTGGTCTCTTTATTTGCGGAAGAATGTGGTGGCATTGGAGGCAGTTCAGAGGAGTTCACCAGATTGATTCCTGGGATGAAGGGGTTGATGTATGAGGAGAGACTAAGCAGTTTGGGCTTGTACTCGTTGGAGTTTAGAAGGATGGGAGGGGATCTGATTGAGGTATATAACATTTTAGAAGAGATTGATAAAATAAATGTGGACCAAATGTTTCCTCTTATGGGGCAATCTGAAATAAGAGGTCACAGGTATAGGTCGAGAGGATTTAAAACTGAAATGAAGAGGAACTACTCCTCGCAGAGGGTGGTGAATTTGTGGAACCCGCTGCCCTGTAGCACGGTGGAATCTGAATCGCTGAATGGTTTCAAGAAGGAGATAGAGAAATTTCAAATAAAAAAGGGGATAAAGGGAATGGGGAACAGATGGGGAGGTGGATTTGAGACCAGGGAGAGATCAACCATGATCTGATTGAATGGCAGAGCAGGCTCGAAGGGTTGAATTGCCTATGATGGCTCCTAATTCTTATGTTCCTATGTGTCATGAATCCAAGAAGTAATTTGGAATTCACAGAGAAACTGTGAATCAGAATTTGACCAATTATATCAAAAAGAAACAAAGAAAGCCAAGTTGCTGACCGACAGCATTTATAAAATATATCCATTTCAGTCATTGGAAAATTTATTTTGTGGTCAAAGTTTGTACATACAGAAATCATTCGAAATAAAATAAAACTTTCCAGTAAATATTACCTCAGTTTGAGAAGCTTTGTTCCTATAGTCCAGGAGATGGATAAGCAGCACCCATAGTTCCTTGATACAGCTGCACTGGTAATGGCAAGTGGTGAGTACCTCAGATGGACGAACCTAAAAGGCAGGATAGTAAGAAAAAAACTGTTGTTCTTCATTGAACAAAATACAACCTGAGACAAACAGAATCAACTGGAATACAAAACCATGTTGGTAATATAGCTCCCTCTTACTCTCATATTCAGTTTGCATTTAAATCATTTCCATCACAATTGGGTTGAATTGTTGTTTTGAGGGGTGAGAAACATAAGTTGGGTATGTTTCTGGCTCCCACACCCAGGGAGGGAGGAGTGGGGGGTTGGGGAGGGGGGGGGGGGGGGGGGGTTGGGGAGGGGGGGGGGGGGGGGGGGGGGGAGTTGGGAATGATCACTCTTTGGGATTTTGACTGGGGTTCCCCCTTTATTGAGCAGGGAGACAATTCCCCTGTCCGATTAAGGGCAGCAGGTGAGCTCTCAAAGCTATAAGACCAATCAGAGGCCTTCCAGTTTGAGGGGTGGCAAAAGATTGCAATAAAAGGCAGTGACTGAGAGAGTGCTTCAGCATAGAAGTGCCCTCTCACCACCCTTTTTAAAAATTCAAATGAAGAGTAGAAAAATCAGCCATGCGAGGGAGGGGGAGGGACATGGTGGAATTGGGAGGAATCTCTCCATAGAGCAGTCTTTGGCTGCACCAGTATCCAGGCAGGGGGTCCTTTAGGCCTGCCAGAAGAGCTGGCTCTCAGCATACTGCTGAGTATCCCCCCCACCGACCCCACCCCCCGCCGTCAAGTTGGTAAACTGGAGGACCAATAGAAAGTCCTAATAAACCTTCTTTCAGGTGCCCTAAATAAGGCTCTTAATGAGCTTAATTGGCCAACCACCTCATGGAAGCAGCAACCTTGGTCAATCCTGAAACGGCCGGCTCTGGGGACAGGGTTGGGAAATCGGCACACATACCGGTGCTGGTCCTTTCAGGCCCTCTGTGCCTCCATTTCCAATCTCAGTGGGGCCTGAAAGTTCTGCCCATTAAGAGGACAGGTTGAATTAGACATAATAAAAGCATGAATTAAGGGAAAGGCGATTAACAATCCTGAAACAGGTTTAAAGAAAGCTCAATTGTAAAATGAGTTACAGTGTAGCATAAAGCAGAGGGAAAGGTAAAATTTAAATCTGAAAATCACAGAGTAGTTTAACACACTCGACTTTTCATCAGTTATATTGATTCAGCACCAAATGCAGCATAAAAGATTGCTAGGAACTCCCCTATTTTTACAGCAGACTCTCAGTGAAATATTCTTGTGGCTGCATTATTTTCCATATTCAATTACTGCCGTGTATATATTTACATCAGAATTTTTGTATTTGTTTTTGGAATGTGGGCGAAGACGCCTGGTCCATGAATATTGTCCATTCATACCATCCTGAATGGCTAACTGACTTGCTAACTTACGGATCAACCACTCGTTGGAAACTAAAGTCACATTTAGAACAGATTAATGGTCCAACAGCATAATGATTAATCTATCGTACCCTTAATGTTTAGTGCATAATCTCTCATTCAGCGCACCCAATGTGTTCCTGAAAAATAGTGTGCTGATTGAGAACGCATTAAACAAAAATAATTTTCCTGTTCTAAGACTCACACTAAGGGAAACTGGAGGCCCAGGAGAAAATCCGAATAAGGCTCTTTTGACTGCTCTTAACAATGATGTAGAGATGCTGACGTTGGACTTGGGTGGGCACAGTAAGAAGTCTCACAACGCCAAGTTAAAGTCCAACAGGTTGATTTGGAATCATGAGCTTTCGGAGTCCACTCACCTGATGAAGGGGCAGCACTCCGAAAGCTCGTGATTCCAAATAAATCTGTTGGACCTTAACTTGGCGTTATGAGACTTCTTACTGTGCCTTTAACAAGACGGCTAATGAACCTAATTGGTTACCTGCTTGATGGGAGCAGCTAGCCTGGTTGAGACCTGAATCCACATACCGTGAAATGGCCAGCACTGGGATTGGTCCTATGTATTGATTATATATTAATTTATTGGGGGAACAAAAAGCTGGTATAACAGACGCTGTGCACATGCACTTGAAAAGCATACACCACTTTGCTTACCCAGCATTTAAAACAGACGAAACAATCGGATTAATCCAGGAATCTTCATTATACTCTATCCTAAGTTAATCCCAACATACATCTTAACCAAGTACCTTCATACCAGGGTGGTTTTGGAGTATGCAACAGCAATGTTTCCTTAGGTAACCGATAACAGATTGACACAGACCTTCTTCCATTATTAATATGTGTAACATCATAATGACCAAACTGGTGAAGAGTATTTCAGATTTGTGAAAAATGAATAAAAACCCTGGAACTCCCTATCTAATAATCCTGCAGGAATACCTTTACCAAATGGATCGCAGTGGTTCACGAAGAAAATCCATCTCAATAGCATTTAGAAATAGGCAATAAATGTCAGCATTGCCAAGGATACCCACATCCCAAAAATTGATTTGCAAATAATGCTTCAAACATCAAAATACTTTTGTCTTTGCACTTATAGTTCCGGGTGCTAATACAAAAATAAACCGCTGGACTAATGAGGAATTAGGAATTATAAAAGACCAGAACCAACGTTACAGAGCGTCTATCCATCAGAATTCTGCCCTGTCCACAAAAACATCCCTCTTTATTTTCTCTTTTCTCAACTGGCATAGTCTGAGCTATTGTTGTTCCACTCCTGCGGAGCCACGATAATTAATGGGAATATTCTTTTCTGACTTTAATAAGTCTGCTAATTTTGAAGATCCATCCCAATAGATTGGTATATTTTTGTAACTTTGCTTCAGCTTTTCACTTCAATGCTCTCTCAGTGGAAACCTTTATTTCCACCCTATACCGGTCACATACGCAATGGAAATAGCCCTTGTGCGATCATAGAATCCCTACAGTGCAGGAGGCTGCCATTTGGCCCATCGAGCCTGTATCGACAACAATTCCACCCAGGCCCTATCCTCATAACCCCACACATTTACCCTGCTAATCCCCCTGACTAAGGGGCAATTTAGCATGGCCAATCCATCTAACCCGCACATCTTTGGAGCGTGGGAGGAAACCGCAATACCCGGAGAATACCCACAGAACATGGGGAGAATGTGCAAACTCCAAATAGACAGTCATCCGAGGCCGGAATCGAACCCAGGTCCCTGGCGCTGTGAAGCAGCAGTGTTAATCACTGTGCCACCGTACGGGGAAAGGAGTTTTCTTTTTTATGACTTAGAACAAAGAAGCAAAAAGCAGCCACTAACAGCACAAATTATGCCTTCATTGCTATGCAGGTTCGTTTTTCTCTCAACATTACAAGTGTAAAGGCCAATAGGTCATTCTAAAATTAACACCTGTCAAATTATTTTCAAGAACCTCTTCCCACTTAACGGAAAGGTGAAATTACCCGTCATGATAACGATGAATAATGATTAAGGACTTGGTCAGAGCCAAAAAAAATTTAGTCCAGAAATGCTGCAGGCATTTTTGTGGGGGTATAAGTGTGACACAGAAGTCATCAAACAATCACTTTGCTGATTCAATCCTTGACCTTGGGGCTGAGATTATTTAGATATTCTGGATGGGCATCTGCACCGTGAGTGATGCAACACAGGCACTTTCCCCCATTGAGGAAGTGAAACACCTTGTCAATCCAAGGGGGGGGTACCTGTAGCCCAGATTCGGCCAAGTGGCATTAAGACCTAAAACAGGAAGCACACTGCTCGCAACAGGTTCAGGTCACGCGAGGTCAATCAGAAGAAATGTAGGTAGAATTCCAAGGCTAGCACAGGAACGCTCCCTCCACCGCCACCCAGATCATAGATCATAGAATCCCTACAGTGCAGAAGGAGGCCATTTGGCCCATCGAGTCTGCACCGACCACAATACCACCCAGGCCCTATTCCTGCAACCCCACATATTTACCCTTCTAAACCCCCTGACACTAGGGTTAATTTAGCATGGCCAAACAACCTAACCCGCACATCTTTGGACTGTGGGAGGAAACCGGAGCACCTGGAGGAAACCCACCCATACATGGGGAGAATGTGCAAACTCCGCACAGTCACCCAAGTCGGGAATCAAACCCGGATCCCTGGCGCTGTGAGGCAGCAGTGCTAAGCACTGTGCAACCATGCCGCCCCTTGGAGGAGATATCCTCCAAAGACTTTGTGCAACTTAATGGTGGCGGCCCCATAAAGAGACAATACTCCCAGAACATCACTTCGGCCAAATAAAAGTAGCACAAATTCTCCAGGCCTGGGCGCCACGCCAAAGCTAAAATCCTGCCCCTTCCAAAATCCTGACTTTCTACCTAATTGTTTCTTTTTCAATTCAGCCAATTCACACTCCCAAATTTTGATCCCTCAAAAGGAATTATAAAAGACCAGAACCAACGTTACAGAGCGTCTATCCATCAGAATTCTGCCCTATCCACAAAAACATCCCTCTTTATTTTCTCTTTTCTCAACTGGCATAGTCTGAGCTATTGTTGTTCCACTCCTGCGGAGCCACGATAATTAATGGGAATATTCTTTTCTGACTTTAATAAGTCTGCTAATTTTAAATCCCTTCCCCTCGTATCAACACACTTGTGGCGCCATGAGTCAAATGCTTTCTCCCCACAGAGCTCAGGATCTGCAGAGCTACCTCATTAATACAGCGCTAAAGCAGAACGTGGTAACAGCTACCAGGCGTATACAGGGTGGAGGCTAATTCAGGGTCTACAGCCAGTGACATAATTACTTTGTGAGGAGATAAGTCAGTCATGTGGAAATCTGGGTCAGGATATGACTCGCATTCAGGGCAGTGTTCTCTAAATTTATCGACAAGTAGGGGTGTAAACTTTTATCTGGGTATATATGAACTACCATTAAATGTTTAGTCATAAAAAAAAAGCTCTTTTAGTTTTCTACTTTGGCATTTGTTTTGCAGTGCTGTCATTTTATCCAATCGCGTTCCTGTAAAAAAAAATTAGATGAAGGGAAAGGGTACATTATATATTTAAGGCCAAGAAAATCACTGCCTACCTTGGTATACTTGTTAACTGCTAAAATAATCAGATCACGTAGAAGGTTGTTGCAATGGTCTTCAAATAGACTGACGTTTGTCAAGTTTTTTCCGGTCAAATTCATAAACTGATGCGCATAAATTACTTGACCTAAAACAACAGGAGACACAAGGTTCAGCAGGACATAACAGGCAGTAACATAAACAGCAGTAACATTTGCCACTTGCCATATGCTAATAGCATGTACATTTATATATCTTCACAGAACCACCAGGGAACATATGTTAATTAAATATACACTGGGAAAAGTTAATATACTATGTCATGTAAAATTAACTTTAGATTGTTTTTTTTAAATTGGAGTGAGTGGTAGTGTTGACAACTCTTTTTCCTACCCTTGTTGCAGCTCCTTGGTCTATTTCTAATCACTAGCAACTGTAATAAATGAATGAATCACCAACACAGAAGTAGTTTCTGCAGTCCATCTAACTGGTCCCCAAAAATAATTCCCTCATATCATCAATTCCCTTAAATATTTCTTGAACTCCTCCCTACTGTTTATCAACATTATATGCAGCATTCCCAGGCAGTCTATTCCAGTTCAACCAAAACTGCCCTGGCGCTTTCTGTCTTCTAAGCTTCAGCCAGTGTCAGCTCAGTTTACGATAATCGTGGACATATCACTGGGTTTCACTTTATCTATTTCTTTCAAAATCTTGAAGGCTTAGAGAACATGTCTCCTGCGCCTCCAATTCTCCAGGGTAAATAATCGCAGGCTCTTCAACATCATCTTGTGGCTTAATGTAAACATCAAATTAGTTGTCTTTATTGCACTGCCTTCAATTACATTTACCAGAGCAACATGTAAAGCTATTACATGGCTCAGGGATTTCATTAGAAAGATCCATAACCACAAACTACTCAGCCAAATAGTGCAGCGGTGGGATACCTTACTAATCATCTGACTCATTGTAAGATTCTGAAGACATTTTACAGATGCCATATCAGTAATCTTTAAGGGAAACTTTTAAGAATTATTTCTACTCTAAAATTTAAGGAAATTGTAACACTCCACTTATTTATCCCCATTGGCGTCCGCACCTCTTACCTTTTATGAGGTGTGGGGCCCGAGTTATTGGGAACTCATTCTCAATGTCCGTCAAGAGCTTCAAGTTTCTAGGTGTCCAGATCACCAACAACCTGCTCTGGTCCCCCCATGTCGACACTATAGTTAAGAAAGCCCACCAATGCCTCTGCTTTCTCAGAAGACTCAGGAAATTTGGCATGTCAGTGACAACTCTCACCAACTTTTAGAGATGCACCAGAGAAAGCATTCTTTCTGGTTGTATCACAACTTGGTATGGCTCCTGCTCTGCCCAAGACCGCAAGAAACTACAAAGGGTTGTGAATGTAGCCCAATCCATCATGCAAACCAGCCTCCCATCCATTGACTCTGTCTACACTTCCCGCCGCCTCGTAAAGACAGCCAGCATTATTAAGGACCCCACACACCCCGGACATACTCTCTTCCACCTTCTTCCATTGGGAAAAAGATACAAAAGTCTGAGGTCACGTACCAACCAACTCAAGAACAGTTTCTTCCCTGCTGCCATCAAACCTTTGAATGGACCTACCTTGCATTAAGTTGATCTTTCTCTACACCTTAGCTATGACTGTAACACTACATTCTGCACTCTCTCCTTTCCTTCTCTATGAACGGTATGCTTTGTCTGTATAGCGTGCAAGAAACAATACTTTTCATTTTATACTAATACATGTGACAATAATAAATCAAATCAAATAGTGGACAACAGAGTTCCCAATGTTGATTTTCAATCCACCCTGTAATGGAGAGCTGCGCAATCACTTCCATTGTTTTTCTATTATGAATAAGCAATATTCATTGGGCAGCTAAAATTGTGGTTGCAATGGGCTCTTTGAGTGGAATCCAATACTCAAGTTACCACAACAGGCTTTTCTTTTTATTTTGAGTTTGTTTCTTTGTGTCACAAGTAGGCTTACATTAACACTGCAATGAAGTTATTGTGAAAATCCCCTACTCGCCACACTCTGGCGCCTGCTCAGGTACACAGAGGGAGAAATTAGCATGGCCAATGCACCTAATCAGCACTTTTCAGCATCAAGACAATTGATTTTGTACTATTTTAATATCATTAAAATTTTAAACCTAGTCAGATCAGTTTCCCTGGATAAAAGGTACAATTTGGGATAAAAATAGAGTGAAATTATTTTAAAATGTCTGCAGTTACGGTGTAATTTCAGGCATTCGAGCATGTAAAAATGTCAGATAGGAAAGGTTCCACTGGTCTGTCTAGCCTTTCCCATGCACCATATCACAATACAGACATTCCTCAGCCTCCTGTTGACATGCAATCTCCTGGGAAAGCCAAAAAACCAAGGCCAATTAATCATAGAATCATACAGTGCAGAAGAGGCCCTTCAGCCCATCGAATCTGCACTGACACATTAGAAACACCTGAACTTCCATCTAATCCCGTCTGCCAGCACTTGGCCCATGGCACATCATAACATTCAAGGCTAAGTGCTCATCCAGATACTTTTTAAAGGATGTGAGGCAACCCGTCTCCACCATCCTCCCAGGCAGCGCATTCCAGACCATCACTACCCTATGGGCAAAAAGTTTTTTCCTCACATCCCTCTTAAACCTCCTGCCCCTCACTGTGAACCCATGTCCCCTTGTGACTGACCCTTCAACTAAGGGGAACAGCTGCTCGGGCGGCACGGTGGCACAGCGGTTTGCGCTGCTGCCTCACAGTGTCAAGGTTCCAGGTTCAATTCCGGCCTCAGGTCACTGTCTGTGTGTAGTTTGCACGTTCTCCCCGTGTCTGCGTGGGTTTCCTCCGGGTGCCCCGGTTTCCTCCCACACTCCAAAGATAGGTTGACTGTCCATGCTAAATTCATCCTAGTGTCAGGGGGAATAGCAGGGTAATGGCGTGGGGTTGCAAGAGTAGGGCTTGGGTGGGAATGTGGTCGGTACAGACTCGATGGGCCAAATGGCCTCCTTCTGTACTGTCGGGATTCTATGATCCTTATCCACTTTGTCCATGTCTCTCATAATCTTGTACACCTCGATCAGGTCTTCTCTGCTCCAACAAAAACAACCCAAGCCTATGCAAACTCTCTTCATAACTTAAATTTTTCATCCCAGGCGGCATCCAGGTCAATCTCCTCTGCACCCCCTCCAGTGCAATCACATCCTTCCGATAATGTGGCGACCAGAACTGCACACAGTACTCCAGCTGTGGCCTCACCAGAGTTCTATACAATTCCAACATGACTTCCCTGCTTTTGTAATCTATGTCTCGATTGATAAAGGCATGTGTCCCATAGCCTTTTTCACCACCCTACTAACATAGCCTTCCGCATTCAGAGATCTGTGAACAAACACGCCAATGTCCCTTTGTTCCTAGTGTCCTATCATTCATTGAGTACTTTCCAGTCAAATTACTCCTTCCAAATTACATCACCTCACACTTTTCAGGGTTAAATTCCATCTGCCACTTATCTGCCCATTTAACCATTCTGTCCATATCTTCTTGTAGCCCAAGACACTCCACCTCATTGTTAACTACCCGTCCAATTTTTGTGTCATCCGCAAACTTACTAATCATACCCCCACATAGTCATCAATGTCATTTGTATAAATGATGAATAATAGGGGGCCCAACACAGATTCCTGTGGTTCGCCACTGGGCACTGGCTTCCAGTCACTGAAGCAGCCTTCTGTCATCACCCTCTATCTCCAAGGAAATAAAATCTGGAAAATTCCTCAATCCGATCCCATCAGGCAATCAAAGCTAGCGCAGGAGATCACCCTGATTTCCATGATAAACACGAGATAATCTTGGCCCCAGCTAGAAACAAGTCCTGCTCTTCAATGGAGGAATCCTGTGAATCATTGTTCACCAGAAAAGGTGGCAATCGATTCAGCGAGTCCACCACTCAATGGGGACCATAAGACATAGGATCAGAATTAGGCCACTCGGCCCATCGAGTCTTCTCCACCATTCAATCATGGCTAATATTTTTCTCATCCCCATTCTCCTGCCTTTTCCCCTAACCCCTGATCCCCTTATTAATCAAGAACCTATCTATTTCTGTCTTAAAGACACTCAATGACCTGGCCTCCACAGCCTTCTGTGGCAAAGAGTTCCACAGATTCACCACTCTCTGGCTGAAGAAATTCCTCCTCATCTCTGTTCTAAAGGATCGTCCCTTTAGCCTGAGATTGTGCCCTCTGGTTCTAGTTTTTCCTACTAGTGGAAACATCTTCTCCACATCCACTCTATCCAGGCATCGCAGTATCCTCTAAGTTTCAATAAGATCTCCCCTCCTCCTTCTAAACTCCAATGGGTACAGACCCAGAGTCCTCAACCGTTCCTCATACGACAAGCTCTTCATTCCAGGGATCATTCTTGTGAACCTCCTCTGGACCCTTCCCAAGGCCAGCACATCCTTTCTTAGATATGGGGCCCAAAACTGCTCACAATACTCCAAATGGGGTCTGACCAGAGCCTTATACAGCCTCAGAAGTACATCCCTGCTCTTGTATTCTAGCCCTCTCGACATGAATGCTAACATTGCATTTGCTTCCTAACTGCCAACTGAACCCGCACGTTAACTTTAAGAGAATCTTGAACAATAGCTCCCAAGTCCCTTTGTGTTTCCCATTTAGAAAATAGTCTATGCCTCCATTCCTCCTTCCAAAGTGCATAACCTCACACTTTTCCACATTGTATTCCATCTGCCACTTCTTTGCCCACTCTTCTAACCTATCCAAGTCCTTCTGCAGCCCCCTGCTTTCTCAATACTACCTGTCTCTCTACATATCTTTGTATCATCTGCAAACTTAGCAACAGTGCCTTCAGTTCCTTCCTCCAAATCGTTAATGTATATTGTGAAAGGTTGTGGTCCCAGCACCGATCCCTAAGGCACACCACTAGTCACCGGCTGCCATCCTAAAAAAGACCCCTTTATCTCTGCCTTCTGCCAGTCAGCCAATCCTCTACCATGCCAGGATCTTACCCTTAATAGCATGGGCACTTAACTTATTTAACAGTCTCCTATGCGGCACCTTGTCAAAGGCCTTCTGGAAATCTAAATAAATCACGTCCACTGGTTCTCCTTTATCTAATTTCCTTGTTACCTCCTCAAAGAACTCTAACAGATTTGTCAGACATAACCTCCCCTTAACAAAGCCGTGCTAACTCAGTCCTACTTTATCATGCACGTCCAAGTACTCTGCGATCTCATCTTTCATAATGGACTCTAAAATCTTGCCCATAAATGAAGTCAGGCTAACTGTTCTATAATTTCGCATCTGCTACCTCCCTCCCTTTTTAAACAGCGGTGTTACATTAGCTACTTTCCAGTCCTCTGGGACCCTCCCTGCCTCCAGTGATTCCTGAAAGATCACCACCAATGCTTCCACAATTTCCTCAGCTATCTCTTTTAGAACCCTGGGGTGTAGTCCAGCCAGTCCAGGTGATTCATCCACCTTCAGACCTTTTCAGTTTCCCCAGGACCTTCTCCTTAGTGATGGCCACTGCACTCACCTGTGCCCTCTGACTCTCCTGGAGATCTGGCATCCCACTGGTATCTTCCACCGTGGGACAAACCACCAAACATCCAACATAGTTCTGCCTTTGTAAGCGTGATCCCTGGTCCTCCTTAAGATACACAGTTGAACTATATGGGCCACATAATTAGCTTCTTGACAGAAGCCAGAGGGTGGTTGTAGAGAATTGCTTTTCAAACTGGAGGCCTGTGACCAGCGGTGTGCCTCAGGGATCAGTGCTGGGTCCACTGTTATTTGTCATTTACATTAATGATTTGGATGAGAATATAGGAGGCATGGTTAGTAAGTTTGCAGATGACCCCAAGATTGGTGGCATAGTGGACAGTGAAGAAAGTTATCTCCAATTGTAACGGGATCTTGATCAATTGGGCCAGTGGGCTGACGAATGGCAGATGGAGTTTAATTTAGACAAATGCGAGGTGATGCATTTTGGTAGATTGAACCAGGACAGGACTTACTCAGTTAATGGTAGGGCGTTGGGGAGAGTTACAGAACAAAGATCTCGGGTACATATTCATAGCTCCTTGAAAGTGGAGTCACAGGTGGACAGAGTGGTGAAGAAGGCATTCGGCATGCTTGGTTTCATCGGTCAGAATATTGAATACAGGAGTTGGGACGTCTTGTTGAAGTTGTACAAGACATTGGTAAGGCCACACTTGGAATACTGTGTGCAATTCTGGTCGCCCTATTATAGAAAGGATATTATTAAACTGGAAAGAGTGCAGAAAAGATTTACTGGGATGCTACCGGGACTTGATGGATTGAGTTATAAGGAGAGGCTGGATAGACTGGGACGTTTTTCTCTGGAGCGTACAATTTTGTCTTTTAAAAAGCATTTAGATAATTACATGGGTATAGAGGGATATGGGCCAAATGCGGGCAATTGGGATTAACTTAGGGGTTTTTTAAAAAAAAGGGCAGTATGGACAAGTTGGGCCGAAGGGCCTGTTTCCATGCTGTAAACCTCTATGACTCTATAAGCACAATCTATCCCTTCATTATTTCAAAGATCTTGATCAAATCTCCCTTTCTAGTGTAGACCCAACCTTTTGAACATATCTGTGCAACAAAGATGTTTTACATTCAGTATTAATCTTGGGGTCCTTTTCAAAGATTCAAAATCCTTCATCATTTGAGGATACCAATACGGGCCACGGTATTCTAACTAATGCCCAAACAGGATCTTGCATGAGGACTAAATAGTATGCTTTGCTTAATATTGAACTTTCTTGTCAATACAACCCAAAACCTTATTGCTTCAACTATAGCTTCTTGGCAGTCATCATGAACTGTTAGAGATTGATGGAATGTGATACCCAGATCTTCCTCTTTCATCATGGATTTCAATTCCCTGTCAGAGATAAGAATTTCACCCGCCCACTACAGTACACCTTTCTAAATTAAACATACTTGTCAAACACTGACCCATTCTTCCAGTTCAAGATCTTTTTGTAGTAGAGACTTAATATTCTGGAAACATTTAGCAAATCTGACAGCATCTATGAATTGAAGAACAAAGTTAACCTTTCATGCCTGTAACCTAGTTCTTATGAACCCATTTTTCTCTTCACATATGCAAGGAGACCTGCTGAGTTTTTCCAATATTGCCTGTTTTTATTTCAAATTTCCAGCAACCACAGTATTTTGTTTTTCTATTTGTGCACCCTCACAGTCTTAACATGTGCTAATTGCTTGCATCATTCCCCCAATAGTCACACATAAATCATTGCTTAAAATAGCAAAGGTCTGAACACTATTCCTTGCGGGGCACCACTGGCAAGCAGTTTCCAAGCAGATGCAAATTGTATGCTTTGCTTTGTAGTGAATTTTTCTTATAGCTTTATGGACATTCAGCCAGTCACCAATCCACTGTAATAGTGGATTAACTTCAAGAAGTTCTCTCATGGATCTCTTATGAAGTACCTTTTGAAAATTACAGCACAGGAACAGGCCCTTCAGCCTTCCAAGCCTGCACCGACCATGCTACCTCTTAGCAAAGGTTTTCTGCAAGTCAAAGTAGGGCAGATGACCAACTCAGGCGTTAATTACCAATAACCCGGTGATTCCTTAAAAAAAAAAACCAAACAAATTCATAGGACACAACACTTCATCTGTAGCCCAAAATCTGTCTCGTCTATGTTCTTTGACTATTCCACTATATGCCCCAGTTCCCCCTCCCACACCCATACTTGAACTGGTTGGCTTGCTAGGCCATTTCAGAGGGCATTTAAGAGTCAACCACAAATGCGGAGTTACATGTAACATAAATTAGACCTTTTTCTTAAATTCCAGATTTTTATGGAATTCACATTTCACCATCTGCTATGGTGGGATTCAAACCCGGGTCTTAAGAGCATTACCTTGGGTCTCCAGATTACGAGTCCATTGACAATATCACGACACCACCACCTCCCCCATCTGCGCTCCTCCAACTCTGGCATCTTGAACATCCCTGGCATTAAATTGCTTCACCACTGTTGCCATGCCTTCAACTGCCAAGGCCCCGAGTTCTGGGATTTCCTCAGGAAATCTCTCTGGCTTTCTGTCATTCTTTAAGACCTTGTTTAAAACCTACCCCTTTGACAGTGTATTCGGTCATCTGGCCTAAAATCTCCTTATGTAGCTCAGTGTCACATTTTGTTTGACAATGCTCCTGTGAAGCACCTTGGGCTGTTTTATTTCATTAAAGGTGCCAGAGGTTGTTTCCATTGCTGTTGTTACGAATTTAGGTTTGTTGCTGGCGTGATTGCTTCTTTTTTTTTTAATTACACACTGCCTTGCATCTGTTAGCATCTGCAGTGGTATAACAATGAAAGTCCTGCCTTTTGTGTTTTTTTTAATGTCCCTGAAGATACACCAAGTTAACTCCAAGCGAGGCTTGGGGAGATTATTCCTTAAAAACCAGAAAGATATATTTGTTCTGTTCTCTGTCTTGTAATCTGTCTGCTGCTAAAATTAGCAGAAATCCATGCAGCCTGTCAATAGCAAGGTGGAGCATTTTTCCTAAGGCAACTAAGATGTTAGTAACGAATGGCCTATAATTTAGATACCTTCAAAACTGTGGCTCATTCCACATTTAAAATACCTGCCAACTACAGTAACATGATACTGAAAACTTTAACATGGGACATTTGAAGCGACCAAAGTTAAGTCAAACGTCTGCACAAGTTTAAGTCAACCCATGTCCATATCCTGTTTTTTTTGTTACACAAAATGGCAACAGGATCTCAATTATGCTTACCCAACATTTTTTCCCCAAGGATGTGCAGAATTTCTAGCACTGACCAGTGAATGTCCAGATGTAAATGCAGCAAATGCCAGGATGGTGGAAAAACCTAAAAAAAGACAGCCATGCTGGTTAGCAAGACATACAATATATAGTACCATCTCACTGAAAATAATCTGCAAACGTTTCACTTGCCATTCATTAGGTTGGAGTTCAGTAGCTTATTATTTGCACAGAAGGATCTCAAAAAACAGCAACGAGACGAACGACCGGTTGACCAGTGATAGTAGGCAGTCCCTTTTAGAGCTGGATATATCCAAAGCGTTACAAATATGAAGTATGTAAGATGGTTATGTTTTGAGTCTGTCTGTTTAATTTACGGTAAAATGGAGGAATGAAGGGGTCTTGTGACCTGTTCTAAATTCTGCCCAATAACAAGTTTGGGTGACTTTGTTATTAAAGGTAAAGGAGGACCCAGGTTGTCTTACTGGGAAGGAAGTGTAAATAAACAATAACCAGGGTAGCTGTTCTGATGATGGATACACTGTTAATCTCCAACCCATTGGGAGGTGTTAGGAATGACAGGTATTACAAATTGTTATACTTTAAACTGCCTACTTAATCCCAAGATAGAATGGAGTTGGGGAAATTTAGAGGATAACTAATTTGCCTACTGCCCGGATACAAGATCCATGTGATTTGCAATGCATTGGAGATGGATTTTAAAAGGGAAAGTATTCAAACATAGCAAGCCGATATCCTTGAACATCATAAATAAATCAGTCCACAAGAATCTGGGAGAGACTGAGAGATTAGAAAAATAGGGGCAGTAAATCCTGTACCTTAAGCAGAGAAAATACTGACCCCGTCAGTCACCATGTAAAAAACAGGTGGGAGCTCATGCTCAGATTGAAGAAACAGAGTCTGAGAGAACTTAAATGAGATTGGAAGATTCACCTAGCTTGGCTAAAGAGAAGAATCCCCAAACCATCCTTTATTGTGAAAATCAAGTCAGGGATTAGAAGTCATCCACCTGAAAAACGAAGGAGGAAGCAAGCTATCTTTCGCTCTTCCTAAAAGTTCTCAGTCTCTACGGAAATCATAACCAAAAAAAAAGGTGAGCAGGGATTGCAGCAAGCAAGTTTAATGAGGATATGAGATGCACAATGACAGAAGGGGTGGGGGAAAGCGAGACGTGTACTGGACATCGAGTGCACAGATATCAACATTTGCAATGCCATCACCGCTGGTAGAATTGAACAAAGGCTTACAACAGCATCGCACTGAACATTATCAGAGCTCTGAAGCCATGTGACTGACTGCTGGAATTATAAGGGATGTTACAGATCATTGATTGGATTGACAATGTAAATCCAATTACAACTTCATCTATTTGCATCGCAAGAGAATAGCTACAGATAAATTTCCAAGTACTGGAAGTTTAACATGAATATTTCCTCAGAAATGTAACTTAGGACTTTCAAATGGGACACATTATTATATTCCATTCTCGGATGTGAGTGTCATTGACAAGGTCAGCATTTTATTGCCCATTCCTAATTGCTCTGGCGAATGTGGTGGTAAGTCAACCGTCTTTCAACACCCACTGTGCAGTTAGGAAGTTGCATGATACTGACGCAGTGACAATGAGGGAAACGGTGAGATACTCCCACGTATGGATAGTGTATGATCGAGAGCAGAACTTGCAGGCGATGAGAACTTGCTCCCATGCAAATGCTATCCTTGTTCTTCTAGGTGGTAGATTTATCACATTTGGAAGATGCTGTCAAAGGAACACTGGTAAGCTGTTGCAGTGCATCTTGTAGATAGTACACACTGCTGCTACTATGGTTCAGTGGTGGAGGGAGTAATTTAAAGGTGGTGCCAATCAAATGGGTTTACCTTGGATGGTGACAAGCTTCTTGAGTGTTACTGAAGTTGCGCTCATCCAGATAAGTGAACAATATTCCATCACACACCTCCCTTGTGCCTTGTAGATGGTTTGGGGAGTCAAAAGGTAAGTTGCTGGCCTCAGAATTCCCAGCATCTGGCCTGCTTTAATAGTCATGCTATTTATATAATTGATCCAATTAAGCTTCCAGTCAGTTGGAATTACATCGCCATTCCTTCACCTCAAAGTCCCTCCCTACCAGTACTGTGGGTGCACTGTGGTGTATCTACACCACTTGGACTGCAGTGATTAAAGAAGACATCTCACCACCACCTTTTCAAGGGCAATTAAGGGTGGGCAACACATATTGACAAACTGGCATCTCATGAAAGAATGAAAACTCATGCAACGATGTCCTGGGGCTGAGATAGCTTTGTCGATAACATCTTCCATCACTTTGCTCACGATCGGGAGTAGATTAAAAGGATAGTAGGCCACATCTTGGCAATTTTCACCATGTAAGTATATATTGTCCTGTGCTGTCCATGTTGTTGAACTCGAGGTCTTGCAAGAACACAGATGTCATACCACAGTGTGAGGTCACGTACCAACCGACTCAAGAACAGCTTCTTCCTTACTGCCATCAGACTTTTAAATGGACCTACCTCATATTAAGTTGATCTTTCTCTGCACCCGAGCTAGGAGTGTAATATTACGTTCTGCACTCTCTCCTTTCCTTCTCTATGAACAGTATGCTTTGTCTGCATAGCGCGCAAGAAACAATATATTTCACTGTATACCAATACATGTGATAATAATAAATCAAATCAAATAAAACACAGCAGTGGTTCCCAACCTTTTATATGTCACAGGACACTCCTTGATTTATAAAATATATTTTGAGGCACACCTCCTATTTTCCCTGAACTGCCGTCAAGCAAAGCACTTTTTGGAGTGATTTCCAGCTTGTGTTCGCTGTCCGACAGAGTGGCGACGCTGGCGGAAAATCCGGCGAGAATCGGGAAAAGTGGGTTCCCGAGCTTTACTGTGCATGAGTGGATGCCAGAATTCTGATTTCCACCATAATAAGGCTGAGCACTGGTAGCTTCTGTTCGAGCCATCGCCAAACCTGGGCCATTGACTTGGGAAAGTATAAACTACACAGTATATATGTAAACTCTATATGAAGGAACCTTGATTTCCTTAAAAACCACAGTTCACGAATAACCTTTCCAGTTCATTCAAAATTTTTGAAACAGTCAAGACATGAATGTTGACTGTTTTGCTTCACATGTGCTGCCTGACTATCGGAGATTTTCCAGCATTTTATCCGAACGTCAGATTTCCAGCATCTGCAGTATTTTGCTTTTGTGTTAATATTTTTCAGTGCTATTACCCCAGATAGGAAAATAAAAAGTATGAGAAAAAAGTGGTAACATCGTTAAAACAGAAAGAGGAGAAAGCTAATGTATAGAACAGAAGTCTCAGCAGAACGTTAATCTCATATCTTGGCATGAGTTGAACATAACTACAGATGCAAGTTAATGGTAGGGTTTTAACACTATGATTTTCAGAACAGCATTTGCCATTTTTTTACCCCTCTCTCTCTCTGTCTTCTCCTGGGGTTTTGCGCCCTTTTTGAGTTTTCACTTTTTATGCGGGCACATGGGGCCTTTGTCTACAGCTCCAAGTCCCGTTGGTCAATGCGGATGGCCAACATAAACATAAAAAATCTAAACTGCGCATGTACAGCTCTTTCCCATGTGTGGGAGGCCTGAGGTCCATTGGGGCCTTAGAGATGGCGACCACAGAGCTGAAGAAGAAGGTTAGCTTTAGTTTAATGACATGAATTTTTAATCATTTTGAACCTTCTTTTTGTGTCACATTTGGAGGGGGGCTTCACGGCACACCAGTGGGGAACGACTGCCACAGAGCAGGGCAAAGATTTAAATGATCAACAGAAAATCTCTAGAATTAAGGACTTTGCAATATTTAGACTTGTGTATGAATTGATGCTTTCAATTCATTCCTGTTGTCATTATTGTACAAACCTACTAACATTACGCTTGGATCTTAACACAGTCTTATTTATAAAACGTGACACAAACCTTTCCCTCGTTCTGTATCGAGAGATTAGCCAGAACATTGCTGGAAAGTTCACGGAGCTGGCCAACGAACAGAGTAAGTGCATGCAGCTCCTCGACTAATACAGAGGGCAGCTGGGCTTCCAGTTCCTCATACGGATGAACAGGCTCTTCACTTAATCCTCTGGAAGACTCTAGATATCTGCGCAGCAACGAATAAATGTATTTCAAAAAATTATTTCTTCTGCATTTATTTTTGCCGTATAAATAAGAGTACTATTTCCACATGAGCAAAGGACATTTAAATCATCAATGCTTCCCAGTCCCTGCCCCTCGCAACAAATCCTCCTGGGTTTTGGTGCAGATAGGTACAGTTTGGTTAAGTATTATAAAAATGTGTCGCAGCCCCACCCTCTGGAAAACACTCCTTTTAAATCATTTTCCCTTTCTGATACTAATAATTATGTGGGCTCTCGGAGTGAGATTACCAGTTTGCCCTATGTGATCTCAAGATGGATACAAAAGATCCCATGGCACTACTTTGAAGAAAAGCAGGGGAGTCAACCCTGGACAATATTTATCCTTCAACCAACATCACGAGAACAGGTTATTGTCTTATAATCTGTGAGTGGAAGCTTGCTGTGTGCAAAATGGCTGCCACGTTTGCAACACTCCAACAGTGACTACAATTCCAAGTGTTTCATTGGCTGTAAACCGCCATGTAATGTCCGGTGGTCAGGTAAGATACGATACAAGTGTTTCTTTCTTTCACTCCATCAAAAATATTGTAGTCATGGAAAGAGGCACCAGGATCACACCAACGTGGAGAGGACATAGTATGATGACAGACTAAAAAAAAAAATCGAACTATATTGAACCAATATGATTGAGCAGGGATTTAAATGAAGTATTCAAAATTAACTAACAGGAAAAATGGTGAAATAATAATGTTCTTATTTTGACTTCTGGATCAGTAACAAGGAGGTTTAATTTCAGATCAACACTCAAAAGCATTAAACGGGAGGTTTGGAAACACATTTTTCCACAATAAGTGTCATTAGGATATGGAATGCTTTACCAAGTTATGGAAACCAAGTCAATCAAGATAGTTAAGAGATACAAAAGGGGTACAGGAAATTGGGATTAGCTTTGATGGAGAAAACTAGCTTCAGGACAGATTCAATGACTAGCTGCTGTGGTGAATCCCGAGGATTCTACAAAGGCTATTTAAAATTGGTAAGTGAAATCATTCAAACTCTAATCCTTTCACAAGTAAATATTCTCCAAATCAGTTTGCTCGATCTTTATTATAACCTTTGAAATATTCTTAATCAATGATACAAATGGATTGGTGAGATTACCTGAAAATAAATACTTTGATGTACTGGAGGAAGTTAACACACTCCTGTCTGATTTCATCTGCTTCAACATATGTGCTGTTAGCATGTCCTGCATTTTTTTTTAAAAGAAAAGGTAAACGAGTATCACATCAAGTTGCCTACAATCAATAATATCCCGATGAGCCGGAAACTCGTGCTACCAAATAAACCTGTTGGAGTTTAACCTGGTGTTGTGAGACTTCTTACTATTCCAATGAGAAGAGACGTGATTGATGTATTGACTGAGAATTCCCCGTCAAAACAGTGGTGAGGTGAATAACATATGCCATTATTTATGTGTCAATGAAGCAGCAAATTCAGTTGAGGGGCAGATGCACAGTTTAACTCAAGGGTGGGATTCTCCCATTTTGAGAATAAGTATGGTTAGAGGCGGCTCTGGCAGCTCCTATCCCGCCGACCAGAACGGTAGGATCCCGCGCCAGATTCAGCGCTTGGAACCTCATTAATTATGCAGAGGTGAGTTTCCCTCCAACTCTTCCGGTGACAGCGGATTGGTCCGCTCACCCTCAGCTGACAGGTTTGAATGTCCCAGCACCATATTTAAATACCTGTCCAGCACACTCATATCACTCTCTCTCGCCCACCTGTCTTCACCACACCCCCCAACATGTCAGGAATCCAGAGGGAGAAGGCCAGCAGCCTCAACGAGAAAGCAGAACCAGCTTTCACTGCAAAGGCCCTTATTCAGTGAGTGTGGGCCTGTCGACATGTCCTCTACTCCAGGGATGGCTTAAAGAAACACATAAACTTCACCTCTCGAGCCTGGGAGGCCACTGCCCTGGATGTCATTGCGGCTGTGGTACACATTGGTACCAACGACATAGGTAAGAGAAGGGACGGGGATTTAAAACAGGAATTTCGGGAGCTGGGCTGGAAGCTGAGAGCCAAGACAAAACATGTGGTCATCTCTGGTACGTTGCCGGTGCCACGTGATAGCGAGTTGAGGAACAGGGAGAGAGTGCAGTTAAACATGTGGTTGCAGGGATGGTGTAGGAGGGAGGGTTTCAGATACGTGGATAATTGGAACACGTTCTGGGGAAGGTGGGACCTGTGCAAACAGGACGGGGTGCACCTGAACCAGAGGGGCACCAATATCCTGGGAGGGAAATTTGCTACGGCTCTTCAGGGGGGTTTAAACTCATTTGTCAGGGGAGTGGGAAAAGGAGTTGTAGTCCAGAAGTCAGTGTTGAGGGTGGTGAGGTATTGGGGAAGGTATCAAGGTCAAGGGTGGGTACCGGTAGACAGGAAGGTGGGTTGAAGTGTGTCTACTTCAATGCAAGGAGCATCCGGAACAAGGGAGATGAACTTGGGGCGTGGATTGGTACTTGGGACTACGATGTTGTGGCCATTACGGAGACGTGGGTAAAACAAGGACAGGAATGGTTGTTGGACGTCCCGGGGTATAGATGTTTCAGTAAGTGTAGGGAAGCTGGTAAAAGAGGTGGAGGAGTGGCATTGTTAATCAAGGATAGTCGAACGGCTACGGAAAGGCACTTTGAGGGGGATCTGCACACTGAGGTAATATGGGCTGAAGTTAGAAATAGGAAAGGAGCGGTCACGTTGTTAGGAGTTTACTATAGGCCCCCAAATAGTAATAGAGATGTGGAGGAAGAAATTGCTAAGCAGATTATGGATATGTGTGGGGGTCACAGGGTAGTTGTCATGGGGGACTTTAACATTCCAAATATTGATTGGAACCTTTGTAGGTCGAATAGTTCGGATGGGGCAGTTTTTGTGCAGTGTGTGCAGGAGGGTTTCCTGACACAATATGTGGATAGGCCGACAAGAGGTGAGGCCACATTGGATTTGGTACTGGGAAATGAACTGGGCCAAGTGTTAGATTTGGTTGTGGGAGAGCACTTTGGAGATAGTGACCACAATTCGGTGTCTTTTGTTATTGCAATGGAGAGGGTTAGGGCCGTACGGTAGGGCAACGTTTACAATTGGGGGAGAGGTCATTATGATGCAATTAGGAAGAATTAGGGGGCATAAGTTGGGAACAGAAACTGTCAGGGAAAGGCACTAATGAAAAGTGGAACTTTTTCAAGGAACAAATACTGGGTGTCCTGTCAGGCAGGGAGGAAATGGCCGAGTGAGGGAACCATGGTTCACAAAAGAGGTGGAATGTCTTGTGAAAAGGAAGAGGGAAGCTTATGTAGGGATAAGGAAACAAGGTTCAGATGGCTCGATTGAGGGTTACAAGTTAGCAAGGAATGAGCTGAAAAAGGGGCTTAGGAGAGCTAGGAGGGTACATGAGAAGTCCTTGGCGGGTCGGATCAAGGAAAACCCCAAGGCTTTTTACTCTTATGTGAGGAATAAAAGAATGACCAGGGTGAGGTTAGGGCCGGTCAAGGACAGTAGTGGGAACTTGTGTATGGAGTCAGTAGAGATAGGCGAGGTGATGAATGAATACTTTTCTTCAGTGTTCACCAAGGAGAGGGGCCATGTTTTTGAGGAAGAGGAGGTGTTTCAGGCTAATAGGCTGGAGGAAATAGTTGTTCGGAGGGAGGATGTCCTGGCAGTTTTGAATAAACTGAAGGTCGATAAGTCCCCTGGGTCTGAATAAATATAACCTAGGATTCTTTGGGAGGCAAGGGATGAGATTGCAGAGCCTTTGGCTTTGATCTTTGGGTCCTCACTGTCCACGGGGTTGGTGCCAGAGGACTGGAGAGTGGCGAATGTTGTTCCTCTGTTTAAGAAAGGGAATAGAAATGACCCTGGTAATTATAGACCGGTTAGTCTTACTTCGGTGGTTGGTAAATTGATGGAAAAGGTCCTTAGGGATGGGATTTACGACCATTTAGAAAGATGCGGATTAATCCGGGATAGTCAGCACGGATTCGTGAAGGGCAAGTCGTGCCTCACAAATTTGATTGAATTTTGTGAGGAGGTAACTAAGTGTGTTGATGAGGGTAGGGCAGTTGATGTCATATACATGGATTTTAGTAAGGCGTTTGATAAGGTCTCCCATGGTCGGCTTATGATGAAAGTAAGGAGGTGTCGGATAGAGGGAAAGTTGGCCGATTGGATAGGTAACTGGCTGTCTGATCGAAGACAAAGGGTGGTGGTGGATGGAAAATTTTCGGATTGGAGGCAGGTTGCTAGCGGAGTGCCACAGGGATCAGTGCTTGGTCCTCTGCCCTTTGTGATTTTTATTAATGACTTAGAGGAGGGGGCTGAAGGGTGGATCAGTAAATTTGCTGATGACACCAAGATTGGTGGAGTCGTGGATGAGGTGGAGGGCTGTTGTAGGCTGCAAAGAGACATGGATAGGATGCAAAGCTGGGCTGAAAAATGGCAAATGGAGTTTAACCCTGATAAATGTGAGGTGATTCATTTTGGTAGGACTAATTTAAATGTGGATTACAGGGTCAAAGGTAGGGTTCTGAAGACTGTGGAGGAACAGAGAGATCTTGGGGTCCATATCCACAGATCTCTAAAGGTTGCCACTCAAGTGGATAGAGCTGTGAAGAAGGCCTATAGTGTGTTAGCTTTTATTAACAGGGGGTTGGAGTTTAAGAGCCGTGGGGTTATGCTGCAACTGTACAGGACCTTGGTGAGACCACATTTGGAATATTGTGTGCAGTTCTGGTCACCTCACTATAAGAAGGATGTGGAAGCGCTGGAAAGAATGCAGAGGAGATTTACCAGGATGCTGCCTGGTTTGGAGGGTAGGTCTTATGAGGAAAGGTTGAGGGAGCTCGGGCTGTTCTCTCTGGAGCGGAGGAGGCTGAGGGGAGACTTAATAGAGGTTTATAAAATGATGAAGAGGATAGATAGAGTGAACGTTCAAAGACTATTTCCTCGTGTGGATGGAGCTATTACAAGGGGGCATAACTATAGGGTTCATGGTGGGAGATATAGGAAGGATATCAGAGGTAGGTTCTTTACGCAGAGAGTGGTTGGGGTGTGGAATGGACTGCCTGCAGTGATAGTGGAGTCAGACACTTTAGGAACATTTAAGCGGTTATTGGGTAGGCACAAGGAGCACACCAGGATGATAGGGAGTGGGATAGCTTGATCTTGGTTTCAGATAAAGCTCGGCACAAGGGCCTGTTCTGTGCTGTACTGTTCTATGTTCTGTCAAAGTGCCATCCAGTACAGGAAGTGTTCCCTCCAATATCAAACTCTCAGCATGGCATCATATATGCAAACAGCTACTCTTTTCATGGATCTCACACATCCATTAGCGGGGATCACATATCAACACTTATTCTCTCAACAAGAAATTCACATAATCACCATCCCATTGTCTTGTTGCTCCAACTCCAATCTCTGTCCCTCCGGACAGGGCACACCACACACAGGGGACATTCTTTAGTCTCCATACCGGCCAAACTCATGCACAACAAACATGAGCGATCCCAGACCGGAGAAGGGATGGCAGAGATCATCAGCCTCACCGAGTTAAGGAGGCTGCTGCAGAGCTTGCCGGTGAGGATCGGGATCGCTCCCGTGGCAACACAGAGCATGGCCTCACACAACAACCTCGTACGGATCCCAGCTCCATCACCCAATCCTGCAATTCACGCTGAGTGCAACGTACTCTGAATTAGCTTCAGCCCATCCACTAAAACTATCCTTTCATCTTTGGCAAAGACCAGCAGACTGCGACTAGCTAGCCAACTCAGCAGCTCTCCGAGCCTCTGGAGCACATCTGAGGATGAGGGGGCTCAGGAAGAACTGTCACAGGGTGAGATGACCTTGGGAGGGATTGAGGGATGCTTTGACTGGGCGCAAAGAGCTCCCAAAAGTGATCCCACCCTCCCTTCCCTGACACCACCAGGCAACCTGCCTGGCCTGGGTGTCCCTGCCGTGGATTTCTCTCTCTGTGACACTATAATCTTGCATTTTTAACAATTTTCCAAGCAGAAAAAGGGCAAGGCAAGGGTAAATTTAACTAAGAGCAGATGCTGGTGGAAGTCCTGGTACAGAAAAATATAGTCCAATATTTATTCCCAGGGCTTGGAAAACAAATCTAATACATTGAATTGCATTTAAAGATGCTTTCCTGTAACCTTGCCTGTTTAAATAGCACCGTGGCACATTTATCGTTAAAAGACCAGAAAACAAATTTTTTCGGACAGAACATAAACGAACGTAGGAGGACCAGGTACCACCCTGTCCACCTGATCCGTCAGCAAATCCACCAGTTAGCCATTTAGAAACAGGCAACTCCCAGGTTTTCATGGCATCCTCTTGAACCAGATATTAGGTCCCTTGACTATACTCGTCAGGGTCCTACTATATATATTTTAATAAAGAGCTCTGCTCCAAACTTGATATGAACATTTTAGTCACTAATGCTTATGCAGAGCCTGGATCTATCTGCAGTCTGACTCAGTGTCGAGACAGCAAATTTTCCTGAGACCCCCCCCCAGCTGCTGTGTGCAGTTCTGGTCACCTCACTATAAGAAGGATGTGGAAGCGCTGGAAAGAGTGCAGAGGAGATTTACCAGGATGCTGCCTGGTTTGGAGGGTAGGTCATATGAGGAAAGGTTGAGGGAGCTAGGGCTGTTCTCTCTGGAGCGGAGGAGGCTGAGGGGAGACTTAATAGAGGTGTATAAAATGATGAAGGGGATAGATAGAGTGAACGTTCAAAGACTATTTCCTCGGGTGGATGGAGCTATTACAAGGGGGCATAACTATAGGGTTCGTGGTGGGAGATACAGGACGGATCTCAGAGGTAGGTTCTTTACGCAGAGAGTGGTTGGGGTGTGGAATGGACTGCCTGCAGTGATAGTGGAGTCAGACACTTTAGAAACATTTAAGCGGTTATTGGATAGGCACATGGAGCACACCAGGATGATAGGGAGTGGGATAACTTGATCTTGGTTTCAGATAAAGCTCGGCACAACATCGTGGGCCGAAGGGCCTGTTCTGTGCTGTACTGTTCTATGTTCTATGCTCAACTACATGAGGACATGCAAATGACATCCACACCTCATCGACTGTATGCAGACAAGACCCCAGAAATAGCTTCCCTGCCAGATTCAGCCCAAGGTCTTTGGGCAGACATTGGATGGGATTTTCCAGCCATGCTCGCCCCAAGACCGGAAAATCCCACTCGAAGTCAAGCAGCCTTTGCCCGCTGCGATTCCTGTGGCGGGCCGGACAGGAAAATTGCACCCATTATCTTCATGATGTTCATTCTGCATTGCCATGCAATGGTGCTCCAGTGTGTCAGTCACATTTTCCTGTGCCATAATTTCCTGTGCAGTTAAGTGCAGCCAAAGTTCCCTTGTAGTTAGACAATAGTTTGCATAGCTAACTAGGTTAGCTAGAAGTAGAACAGCTAGCCAACTCAACTCGACTATCTCACCACTCAATCCAATAATCACTGTTTGCCAAACAGGGATATGTTCTGCTGCTTGCAGTTATCTAATGTAACAAAGCTAGACAAAAACAATTGCTCCTCTGGTAAAAGAGTGACTACAGCCCTAAACAGCATCTGGGTTTCAAGAGAAAATAATAGTCTGTACTTCCAGATTGCCAGTCAGAACTTAAAGGGAAATAGTAATGTCCGGAGAAATACCCTCAAAGCCAAATGTTTCCCCTATTTATTTTTGCCACTGCTTCCCATTTGGAGCTGTTAAGACAAATTCATTTCATTTTGAACACTTATGGCCAGCAGAGAAATTATACTTTCTTCCAAACACTGTGAGATAATTTGAACTGAGTTGGAAATCAAAGAGACAGTGCCCAACCAGTCTTGTCCTCTTTTCTGCCTTCCCTAATGTGTTAAGTATCAAAGATTCAGAATGACGTCCCCAATGAAAGATTAACAATTGTGGCACTGCAGATTTGTCAAGTAATAAGCAACAATCACAACACATCCACACAGATAAATTACACGCAGCTTCCACTGAAAACAAAGAAGTGGCAACTATTAAAACAAAATGAAGCTGCGTGCCAAAGGAAGAATGCTGTGCAATGAGCAAATCAATGATTAGTAATAAAACAGACAATGTTAACGTTCCAGGAGTAAATTAGTGAAACGTGAATCTATTAGAAACCTGACTCAGTCTTTCCACTGGGACTCGCTGGTAATAAATCAATCCTGCCCTCACATTTGTATATTCATACAAGTTTTGATATTTTCATACTTGGCTCAAACTAGTAAGGTTGGCTACTAAATACAAAGGAGTAGTCGCTTAACTGGACACCAGTGGCCAACATGTTTCATCAATCAGTCAGGAAGAGAAAAGAAACATTCAATCAGTTGTATACTTGCCAAAATCACATGAACCAGCCTGTGCCAAGCTTTCTAAACGGCTGATCTGTTGTCTGAAAAAGAACAAATGTAGATTGCTTTAAATTAAGTCTCCTTTGTGTTTGTGTTTCAAAAATCATTTGTGATCGGTTTAGTTGAAGGCCAGGTACAAATACTAATACGCACAACTGGATTACAGAAGGTTTGGCTTGCTGAATTATTTACGCAAATGAAATTTCAGGCAAGGACAATAAACTAACACACAGCACGGGATTATAATCATCTTCACGTGCTCAATTTAACAAAAAGAAATAAAAATGCTCAATCCAAATTTTACAAATACAAGATTCAGTATGTTTCATGCCCGATTTTTCCTGTGTGATTCTGATTTAGAACAAAGCCCAATTGTCAGTGGGAAATGCCAAATACACCTTCTGTTGTCGACCCATCTCCACCCACCCAAACTGTACATTGTTTAGAGAATCACAAGGATCCAGGAAAATTATCCATTCTTTAATATTTAATATGCACACTTAAAGTTGACACATAAACCCACACTTGTGTTTGGACATGGGCAACTAGACTCTAAAATTTCACATTATAGAAAAGAATTTGGCTACCGCACAGGGCTATCCGCTTTTAAAAATGCTGGAAAACCTCAGCATGTCTGACAGCATCTGTGGAGCGTGGAACAGAGTTAAAGTTTCGACTTCTATGACTCTTCCTCAGAGCTGACGCAAGAGAAAACTGTGATGGATTACACACAGCATAGAAGTAGAAGGTCAGTGATAGGCGGGAGCTAGGAGAGATTGCAACAAAGGTATGTAGGGCACAAGACAGTGGAAGTGTTAATGGCAGTGTGAAGGACTATGGAAGGTGCTGAAAGTGGCATGAATATGTTAATGGAGGAGCAAAAGTCAGTGCTCAGTGAAAGTAAAACTTAAGAACGAGTGACAGGTGACCCAGTAGAGGAGGATGGAGTTTACGTTGGAATAAAAAACATTTTTGGATTAAAAAGGGTCAAGGTGGAGAAAAAAGACCACAGTCTAAAGTTGTTGAACTCAATGTTGAGTCCCGAAGGCTGTAACATGCCTAATCAGATGATGAGGTGCTGCTCCTCCAGTTTGCGTTGGACATCACTAGAACATTGTGACAGGCCAAGAATGGACATGTGGACATGAGAGGAAGATGCTGGGTTCAAATAGCAAGCAATAGCAAGGTTGGAATCATGCTTGCGGACTGAGCAAAAAAGTTCTACAAAGTGGTCACCCAGTCTACTTTTAGCCTCCCCAGGTTAGAGGAGACCGCATTGGGAGCAACAAGTTAGACCAAATTGAAGGAGGTGCAAGTGAAATGCTGCTTAACCTGAAAGGAGTATTTGGGGCCTTGAACGCTAAGGTGGGAGGAAGTAAAGGGGCAGGTGTTGCACCTTCTGCGATTACACAGGGAGGTGGCGTGGGGAGCGTATGAGGAGTTGGGGGTGATGGAGGAGTGGACCAGCACGTCACGGAGGGAGCAGTCCATACGGAATGCTGACGGGGAAGTGGGGGAGGTGGGAAAATGTGTTTCGTGATGGCATCATGCTGGAGTTGCCAGAGGATGATGGGGTGAAATGTGAGGACAAGGGGGACCCTTATGGAGGGCTCTGGGAGGAGGGCAAGGGGTGAGGGCAGAGGTACAGAAAGTGGGTCAAACCCAAATAAGTGCCCTGTCAACCACAGAGTGGGAGGAACCTCGGTTGAGGAAAAAGGCAGACATGTCAAAAGCACCATTTCAAAGGTGGCATCATCAGAACAGATGTGACGGAGGCAAGAAACTGGGAGAATGGATGAATCCTTACAGTGAGTGGATGTAAGGAGATGTAGTCACGGTAGCTGTCGGAGTTTTGGTTGGCTTGTAATGAATATTGGTGGTCAATCACCAGAAATGGAAACAGGGAGGTCAAGGAAGGGAAGGGAAATGTCAGAGATGGACCATGTGAAGGTGAGAGAGGGGTGGAAAGTGGAAGTAAAATTGATAATATTTTCCAGGCCCAGCCAAGAGCATGAAGCGGCGCTGAAACAGTCATTAATATAATGGAAAAAAAGAGTTGAGAGAGGGGGCCTGAGAAGGACTAGAACAAGGAATATTCTACATACCACACTTCGAATCTGATTTCCCCGACTGTTCCGATAACTTTATTAAATATTCTCTCTTCTCAAAAACTAACAAAATTCCCTTTTAAATAGCCACTTGTGAAAAGTCTTTGATGATTTAATAACCTGCTGTATTATGAAAGTACTTTTGAGATTTTCCTATCTGTTCTGGTGGCAACCTTGGTATATCCCCTTGTATTTTCAGCAGTCAACAGATCCAGTCTTTCAACTTTAAGCCTCTTAAGACCCTTTATAATTTCCATGACTAATAGCCCCATATTTTCAAGCCTTCCTTCAAACTATAACTTCTCATTCTCAGAAGCCTTTGACTGAACCTTTGTTGTTTCCAATCCATAGCTCATATATTCCGTCATATACTGAAGTATCAAGAACTAAAAGCAGAACACAACACAAGAAATAGCAGCAGTAGACCATAGGATGGAGGAGATTACAGAGATAGGGAGGCGGAGGAGGAATTTGAAAAACATTGAGCATTTTAAAATCAAGGCATTGCTTAATCAAGAGCCAACGTAGGTTAGCAAGCACAATTCAGCATTTCAGATCATGACACGACAGTGAAACCTTGGTGCCTCCTCTGCATTGGGAAGACAAAATGCAGTCTGGATGGCTGCTTTGCGTCTGGCATCTGTTCAGTCCTCAAGCAGGTCCTGACCTCCCGGTCGCATGCCATTTTAATTCACCACCTTGTTCTCATGCCCACATTTCGGTCCTCGACCTGCTACAATGTTCCAGTGAAGCCCAACACAAACGAGGGGAACAGCATCTCATCTTCGGATTATGCACTTTACAGTCTTTTGGACTCAACACTCAGTTCAGACCACGAACTCTGTCCTCTAAACTGTATTTTTCCCTAAGTGCCAGTCCTTATCTTGTTTCCATGTTTTGCTTTCAGACAGCACTGACCTTTACTCTGCTTTAACACCTACTCTGGACCAATGCTTTGTTCCCTTACTATTACCATTCCCATTCTCTCCGCCCTTTGTTCTATGACATGTTTGCAATTTAATCTCCCTCGCTCTCTAACCTATCCTTTTTTGCTCCATCAGACACTCTCAGTGTCAACAGTATGAAACGCATTGCATTTCATCCTCTTTTCAGTTCCAAAGAAGAGTCATATTGAACTCAAAATGTTCACTTTATTTTTCTCTCTCTACAGATGCTGCCAGACCTGCTGAGTTATTCAAGACTTTCTGTTTGTATTGCAGGTCTCCATCATTGCAATATTTTGCTTTTATAACCTTTGGTGGGGGTGGAGGGGGGGATCTCGCTGCCACAGCTGTCTGGCGAGATTTCACATCTGGACTTTAAAACATTGTTCAGAATAGAATCCCTGCATTGTAGAAGGAGTCTATTTGACCCATCAGGTCTGCACCGACTCTCTGACAAATTTATTTATTTATTAATGTCACAAGTAGGCTTACATTAACACTGCAATGAAGTTACTGTGAAAATCCCCCAATCACCACACTCTGGCGCCTATTCGGGTACACTGAGGGAGAATTTAGCATGGCCAATGCACCTAACCAGCATGTCTTTCGGACTGTGGGAGGAAACCGGAGCACCCAGAGAGAACCCATGCAGACACAGAACCCATGCAGAACCCATGCAGACACAGGGAGAACGTGCGGACTCCATACAGACAGTGATCCAGGCCGGGAATCGAACCCGGGCCCCTGGCGCTGTGAAGAAGTGCTAACCATTGTGCCACCATGCCGCCCCATGTGGCCGATCATCTTACCCAAACTCACTGCCCGTAACCCAACATATTTACCCTGCTAATACCCCTAACCTGCACATCTTGTGACACTAAGGAGCAATTTTTGCATGGCTAACATACCTAACCTGCACATCTTTGGACTGTGGGAGGAAACCCACACAGACACGAGGAGAAATTGCAAACTCTACACGGACAGTCATCCAAGGCCAGAATTGAACCCGGGTCCCTGGTGCTGTGAGGCAGCAATGCTAACCACTGTGCCACCGTGCTGCCCATAGCTGGTCAGTTTACCCAAAAGAAGCCGATCTGTAAAAGGAGCATTTTATTTGCTATTTGGGATAATGTGGCCTCTCTTTACTTATTTGTGCTGTTGCTGAAAATCCTGGGGAGAAGCTTTAAAAAGTCTGGAACTGTTCATTTTGTTCAGTGATGTAGTCAAATATCGACCCATCTCTGGATTTGTCATTGAGCTCACTTTTCTAAGAGCGTTTGCAAGTTTGCCTATCGAAAACATGAACATGTGTTTCAAAAGCACACATTCATTCATCTTTCAGAGGGGCACATTACTACCCTAGATAAGTGATCTCCATAAGATATAGGAGCAACCTATCCAACCTTTTTAAGCACAAGATCACTTTTAGCATCAAAATGCAGCACGAGATCTACTCTTGAAAAATCCATTTTACTAAAACCCCCCAAAATGTACTTATGCATGTTTACCTATTCTTATTGTGGCACCTGTGCTTGCACACTATCTGTGAGCGCTACGAAGTCTGGGTCTGGGTAGTTTGAGATGGCCAGTCTCATACAGTCTATTGGATGGGCATCTGTGAGTGTGATACTTGGACTTGGTGATTTTCATCTGGGAAAACGCCACCGCACAGAGGGTTGTGGAACCAAAGTGGGCCTTCACTTTGAGTGCACAGTATGTCAAAAGAGGGTACTTCTCTCTGTTTACAAGTCCCCAAAAGCCTTTGTCCCTTGATCGATCTTTCAGCTCTATGTCATTTTGCATGGTGATTATTTCCATGTCAAGTCCACTGTTTTGTTCGAACACCTGTGAAACTTTGCTGTCAGTTCTCCAATATCAGCTTGAAGAAAAGGAGTTGAGACAAACATAATGATTTGTTCCATCTTGTCTAATTCCTGAAATTGTCTGTTGAATTATTTTCCAATTTGTTCAGGTGGTCACAGAATTTGTTTGGATGGAGCCTTTTCTGATTGAACTGTTGCTGGATTTTCTCCAGATTTGGGAAGTGCTCAGTAATTTTGTTCTTTAACCACCGGCCCAGTTCCAACCTGAACACATTCACTGCACTGATCATGTGTGACAAGTCTCTGTCCCTCCCCTGGAGCTCAAGGTTCAGCTCATTCAATTTGCATTTATGTCAAAGTTACGCCAAGTCTAGCAACCACGCTTTATCTGACAGCTCGCTTTACACCTCATTTCTTAATATAAGGCAGTTTAAAGTTTATTTATTAGTCACAAGTAAGGCTTACATTAACACTGCAATGAAGTTACTGTGAAATTACCCTGGTCGCCACAGTCCGGCACCTGTTCGGGTCAATGCACCTAACCAGCGCGTCGTTCAGAATGTGGGAGGAAACCGGAGCACCCGGAGGAAACCCATGCAGACACAGGGAGAATGTGCAAACTCCACACAGACAGTGACCCAAACTGGGAATCGAACCTGGGTCCCTAGGGCTGTGAAGCAGCAGTGCTAACCACTGTGCTACCGTGCCCCCCCCCCCATTGGTGACGTTTCCTCGACTTAACCACCTCCTATCTGCATGAAAGATTAGCTCACCATAGGTGGCATCAAGCTCATGGAGTAACAGTTTGAACAAGTGATGTTGCAGAGCTCTGGCATAAATTGAGTTGACGATCTTGTCATTACAATGACGCTACTCGCTACTGCTTGTAGGTGGATAACACAGTGATAATTGATCTGATTTGATTTATTATTGTCACATGCGTTGGGATACAGTGAAAAGTATTGTTTCTTGTGCGCTACACAGACAAAACATTCCGTTCAGAGTAAACATGGAAACGTAGAAGATAGGAGCAAGAGGAGGCTACTTGGCTCTTCGAGCCTGCTCTGCTATTCATTACGATCATGGCTAACCAACCAACTCAATAGCCTAATCCTGCTTTTTCCCATAACTTTTGATCCCATTCGCCTCAAGTGCTATATCCAGCCGCCTCTTGAATACATTCAATGTTTTGGCATCAACTACTTCCTGTGGTAATGAATTCCACAGGCTCACCATTCTTTGGGTGAAGAAATGTCTCCTCATCTCCGTCTTAAATGGTCTACCCTGAATCCTCAGACTGTGCACAGGGGAAAAGGAAAGGGGAGGGTGCAGAATGTAGTGTTGCAGTTACAGATAGGGTGGAGCGAAAGATCAGCTTAATATGTGATAGGACCATTCAAAAGTCTGATGGCAGCAGGGAAGAAGCTGTTCTTGGGTTGGGGGAATTCACCTACGCAAAGTGCAACGAAGCCTGCATTGATACCCAGCATTGGCGATGCACCATCAGTTGTGATTGAAACCAGTTTCTTGATCGGAATGCTTTTCTCAGTCACATACTATTTAGACATTTGTAGACATCCTGGCCCCTTGTCCTCTCTTTGAGTGGCAAAAGAGTGAGGAAGTCCTCCTTTGTTGTTGCATCTTTGAATGCCATGCGAACAAAAACAATCAGCTGGGCCATATTCGTCATGTCCACTGACTCATCAAACAGCAGTGAGAAACATTCACAGCCTGATAGGTCTTGGTGTATTTGCTGAGACACATCCTCAGACAACAATTCTACTCTTCTGGCTACTGTTAAAGCACCAAGCGGCATGCTCTTGGTGGCTGTGTTAATTTTATCTTTGTTTTTAAAATCGCTGGACAAGGTGTCGTCGGCCGCAACATCAAAGCCTCCATGATAAACTGTTTTGCAAGCAGATGGCTAACGTGAGAAGATGCCGCTTTGCTGGCCTTTCCTTTAGCCGCAGGTTTGAAAAGAGTGACTGTTGAGCTTACAACATTCCCTTTAACTCCCCAACTTTCTTTATCCGAATGGTGCTGTTTAAAGGTAAACTTTCGTGAAATTTTGCATGCATTGCCCAGTGATGCCATTCCAAATTACCTCTTTTATTCAAGGCTACACTCTCCGTTGACAAATGAGACAAAGGGTCTTGCCGTTGAAATTCGTAAAAAGAAATACACTTTCCCATCGCTCATCATTTTGTCTTCATCCAGCTTAGTCCACATTTTTGGGCCTGCGATTCGACAGTCTATGAGCTGATATGCTTGTCATCACGAGAAAACTGAGTTTCATGCATTTTTGGCATGGTTCAGCAGCCAATGAGCTGATTCACTCATCATCACAAGAAGCCCAAGTCCCGCGCATTCTTGGCAGCGGTTTGGCAGCTAAAGACAATCGACTTTGAGACTCCAGGGTCAACCTATTGATTGCGATTGACTATTTGGAGATCACTGCCCTAGATTGTGCTAGTGTGTAACTCCACCACATACAGTGTGCTGAATCTGCTTACAGAAGCAATTGGTGCCACAGAGCTTAATAGAATAACAAAGGTAAGGCCTTAAACTTGTAACAGATATATGAAATGTCATATTTATAATCTTGCAAATAGTATGAATTTCCTGTTCACAAAACCTTACTTCCTGTCACCATTTTGTGTAACATTTATGAAGGAATGACCCTTCTGAAGATGTAAACATCTTTCAGGTCAAAGTGCCATTTACCCATCATCCTTGTCCTTGCTGACGTAAGTTGGTACCCAGTCGAACAATGTCTCAGTTTAAAATTCTTATTCTTTTTTTCAGATCCTTCCATGGCCCGACCCCATCCTATCGCTATTATCATCTCCAGCCTGACAACCTTCCGAGATCTCTGCACTGTTCTAATTCGCGCATTTTTCCCCCCGTCCAAATTTAATCACTCCTCCTTAGACAGTTGTGCTTAACAGCCTAGGTTCGCTTGTAAGCCAGGCACCAGGTTCTTGAAGCAACTGTTCTATTTGGAACTCAGTCATGGCAGAAGATTCCTGGAAGGACAATAGAAATACTTGAGGAATGCCCTCAAAGTATCAATGCCCTACAAGAGTTCAAACATCCCTACCAACTCATGGCAATACATGTAATCGATGAAAATGGAAAAGTTTCATTTGGGAAGGCACCAAACGTGAAGTGGGGATAGTGCACAAACCTCCAAACAATTAACCTACCTGACCCTCCAAGAATCACCTACCCCACACGTGACCGAGGCTGTAGGTCACACATTGGACTTATCAGCTTTTTCAGAATCCATTGAACCAGCTGTTGCCTAGGCCCTGTGCTCTGGAATTTCCACCCTACATCTCTTTACCCCTTCCTGCTTCTTTTATAAATACATTACATCCTGGTATTTTCTCAATGACCTGCCATTCCCTTCTTCCTCGTCTGCGCTCTGCTTCATTTTCTTTACCCCACTTCTCCTAATCAGGTCTCGCTGCATGCCCAGCTTCCTCCTTGATCTCGAAAGCATCTTTCGTCACCCACTTCCCTCTCCCTCTGATTCCGAGAGTAAAGGCCCGCCCATCTTTTTCACAGATTCATTTTTTCTTTTGTTTGGCATGTCTGTTCTTTAACAATCACAGCAGCACATTTCTAATCCAACATTTTCTTCTTTTCAAACCCACTTCTCACAATCCATTTAATTAAAAACAGAAATAAAATATTGCAAATGTTGGAAAGCTGAAAAAGAACAAAGAATTGCTGTAAATATAGCGCAGCTCAAACAGTGGATAGAAAGACCTGAAACATTAACACTGTTTTTTTCTCTATCTACCTGACAAGATATCTATCTAAGCTGCCAGACCTGCTGAATATTTCCAGCAGTCTGTTTTTTATCTTACAATCACAGCCACCAGAACCTTAATGGCATCTCCAGTATGACACCTTTATTGGTTCAAACTCAGAGTCAGATGAGCAACACCACATTTCCAAACAGTATAGTCATAGAATCCTACAGTGCAGAAGGAGGCCATTCGGCCCAATCGAGTCTGCATCGACCACAATCCCACCCAGGCCCTATCCCCATAATGCCATGCATTTACCCTAGCTAGTCCCCTGACACTAAGGGTCAATTTAGCATGGCCAATCCACCTAACCCGCAAATCTTTGGACTGTGGGAGGAAACCGGAGCACTTGGAGGAAACCCACACAGACATGGGGACAGTGTGCAAACTCCACACAGACAGTGACTCAAGCCGAGAATCGAACTCAGGTCTCTGGCGCTGTGAGGCAGCAGTGCTAACCACTATGCCGCCCAAATAATTGTTGAGATGTAAGCGTCACTAGAAAGGAAAATTTATTGTCCATCTGTGGATGCACTGAGGTGGTGGGATTTCTTCTTGAACTACTTGGTAATGCTTTGATGCAGCTGAGTAGTGTGATCAGGCCACTTCAAAGGGGAGTTAAGAGTCAACCGTGTATGGGATTAGAGTCACATACAGGCCATACCGGGTAAGGACTGGGGCTCATTTCTGCAGGTTTACTGTTTTTCATGGGCATTAATCAATGGAGTGCACAATGTGTCCAATGGCAAGATTGCATTCAGAAGTATTTACTGGAAAAATAGTTCATGTTTAGGATAACAAAAGTGCAACACAGAAACTACCGAATCAATCTTACAAAAATAATTAAATCACAACTGTAATTCAAGTACTCATACCTCAGTAAGCCAAACAGAAGTTTAGGAGATTCGACAAGTGCCATTTCAGTCACCCATCGAAAACCAAAAATGTCGACTGTGTCAGCTTCGTAACCGGTGGGAGAAGGATCCAATCTTAGAAGCAATCTTAAAATACACAATGAGCAAATGGTATCAATGTAATCATAGATTCCTGCCATTTTCTGGAAGTTAAGTTGGGCATTGAATCATTTTGAAATTTCAAAGCCTCACCCCTAAAGTTCAGAGAATGCAGCTAGTAGTCGACAAGCACAGGTCTAGCTAATGGCAGTTTAAAATCCAAAATAAAACTCTGATCATTAAAATGCAGGTTTGTGCCCAGTGTGACAAATCTTAATGAGCCTTAAACAGGACCGCGAGGGTAATCATCACCTTGAGTCCCCTGGGCAGTAATCCATTGGAGAGGATCACCTATCTATTGCAGAACAACCCAGTTTTTCACTGCACTGATTTCAAAATGGGTGAGTTCTACAATAGACTACAACATGTTACCACCCAGGGGTCACGATGATAATTAACCCTAATGAACTCTGACTGAAAAACCAAGCAGCTTTACATAATTTTTTCTAAAAGTGTTTGCTTTTTTGATCGGGGAAATTAATCCCACCTGTAATTCAAATACATTACTGCACAAGAAAATTAAGCACTGAAACGTCTTTGTACATATCGATGCTAAATTCGAAGCATACGGAAAATACCAAAAATTAATTGAAGAGCGTTTGAACAGTTTAGGCCTATACTCTCTGGGATTTAGAAGAATGAGGGGAGATCAAATTAAGGTGTACAAGATGATGAAATGAAAGGTACGGATAAAGTAGCTGTGGAGCGGATGCTTCTGCTGGTGGGGCATTCTAGGATGAGGGGGTCATAGTCTTAGGATAAGGGGTAGCAAATTTAAAACAGAGTTGAGGAGAAACTACTTCTCCCAATGGGTTGTGAATCTGTGGAATTCGCTACCCCAAAGTGCGATGGTTGCTGGGACAGTGAGTAAATTTAAGGAGGAGTTAGACAGATTTTTAATTGGTAATGGGTTGAAGGGTTAAAGGAAGAAGGCAGGAAATGGGGATGTGAAGCATATCAGCCATGACCGAATGGCGGAGCGGACCCGATGGGCCGAATAGCCTAATTCTGCTCCTTTATCTTATGAACTTATGAATAATACTTAATCTCAGCGCAAAACAGATAATTTATCAAGTTCTGTTTGGGCATTATATAAATGTTGCCAGTAAAACCAGATTGATGCCAAAAAATTGAAACATGTCGTGTGATAAAGTGCTTCCGAATTTCACTCCTAAACGGCTTAGTTCTAATTTTACAATTATTCATCCTTGCTCGACGTCCTCCACCAAAGAACAGTTTCTTGGTATCTATCCAATCAAGTCCTTTCCTGATTTTAAATATGTCAATTTTATAACTCCTCAACTTTCCAAACTCGATGTTGTGGCTATTTCAGAGACATGGATAGAGCAGGGGCAGGAATGGATGCTGCAGGTCCCGGGGTTCAAATGTTTTAGTCGAAGTAGGGAAGGAGGTAGAAGAGGGGGAGGGGTAGCATTATTGGTCAGAGATTGTATCACAGTGTCAGAGAGGAGGTTTGATGAGGACTTATCTGTTGAGGTAGTATGGGCGGAGATTAGAAATAGGAGAGGAGAGGTCACCCTGTTGGGAGTCTTTTATAGACCTCCTAAAAGTTCTAGAGAGGTTGAGGAAAGGATTGCGGAGTCAATCCTGCTTAGGAGTGAAAGTAATAGGGCAATTGTTATGGGGGATTTTAACTTGACTAATATTGACTGGAATTGTTATAGCTCTAGCTCGTTAGAGGGGTCAGTTTTTGTTCAAAGCGTGCAGGAAGGTTTTTTGACTCAGTATGTAGACAGGCCAACTAGAGGTGAGGCTATATTGGATCTGGTGCTGGGAAATGAGCCAGACCAGGTGCTAGACTTGGAAGTTGGTGTGCATTTTGGTGATAGTGACCACAATTCGGTTACGTTCACCTTAGTGATGGAAAGGGATAGGCATGAACCTCGGGCCAGTGGTTTTAGCTGGGGGAAGGGTAATTATGAGGCTATTAGGAGAGAATTAGGAAACATAGGTTGGACTAGGAGATTACAGGGACTGGGAACGTCCGACATGTGGAGTTTTTTCAAGGAGCAGCTACTGCGAGTCTGTGATAGGTATGTCCCTGTCAGGCAAGGAGGAATTGGTAGGGCTAGGGAACCGTGGTGCACCAAAAAAGTTTATTTGTTGGTTAAAAAGAAAAAGGAGGCTTATGTTCGGATGAGACGTGAGCACTCGGGTAGTGCACTAGAAAGCTTTAGATTGGCTAAGAGGGAGTTGAAGAGCGAGCTTAGAAGGGCTAAAAGGGGACATGAGAAGACTTTGGCGGATAGGGTTAAAGAGAATCCTAAGGCGTTCTATAGGTATGTCAAGAACAGAAGGTTGGTTAGGGCAAGTTTAGGGCCAGTTATAGATGGCAGAGGGAAGTTATGTGTGGAACCGGAGGAGATTGGTGAAGCATTGAACCAATATTTCTCTTCGGTGTTCACGCAAGGGGACATGAATATAGCTGAGGAGGACACTGGGTTGCAGGGGAGTAGAATAGACAGTATTACAGTTGATAAGGAGGATGTGCAGGATATTCTGGAGGGTCTGAAAATAGATAAATCCCCTGGTCCGGATGGGATTTATCCAAGGATTCTCTGGGAGGCAAGAGAAGTGATTGCAGAGCCTCTGGCTCTGATCTTCAGGTCGTCGTTGGCCTCTGGTATAGTACCAGAAGATTGGAGGTTAGCGAATGTTGTCCCATTGTTTAAGAAGGGGAACAGAGACTTCCCCGGGAATTATAGACCGGTGAGTCTCACTTCTGTTGTCGGCAAGATGTTGGAAAAAATTATAAGGGATAGGATTTATAGTTATTTGGAGAGTAATGAATTGATAGGTGATAGTCAGCATGGTTTTGTGGCAGGTAGGTCGTGCCTTACTAACCTTATTGAGTTTTTTGAGAAAGTGACCAAGGAGGTGGATGGGGGCAAGGCAGTGGACGTGGTATATATGGATTTTAGTAAGGCGTTTGATAAGGTTCACCATGGTAGGCTTCTGCAGAAAATGCAGATGTATGGGATTGGGGGTGATCTAGGAAATTGGATCAGGAATTGGCTAGCGGATAGGAAACAGAGGGTGGTGGTTGATAGTAAATATTCATCATGGAGTGCGGTTACAAGTGGTGTACCTCAGGGATCTGTTTTGGGGCCACTGCTGTTTGTAATATTTATTAATGATCTGGATGAGGGTATAGTTGGGTGGATTAGCAAATTTGCTGATGACACCAAAGTCGGTGGTGTGGTAGACAGTGAGGAAGGGTGTCGTAGTTTGCAGGAAGACTTAGACAGGTTGCAAAGTTGGGCCGAGAGGTGGCGGATGGAGTTTAATGCGGAGAAGTGTGAGGTAATTCACTTTGGTAGGAATAACAGATGTGTTGAGTATAGGGCTAACGGGAGGACTTTGAATAGTGTGGAGGAGCAGAGGGATCTAGGTGTATGTGTGCATAGATCCCTGAAAGTTGGGAATCAAGTAGATAAGGTTGTTAAGAAGGCATATGGTGTCTTGGCGTTTATTGGTAGGGGGATTGAATTTAGGAGTCGTAGCGTTATGTTGCAACTGTACACAACTCTGGTGCGGCCGCACTTGGAGTACTGTGTGCAGTTCTGGTCCCCACATTACAGGAAGGATGTGGAGGCTTTGGAGAGGGTGCAGAGGAGGTTTACCAGGATGTTGCCTGGTATGGAGGGGAGATCCTATGAGGAGAGGCTGAGGGATTTGGGATTGTTTTCGCTGGAAAGGCGGCGGCTAAGAGGGGATCTTATTGAAACATATAAGATGATTAGAGGTTTAGATAGGGTGGATAGTGATAGCCTTTTTCCTCTGATGGAGAAATCCAGCACGAGGGGGCATGGCTTTAAATTGAGGGGGGGTAGTTATAGAACCGATGTCAGGGGTAGGTTCTTTACCCAGAGGGTGGTGAGGGATTGGAATGCCCTGCCAGCATCAGTTGTAAATGCGCCTAGTTTGGGGGCGTTTAAGAGATCCGTAGATAGGTTCATGGACGAAAAGAAATTGGTTTAGGTTGGAGGGTCACAGTTTTTTTTTTCTTAACTGGTCGGTGCAACATCGTGGGCCGAAGGGCCTGTTCTGCGCTGTAATGTTCTATGTTCTATGTTCAGCAGGGCACAAGCTAGGTTTTCCATCCTGTCCTCATAATTTAAACCTTTAATCCCTGTCATAATTCTAGTGAACCTGCACCATACCCACTCCAAGATCAAAATATATTTCCCGAGATGCATTACTCAAACTGTATTCCAGATTGTGGAGAGTTAGATCTGAGTTTTGAATCTCTACCCAACAGAAATGTAACACAATACAGTTCACATTTTACGCACCGGTTAAGGGATCCACTTGTCAGATAGCCATCAGCAGAGAAGGATCTACCCCCGTCCCGTTGGCCCAAGATGCAGGAGAAACAAGGAGGTCTGCAGCACTCCATATCTGTCTCCATCATTTCGATCACATATGGCGAGACAGGAGGAGTAAGAGATCCCCCAAAGTTATCATCCATTTTCCTAGAAAACACATTGTAGATGAATTCCATTATTAACTGTTTTACCTGCCAATTAGCACACTGCCAACATTTTGCTACAAAGCCATAGAAAGATCACTGATGTCACACATACACACTTATTCTTGAAATACATCGCAAGGGAATAACATAATTTAGGCATTTTAAGCGTTGGACTGTATTATTCTGGATTGAACATCGTTGGTTATGGTTGTAGAGGCCAATTCGTAAGTGGCAATCTCTTCCACATCTGAGCATTAGTCCAAGATCGACTTATGTTTCCCCCTTCCAGTGGGCCCTCTTTTCCACCATCTGGTCATGTCTTTTGCCCTCTACTTCTTCCACACCCTTCCGGACGGTTTGTCTCTGGGCACTCTGGTCAGCAGGAGGAATTCCCATTATCAATTCCAATCCCAGTCGTGCTTGCAGACATTCTTCACCAGATGTTTCCCGTCCCGCCTGCCATTTTCCAACTTTGGGGCAAGTGTGGCCAGAAAATCCCGTCCCTTGTGTCACAAAGTTGGGTGGCCTGTTGGTCTTGTGCTGATAGCAAACACATCTTGGAGCATGTGTCTGGGAATATGGTCATCATTTATTCTGTTCACATGACCCAGTCAATTGCTGACTCAAGAGGGCAAACACACTAGGGATCACTGTCCCCTGGTGAATTTCCACATCTGGCACTCCTGTCTTGCCGGGAGATGCCCAATTTTTTTTCTGGAGCAACAGAGGTGGAAGCTATTTAGCCACTTTTCTTGGCTTGCATAAGTTGTCCATGCCTCACTACTGCAAAGGAAAGTGCTGAGAATGCAACACCGGTATACACAGAGCTTTGTATTTTTAGTCAGTTTGTTATTGGTCTGAACTTGAACTCTCAACTTTGACATGACAGCTGCAGCCATTGGCAATCCTGATCCTTTTTCGGTTTGAAAGGATAGGCTGCTGGTAATTGTTGATCCAATATTTGTGAAGTGTCAATGACCACCAGAATGAGGTTGTCAATGATGATGGAAGGTGGAGTTGCTACATCCTGGCCAATATTTTCCTGACACCAATTGTCAGGTCAAACACATTGTAGTCCCGTGTGATACCAATTTAGAATGGGATGCCATCAGCAAACACCAGTTCACACACTAGAACACTTTGGTTTTGCTGCGTAGTCTTGCCAAGTTCAACACCTTGCTGTCAGCTGTGGTGTACAGAGTCGCCAAAAGTGAACAATAGCAACATGATGAAAAATATGCAAATAACATAATGGCCACCTGTAAGCAACCTCTACCATTCTCTAGTTGATAGGACGTACACATGACAAATTCTAGCCCATGAGTTTTGCTGCACACTTCAGGCTTCCAGAGCATGCCTTTTCATACCCAAGTTTCAGTGACATGAGCAGCCCTGTACTTCATTCGAATAGCTGCTCTCCGCTACACATGGACAATCCTACCACATGACAAATTTGTCATCTCAGTCAAGCTGTTGAGGAAAGGCAGTAAGATACCTCACCACAGGGAAGCAGGTAGGGGAAATGTTAACTCAGTTCAACAGCATTCTAAGAGTTCGTGCTGAAGAAACATTGGCAGATAACTGGACGCTTCTCTTCCCTCTCAATGTTATAAAGCTACATGATGCAGACAAGCAAACCTTTCTAATCTGGTCAGCTGGCTATCAGGCACCAACATTATCCACATGTATAGATATACTTCAAATTCACACAGGTAGAGTTCCAATTTGTTTGACAAGGAGTAACTCATCCTCCCCATATGCCTTGATCTGGACTTCCATCTGTGATTGTATCTTTATTTCTGTTCATGTATATGTGCCTGATCCATCAGCCCCAATATAGAATCCATATCAAAAAACAAAGAACAATACAGCACAGGAACAGGCCCTTCGGCCCTCCAAGCCTGCGCCGCTCATGTGCCCACTAGACCATTCTTTTGTATCCCTCTTTTCCCAGTCTGTTCATGTGGTTATCTAGATAAGTCTTAAACAATCCCAGCGTGTCCGCCTCAATCACCTTGCTTGGCAGTGCATTCCAGGCCCCCACCACCCTCTGTGTAAAATACGTCCCCTTGACATCTGCGTTGAACCTTGCCTCCCTCACCTTGAACCTGTGACCCCTTGTGTTCGTCACCTCCGACCTGGGAAAAAGCTTCCCACTGTTCACTCTATCTATGCCCTTCATAATTTTATACACCTCTATTAGGTCGCCCCTCATCCTCCGTCTTTCCAGGGAGAACAACCCCAGTTTACCCAATCTCTCCTCATAGCTAAGACCCTCCATACCAGGCAACATCCTGGTAAACCTTCTCTGTACTCTCTCCAAAGCCTCCACGTCCTTCTGGTAGTGTGGCGACCAGAACTGGACGCAGTATTCCAAATGTGGCCTAACCATCGTTCTATACAGCTGCAACATCATATGCCAACTTTTATATTCTATGCCCTGCCCAATAAAGGCAAGCATGCCATATGCCTTCTTCACCACCCTCTCCACCTGTGCTGCCACCTTTAAGGATCTGTGGACTTGTACACCCAGGTCCCTCTGTGTGTCTATACTCCTGATGGTTCTGCCATTTATTGTATAGCTCCCCATTACATTAGATCTATCATGCAGAAGGCGGCCATTTGGCCTATCGAGTCTGCACTGACTCCAAAAGATCTTCTTACCCAGGCCCATCTCCATAGCCCCCAGGCATTTACCACAGCTAACCAACCTAACCTACACATCTTTAGACACTAAGGGGCAATTTAGCATGGCCAATCCACCTAACCTGCACCTCTTTAGACTGAGGGAAGAAACTGGAGCACCCGGAAGAAACCTATGCAGGCATGGGGAGAACATGCAAACTCCACACAGACTCCACCCAAGGCCTGAATCGAATCCCAGTCCCCGACACTGCGAGGCAGTAGCACTAACCACTGAGCCACTGTGTCGCCCTATGATATAAAGAATCCATTCTCTATCAGCCCCTGTATATATAACCTGTCCCTCTAACAGCCCAATATAAATAGCCAGTCTCTTTCTAAACTTCAGGTATCAGGTAGACAACGTTGGCCGAGTTGCAAGAGTATGTACCGTGCACCTGGGTCGTAGCGTCTGCATGGTCTCCCCAATGTACCATGCCTTGGGACATCCTTTCCTGCAGCATTTCAGGTAGACAACAGTTGTATACCTAATACGCTGCAAGAAAGGATGTCCCGAGGCATGGTACATTGGGGAGACCATGCAGACGCTACGACAATGGATGAATGAACACCGCTCGACAATCACCAGGCAAGAGTGTTCTCTTCCTGTTGGGGAACACTTCAGCGGTCACGGGCATTTGGCCTCTGATCTTCGGGTAAGCATTCTCCAAGGCGGCCTTCACGACAACGCAGAGTCGCTAAGCAGAAACTGGTAGCCAAGTTCTGCACACATGAGGACGTCCTCAACCGGAATCTTGGGTTCGTGTCACACTATCTGTAACCCCCACGACTTGCCTGGGCTTGCAAAATCTCACTAACTGTCCTGTCTGGAGACAATACACATCTCTTTAACCTGTGCTTAACCCTCTCTCCACTCACACTGTCTGTACCTTTAAGACTTGATTACCTGTAAAGACTTGCATTTCAACCATTATTTTGTAAATTGAGTTTGTGTCTTTATATGCCCTGTTTGTGAACAGAACTCCCACTTACCTGACGAAGGAGCTGTGCTCCGAAAGCGAGTGGCTTTTGCTACCAAATAAACCTGTTGGACTTTAACCTGGTGTTGTGAGACTTCTTACTGTGTTTACCCCAGTCCAACACCGGCATCTCCACATCATCCCTACATATACGACCAGCCCTGTGTTTACGACCTGTACCTCTATCTTTATATATGATCAACTGTGCTACATCTGACCAGCCTCTGTACATATAGTCAGTACCTCTATATCAGTGCCTCAATCTATATAAACAGTCTTTCTCGATGTGACCTGCATCAGTATCTCATCTTTTGTCTACATGATCAGCCCATCTGTCTGCTCAGTACCTCTCTCAGCCTCTGTTTATTTGATCGTCCCTGTGTAAATGACCAGCCTGGGTCTAAATGACCAGCCCGTCTAAATGACCAGCCAAGGTATAAATGACCAGCTCCTGTCTAAGTGACCAGCTGGGATCTAAACAATCAGTCTCCATTTAAGTGACCAGCCCTTATCTATGTGCTTTGTTGAGTTGGTCCAAACTTGATGGACCAAATGGTCTTCCTTCTGCACTGTAGGGATTGTCTCATTCTAAGTGTTCAGCCCCATCTAAGTGAGCAGCCCCGTCTAAGTAATTAGGCCCTAAGTAATCAGCCGCTGTCCAAGTGACCAGTTCCTATCAAAGTGACCAGCCACTGTCTAAGTGACCAGTTCCGCTCTAAGTAACCAGCCTAAGTGGCCAGCCCCTATCTAAGTCACCAGTTCCTATCTAAGTGACCAGTTCCGATCTAAGTAACCAGCCTAAGTGGCCAGCCCCTATCTAAGTCACCAGTTCCTATCTAAGTCACCAGTTCCTATCTAAGTCACCAGCCCCTGTCTAAGTGGCCATCCCGTCTAAGTGACCAGCTCGTTTTAGTAACCACCTCCTATCTAAGTAAGCAGCTCCTGTCTATATGATAGGTACTGGTGTCCCAGCCCTTGTCCCTATGATCTGTACCTCTGTGTCTGCTCTTCTTCCTTTATGCTCTCTGCTTGTTTCTTTTCCTGCTTCCCGCGTTCGGGTGACGCATGCGCACACTCTCCGATAGCGATTGGTCCATGCCTCTGGTCAGCGGCCCAGTGATTGGTCCAGATTTTATGAATCATCAGAGGTTCTTGCTCCGGCTCCCCGGTTCAGGGAGCGTCTCTAAAATCCCACTCTGTGTGTAAAGCGAAAAGTTATAATTCCCATTAAAAACAAGACAAAAGCTCAGGTGGACTCGGAGATGAACTGATATTAAAGTTTATGCGTTTAAAGGGTTTAATGTGGGTCCATGAAAGATAATTATTGGTTAAAGGATTCTGACTTCAGCGCTTGCCCTTTTGCAGCACGATCCCTAAACTGAGAAACCCAAAGGCTCAGAAGCAAACTCAGTTCAGTCACTTTTCACATTAATGCAAGAAATGCGATCTAATTATCTCTTTGAGAAATGGTGCATAATATTTTTTTAAGTAGCCCATCTCAGGAGGTGTAGGAGGTGTACAAATAACAGGCTCCAAAGATGCGCAGTTTTGCAGAACAAATTATTCTGCATTAATCACCTGGAATAGAATCATTGGTCTTGCTGGATCTGTAACTAGCTGATCAATACATGAGAAACAAAAGTGTATATCTTTTATGACTTTAAAAGAAAGATTGAATAGGGTGATGCCATCTACAATGTGTAATTGTATTTTCCCGTTTAAAACTGAAAACGTGTCTTCTCGGAAATAATGTATAACATGTCGAAGCAAATGTAATCCGAATCTCTGAAATTCTGTATTTACACATTTTCTGAAATCGGGTTGCTAAACTTTTTCTGTGCACATTTCAATCACTCTCCTGTCCTCTTGTGACAATGATGCACTGCAGTGCTGCTGAATTATGAGCATTGGCTTTTAACCCAGAAGAATTTCCACAATTCGCAATTTTTTTTCTCTGAAACTAGGGAGCAAAATGATTTAAATAAAGTGTTTTTCAGTTTGCCTGACTCCGCATGAGAAGCTGCCAGTCACTTGCTCCGTGCTGGGGTTCTCTCTGTCTGTGTGTGTGTGTTCTTGTCTAATTAAAAAACAGTACATCACAGTTAAATAAAATTGCACCCAGGATAACCCATATTTCCATATGCAGATTTATCGGCACTGACAGCCCTCTCTCCCTCTCTCTTATTGTGTCTGCATTCTCCTCCTTATTAAAAAAAAACTGAGGCACAGAGAGAAAGAGAAATCTGATGCAGCCTCCCTCATTCTATCGGGAAAAAAAGAATGCTTCTCCTTTAATATCTACAATGTTATTTCTCTCTCTCTCTTTCTGGATGTCCTGCCAGCCGGCGCTTTGAGGAAATCAGCCGGGACTTTTTCAGATTTGCAATGAGCAAACAACATTCCGTATTTTCTTGGTTCTTGTCGCCGAAGGAAATGGCACAGAGATTTGAGACTGAGGGAATGAGAGAGGGGAAGAGAGTTCTCCAGAGGGGGAATATATTTTTGTTAGTATTGATAATATTTTATCTGACAACTGAGAGCATTTGGTGAATATGCTGTTATGTGCGGTCAAGTGGACTCTGCCCCTGTCTCTGGGCTTTACAGAAGATCCGCAGAAATAAATCTCAACCTTATGTGGAACTGAGGTAAGAGGGACTGTATGACCTAATATATATTTAAGGCCTTATTTAGATTTGCAATGACTGATTTTTTTTCTTTACATTTATTGAAATACTTTAGGGAGAAAGGGTCGTGAGGTGATGCATTTTGCTAACAACATCTAAGAGAAAATAAACGTGTAATTTCTTCACTAAGTAACTAAATGTTTGTGTTGTTTTAAGGAAAACATTACTGGGCTGAATACTCTAATATATTATCAACGTGCCACTTCACAATTGTTATATTATACAAGCTTATCTGTATCTATTGTTTACTTTGCAGTGTCATATTATTATCATAAAGTGATTCATTATATTATGCAAAGCAGAATTATTTTGGTAACCATTGTTCACAAAAGTAAAAATGATTTAAAAAATCAACGTTAAGTTGATTGAAATTTTAAAAAGGCACATACAAAAGATATAGAAACTGAGTGGATATGCAAAGAAATAAGACAATTATCTTTAATTTTTACAATGCATCCCAAAATTGCTCTTTGTGCCAACAGAGAGAGAAAAATTGCAGCACCCATTAGAATTTCTAATTTTACAACACAGCACTGACAAATAAGCTCACTCGGTGAATTATTCACATCTTTAATTTGCTCACTTAATGACAGTGTTCTGTAATCAGAGTGCAGAGGCTGCTTTACATGCATTATGTATGATGTGTGATACTTAATGCAGGACATTATGGAGCTCTTAGTGATTCAGTAATTAGTTTTCCATAAGGCAATACTTGGATGCTAAACTGCTGGAACACATATTTCAAACAGTATATGGTGTAACTAATGAAATTGCATCTTCCTGGATAGTCCATTGAGACTTCCAGCCAGCTTGTGCTGTATCCAAAAGCATTATCGGGCTGTGGTTATTTCAACTGAAATCACAGAGACTTTGGGTGTCTTGCTATGCAGTTTAATGCTGCTTTACCAAATAAATTTTGTGTATTTTGTGAATATGCATCATCCTAAGGTTCCAACTAGATTGTCCGCAGCTAATGTGATTCCAAGTAAATTTGTTTTCCTGCTGCTCATGATCAATTTTGCGTGACAAGGATATCAGACTTGGTATTTACCATTCCTGTAAACGACAGAGTATCATTTTACAGAATTTAATCAACAGCATGACAACAACTGCATTACGTGCTGCGCTTGGAAATACTTTTTATCTTTTTAAGAGTTCTGCCGTCCACAGTGCTCCAGTCTGACCACACCACAAATGTCTGCTTTATCTTCAAGTTTGTTTTCAGCCAGTGATTCAGACAGGCCCAGGTGGACAAAATATGGTGAATGCTCAACTTCCACTGACCCGTCATCCTATTCATATAATATTGATGATGGAGTTCACCAGGCCACAGAGATGCAACCAAGTGAAATCTAGCAAAATTTGGTCCAGCTTCTCTGGTTGCCAACAAATTTGCTGAGGAACTTCCTCATCCTGGAATCAAAGTGCACGGTGGCACAATGGTTAGCACTGCTACCTCACAGTGCCAGGGACCCGGGTTCAATTCCCGACTTGGGTCACTGTCTGTGCGGAGTCTGCACCATTCGCTCTGTGTCTGCGTAGGTTTCCTCCGGGCGCTCTGGTTTCCTCCCACAGTACGAAAAATGTGCTGGTTAGGTGCAATGGCCGTGCTAAATTCTCCCTCAGTGTTACTGTGAAAATCCCCGAGTTGCCACGCTCCCGAAGTGTGGCAACTAGGGGACTTTCACAGTAACTTCATTGCAGTGTTAATGTAAGCCTACTTGTGACACTAATAAATGAACTTAAAAAAAATAAAACCACAAATCTGTTCTACGCATTTGAATTGGTTATTTCTAACATTCTTGTAGATCTTTCATTACTTTTAATTGAAAATATCAAAGGAGATGAAGTAAAATGCATAGTTCTGGACTTTTTCTTTACAATTTCTGGAAAGAATTTACATAAAAATACTTGAGAAAAGAATATCAATCTTTAACACAATAATTCGAATGCTTTTATTATTGTTCCAAATGAAGAGTACTGAGTACAAACAAAATGGTACAGTGGATTAAAGTTTAAACTCCTTGACAGCATGTTCCCTATTCTTGCATTTTGTGGACTGAGAACAGAAGTATGCTAATAACTTTTCCTTGAATTGACAGAAGTTTGCAAATAAAATTTATTTGAAATGTCCCCATGCATTTATCTGCCTGTGGGCGTGAGTCTAAAATACAGACAAAAAGGCACAACTTAAGTTATTGTCAAAGCCTGTGATTCAGAGGCCATCAACTTCAGAGGTAGAGATACCAATTTCTCATAAATAACACTGCCTGAAAATAATAAGAACACAGTGGTAAAGTTGTCAAGATTTTGAAAGTTTTGCAATGTTCAAAATGTTATTATGTGTGCTAGAAACTACATATATTCACACGCAGGGCCCTATCCTTTGCAGACGAAGGAGGTTGTCCACGCATTGTGTATTTTTCAACTAAACAAAAGCTTTGGGGACATCCACTTCCTGGTTCATTCCCCATGGCAATGCTTTGACCACTCTGGGTCGACCTGCCTGGCTTAAATTTAAACAGAAGTTTGGCAGTTAACTGTTCGCTGGGAGAGGGTTGGCCCACTCGAGGACAGGGGAGGGAATCTATGTGTGGAGCCAGAGGAAATGGACGAGGTATTCAATGAGTACTTTGCGTCAGTATTCACCAAAGACAAGGGCTTGGTGGATGATGAGTCTGGGAAAGGGTATGTAGATAGTTTGAGTCGTGTTGAGATAAGAAAGGAGGAGATATTGGGGTTCTTGAGAAACATTAAGGTAGACGAGTCCTCAGGGCCTGATGGGATATACCCCAGAATACTGAAAGACGCAATGGAGGAAATTGCTGGGGCCTTGAGAGAAATCTTTGTATCCTCACTGGCTACAGGGGAGGTCATGATGTGGAGATGCCGGCGTTGGACTGGGTAGGCTCCAAGTGGAGAGGATCTCCAAGAAGATCGTGCATATCGACACAGGCATCAAGTTTCTACAAAGATGCAAGAAAGCAGACAAGGTACTGAAGAGACTTCTTACAGGGGAGGTCCCAGAGGTTTGGAGAATAGCCAATGTTGCTCCTTTGTTTAAGAAGGGTAGCAAGAATAATCCAGGTAATTACAGGCCGGTGAGCCTGACATCTGTGGTAAGGAGATTATTGGGGAGGATTCTTTGAGACAGGACTTACTCCCACTTGGAAATAAGTGGACATATTAACGAGAGGCAACATGGTTTTGTGAAGGGGAGGTCGTGCCTCACTAACTTGATCGAGTTTCTGAGGAAGTGACGAAGATGATTGGGGATAGGGCAGTGGATATTCTCTACGTGGACTTCAGTAAGGCCTTTGACAAGGTCCTTCATGGCAGACTGGTGCAGGAGGTGAAGTCGCTTGGGATCAGAGGTGAGCTGGCAAGGTGGATACAGAACTGACTTGATCTTAGAAGACAGAGGGTAGCAGTGGAAGGGTGCATTTCTGAATGGAGGGCTGTGACAAGTGGCGTTCCTCAGGGATCAGTGTGATGTTTGTAATATATATAAATGATTTGGAGGAAAGTGTAACTGATTTTGATTAGTAAGTTTGCGGATGACACAAAGGTTGGTGGATTTGCAGATAACGATGAGGACCATCAGAGGATACAGCAGGACGTAGATCAGTTGGAGACTTGGGCAGAGAGATGGCAGATGGAGTTTAATCTGGACAAATGTGAGGTAATGCATTTTGGAAAGTCTAATATAGATAGGAAATATACAGTAAATGGCAGAACCCTTAAGAGTATTGATAGGCAGAGGGATCTGGGTGTACAGGTATACAGATCACTGAAACTGGCAACGCAGGTGGAGAAGATAGTCAAGAAGGCATATGGCATGCTTGCATTGAGTTTAAAAATTGGCAAGTCATGTTGCAGCTTTATAGAACCTTAGTTAGGCCGCACTTGGAATATAGTGTTCAATTCTGGTCGCCACACTACCAGAAGGATGTGGAGGCTTTGGAGAGGGTATAGAAAAGATTTAACAGGATGTTGCCTGGTATGGAGGGCATTAGCTATGAGGAGAGGTTGGAGAAACTTGGTTTGTTCTCACTAGAGCGACGGAGGTTGAGGGGTGACCTGATAGAAGTCTACAAGATTATGAGGGGCATGGACAGAGTGGGTAGTCAGAAGCTTTTCCCCAGGGTGGAACAGTCAATTACTAGGGGTCATAGGTTTAAGGTACGAGAGGCAAAGTTTAGAGGAGATGTACGAGGCAAGTTTTTTACACAGAGGGTGGTGGGTGCCTGGAACTCACTGCCGGGGGAGGTAGTGGAAGCAGATACGATAGTGACATTCAAGGGGCGTCTTGACAAATACATGAATAGGATGGGAATAGAGGGATATGGTCCCCGGAAGGGTATGGGGTTCTAGTTCAGTCGGGCAGCATGGTCGGTGCAGGCTTGGAGGGCCGAAAGGCCTGTTCCTATGCTGTAATTTTCTTTGTTTTTTGTTCTTTGGTGCATTCTCCATGGCAATGCCTCTACCAATTAGAGTCCACTTGCCAACCAGTTTGTCAGTGCCATATTGGTATTGACACTGGAGTAGCAGTCCAGAGACTCAGGTTATTGCTCTGGGGACTCGGATTTGAATCCCACAGCCAATGGTGACATTCGAATTCAATAAATAGCTGGAATTTGAAGTCTAATAATGACCATGAAACCATATCACAATTGTCGTAAAAACCAAATGGTTCACTAATGTACTTTAGGGAAGGAAATCTGTCATCCTACATGTGACTGCAGGCCCCCAGCAATGTGGTTGACTCTAAATGGCTTAAGAAGTCACTCAGGGCAATTAGCGATTGGCAAACAATGCTGGCCCAGCCTGTGATACACATATTCTATGAATGAATGTTTATAAAAGACTCTCTTCTCATGCAGTATAAATTGTTGTTCTCTTTACTATTGGTATTCTGTCCTGATGAGTGCACAATGAAAACTTTGACAACATGTTTCTTTTTCAGCAATATTCAGTCTTTTCAAATGACTATTTAAAAACAGTATACATTAATGCTAAGCTAGAAAAGAACAGTTGGAATTTGACACAACGCAATGTGGAGTTTTCTTCTGCATATGGTATGTCCTAAATGAAAGACAAGATCAGGATGTAAAATGTCAAAAAAAATCTTCCTTTGAAATAATATCAGTCTGTGAAATTTGATCTAATGTGACAATCAGCATTTTATTAATGAAATTCTGTTGTCATTTTGAACATCCTTTACATCCTTTGACAAATGTCAAAAATGAAAAGTATAAAAATAATAAAGTTAATTTCTGTATTTGCAAACTATTGCTCCAGAATAAACCTGGGAATTCTTCAGACGTAGTTTACTCAAAGTACATTCTGCTTGACATGACCTGAACAGACCTCAATTTTTGGATTCAGTTTAATTCACCCAGATCCGGTAGGCTTCTGCTGTAGGCCAGGCCACCCCACCCCAGAAACAGAGGTGGTGATGGAGCCTTCTAATTACTGTTGAAGGACAGCGGCCAGAATTCCTCCAGTCCTAAGAATGGTGTCTGGTACCGCTAAGGAAAAGCTGCTTGCTTCCTTCTGAGTTTCAATTTTTGTTTTCCTGGCCCTCTCAGATTACCCTATTTAATAATCTAAGAAAGATTGACCACCCCTCAAAATGAGCTTCTGCATAGCATCGGTGGAGGTAAATATGGCGCAAGGAGGATGAGTCACGTCCCACTCCTATTTCATTTGCATTCCTGTCCATACTTGGGACACCTATGAAATTCTTAGGCAATGTAAAAAAGGAAGAGAACCTGCATTACAGCTTTCCTTTCCTTTTCCCTCTGCTTTACACCCAGAAAATAAATATCCCTCAGGTGCAAAGGAGAGGAAATCAGCCCTGATAACTTGGCAAATATATCAAATTACCCAATAATCCTAGATGGTGTGAAGGAAAATATCTGTACACTTTGCTGTGCTTAATGCATTATTGATTACGATAGGTTAGATGTAAAACTCTTGGTCAGAGTCAGCTTAGATCCAATTATTTTGTCTAACGTCTCTCTAACATCAAGTTCTACCAGCACAATTTACCAGGCCCCGATATCTATCAGGGCCAAGGAAGCAAATCACAGTTGGGGAACTGGAGGGAGGGAATCCCAGGAAAATAGAGGTCCTGCCTAATTCAGTAGTAGGCATTCATTATCATTTCTTACTCCTTATCCATCCAGCAGCCGGTCAGTTTGACACATTGGTCGGCTGCTGGGCAGAAAATATAATGGCAGATCGTTAGGAAAGATCGCAGGGCAAAAGTGGGAGATTGAACCAATAATCGGAAGGGAGGATTAAACTGAGAAGGGAGAGAAGTCCAGGGGCAGAAAATTCAGGATCATTGATTTGGAGGGAGTGCTTTAGATGAAGGTTTGCTTGAAGGGCTGAGGAGGGGGACCATTCCTGGCTCACAATTAGTGCTATAAAAGGAAGTGAGCTGCTTGATTTGGCTACTTCCCTCTCCATTTAATTGCTGAGACCCCTGAACCTTGGGAAAACAGGTTCAGGACATCCAGCTCAAGTTAGGCTCTCGAGTGCATTGTGGAAGCCAGATTTAAATTTTATAATGAGACCCCCACCTCTTGAGAGTGGGATATAGGCTGCCATATAATCCACCAACCATCATTAAAGTGGCATTAGGCAGTGGTTTAGAGCCACATTAGAACCTCAGGGCATGTGGATCGATACCCAGCTTGGGTCACTGTCTGTGCGGAGTCTGCATGTTCTCCCCGTGTCTGCGTGGTTTTCCTCCGAGTGTTCCGGTTTCCTCCCACAGTCCGAAAGACATGTTGGTTGGGTGCATTGGCCAAGCTAAATTCTCCCTCAGTGTACCCGAACAGGTGCCGGAGCGTGACGACTAGGAGATTTTCACAGTAACTTCACTGCAGTGTTGATGTGGGCCTATTTGTGACACTAATAAACATCATTTTTAAAAAAATTTACCCTTGACTCTCCTGCCCATCATGGGGGGAGTTGAAATTCCCACTTATGTTCTTCAATTGCTCTGTGTTTGAGTCTGTTTACTATTGATGCTCACTGTGCTTTATCGGTTAAGCCTGGATGTGGACTGAGGGAAAAGTAAACAAAGCTGTAGAGAGAGTTGGAATCGAGAGCTGAAGCATGGAGTAAACCTTCTAAAAGGCTGTAAATTAAACCTGTTACACACATAGAATCTAGTGTCATCTCCTCTTAGATCTGAGATATAAAGTATGCAATATCCTGTCCCCATCCCTCTCTATGGTCTCCATTCATGATATCCCTGGCTTTGAATTTGTTTGCTAATTTTCTCACCAACTCAATTGTCCCCATACATGCTGACTCCCTAACTTAACAGTGACAGTGCACTATGAAGGAGAACAGGATTGGGCCTAATCTTGTTTTTGGTTAGCATTGTCACATACATTTGAAGCAGGAGTGAACTAGGAGCAGAAATCTTAATGAATGACCGAGCAGGCTCGAGAGGCCGAACAGCCTACACCTCTTCCTATTTGTTATGGTCTTCTAGTCGGAGGAATCACCTATTCCCACCTTGCCTCAGATCACTTGCTGCCCAAATCTCATCCACGGCACCTCTATGCTCAACTTTTCCAATGATCTCCTGTCCATCCTCCCATCATCCACCCTCCCTATACTTCAAGCTTGTCCAAAACTCTGCCGCCGTTATCCTATCCTGCACCAAATTCCATTCGTCCTTTACCTTACCAGCTTACATTGTCTCCAATTTCCCAATTCTTCAAATTTTAAATGTTTATCCTTGTGCTTAAATTCCTTCTTGCCCTGACTAACCTCCTTCAGCTCTGCAACACCCCCGAGAGCTTCCCATTCCTATGATTCTGGCCTCTTGTGCATCTTGCCCTCACTTCATTCCATTCATAGGTGGCCTGCCTTCCAACACTTGAACCTCAAACTCTGAAATTCCCTTCTTAAACCAAGACCGCATTCCACCTCCCTCTTTTCCTTCTAGATTGCTTGAAAGCCCATCATGTTTGACCACCCCTACTTCTTTGAATAGTAGAGCACAGAAGGAGGCTATTCATCTCCAAGCCAGATCTTTGATAGAACAACAATTAGTTCCCCTTTCCCCACCCAGCACTGAGGTGGGCCTTTTAAACAGCCTGCTTCAGCACCGAGAAGCCCCTGTGACTGTAGGTTTGCTAGGCCACCTCAGAGGGCAACCATATTGCTGTGGGTCTGGAGTCACATATAGGCCAGCCCAGGTAAGGATGGCAGATTTTCTTCCTTGAATGATATGAAAACCAGATAGGTTTTAATGACAATCAACAATGGTTTAATGGTCATTGTTAGATTTTTAATTCCAGATTTCTATTGAATTCAAATGTCACCATCTGCCGTGGTGGGATTCAAACTTGCATCCCCAGAGAATTGCCTTGGGTCTCTGGATTACTAGTCCAGTGACAATATCACTACACCACGGCCTTCCCTACTTTGGCATAAAAGGTTCCATTTAACGAATACTCCATTGTGGCTACACTTAGTAAATAGCTTTTCCACTCTTTAAAAGTAATTGTTAACTCGACAGAGCCTTAGAAACCCATCGTTCCAAATTGTATATTGTCCTGTGTGACTGATGAGAACGTATGAACCAATTTAAATGTGTAAATTTAGGGAAAGTACTGGAGACTAGTTGGCACACATAAGCTGTATCCACATGTAAATATGCACCTTTATGAGTGAAGGCGGAAGAAATTGAAACACAATTCAGTTTTAAAGCTGAGAAGCAGAATACTGTGGATGCTAGAAATCTGAAGTAAAAAAAGAAAATACTGGAAATACCCAGCAGGTCAGCCAGTATCTGTGGAGAATGAAACTGAGTTAATGGCCACGATTTTCCCCCCAAAAAAACTACTAGCCGGAATTCGCTGGCCATTCGTGCCCTGCTACCACTGCTAGAGAGAGCGGAGAATTTGGTGCTTGGCCAAATCTCCATTCATTGCAGTGGGACCAGAGAATCTCAGCTGCGGGCAAGGTCAGAGAATCCTTCCCTAAGTTTCATAACAGTGAGAAAACCCAAAGTGATCCGCGCTGGTCTGTCAGGCATGGTCCAACCTGGGGTGACAAAGGGATAAACCAAGATGAGGACATGGCACTGATACGATGTCGGTATACCAGAAAAAGAGGTTCGGTACATATCTTACAAAAAGACAGGCATAGTTAGGACCCATACAGAGTTATGACAGGCAAGATGGCATTAAAAGATTGGACAGTCGTACATCAATTTACACCATGGAATTTCCAAGTTGTAAACAATTACAAAAAGGAGCCGAGCTTCTGACACCGCATTATTCTTATTTCTCTAACATTGGCCACCTCTGTCTTTACTCCCACCTTCTATTGAATCCCTCATCTTTGCCTTTGTCACCTCTAGCCAATCAACTCAAATTCAACTCACTTAAAACTCTGACCACTCAAACTCTTGCTCTCATTGACCTACTTTGGTTCCCAATACTTCAATTCCACAAATTCATAATTCTCATTGTTGTTTTTCAATCGATTCAGAGCTTTTAGTACAGTGGTCAACATTGCTGCTTCACAGCATCAGGGACCTGGTTCATATTCCCGGCTTGGGTCACCGTGTGGAGTTTGCATGTTCTCCCCGTGTTTACATGGGTTTCCTCTGGGTGCTCCGGTTTCCTCCCACATTCTGAAAGATGTACTGGTTAGGTGCATTGATCCGAACAGGTGCCGGGGTGTGGCAACCAGGGGAATTTCACAGTAACTTCATTGTAGTGTTAATGTAAGCCTTACTTGTGATTAATAAATAACCTTTAACTTTATTTAGCTTTGGGTCTCCTTATCTCTGTAATTTGCTTCAGTCCATACCCACGCATGTTTAAAGTTTTTTATATAAATGCAGTAAGTTATTATTTTGTTTCAGATGCTAACAAACAATCTGTGTATTTTTTTAGCATTTCTCTTGAGGATAGATTTTAAAAGTCTGCCCTCCTGCCATTTGTCTAACAGGAATGCTGATTGGGAACTTTGGCACGGAGATCTATTTCCATTTTCATTCATTAAAGCTAAGAGATGGGAAACTGTAAGAAATGTTAACTTTCACACTGAAATTCCTGTCATGTACTCCCTTCACTTGAAGGTGAGTTATGGGGTGTGCTGATTTGATAAATCTATCCCTTTATCTCAGAACTCCCAAGCATAACATAGTTAAGCTCTTTCTACCCAACTTCAACAATGAGCAGAAAATCCACCCTCTGAAGAACAAACTCTGTTGCTTTCGTGTGAAATTTTCAATTTTCCACATTGGAAACCCTCTAATTGGATGGGGTAGTTTATGCTCGGCGTTCATACGTTTTAGAAGCTGTGATTGAAATCATCTAATCTAACTTCACACAAGACCATGATAGCCAGCAGTGCAGGAATAGAGAACTGCATCTCATAAGCTTGGCCTAGATTTCAATTAATGTTCCCTAACTGTAAGGCTAACATGTTGACCCATTGTACCCCATCTCACCTCTTTTAACTCTTTCATGATATTCTTCAAAATTGATCTCTTCGGCCAACCTTTTAATTACTCTTCTGAACATCTGTTTCTTTGGCTTGGTTTCCATTTTCCTGTGGTCACAACCCTGCAAAATGCCTGGGGATGATTTCTTACATTCGAGGCGCTACATAAACGCAAGTGGGTTTAAATTAATTCACTATAATTGCTGTGCATGGAGCAACTAATTGCTATGCATGGAACAACCTGTTACACATTGTAATTTGTAATGTTATTACAATATGTGAGGCAATTAACAATTCTGTTAAATGTTCCTGGTAAATTCTATAATGTGTTGAAATGTTGTACGCTGTTGCAACTATATAACAGAATTCTAATCAGATGTACAATAGCATGCCGTAATGTAGATCATTATATTAATGTATTCAATAGCTCTTAGGCTTAGTAAAGGATAACCATCTAGGTAATTACATTATGGAAAAAGAACCCTGTTTGAGTTGTTAATTAAAGACACAGTGTATGTATATTTTTACCTAGCGTGATACATGTGGATAATTTTGATGCCCAGTTATACCTAAGAATGAAACAATTATGACGGAAGTTGTGTGAGAATGGGGAAGAATCCAAAGAATCAAATAGACTATACCAGAGCATCTCAAAGAGCTTCATATACATTGAATTATTTTAAAGAGTAGTGATCCTCTTTACATATGTAGCTAGATCCACAAACAAGGGCCAGAACTGGAATGAACTACTTTCAAATTAGCATTGGAAACGCACTCTTAATTTACGCATCTAGTTCGTTTGTGTCAAGTTTTGTATTGTTCCACGGTGCACTGATTCTGACTGGCAGGGACCTATGGGTGCAATTGAATGATTTTTTTTCTCAAAGCAGAAGGCAGCCCCTCAGTTCCCTTGCTGGCTTTACCCGCCAAATTTTCAAGCACCTTTTTAAAAAGTGCAGGGAGCAGGGCAGAGTGGGGCACCATTTTCAAAGATGTGAAAAAAAAATGTATCCCCCAAGGCCACAAGACCTCACCACCCCAGAGAATTCACCCCCCACCTTGAACCTCCCCCACAGAATCCCCACCCTGGCAATTCTCTTGTTCTCTCGCTCTCCCCCTGATGAGTCTTCTCGGACTTTGGGTGCTGCCAGTTGTTTCGGCGAGGTTTCCAATTCCCTCCCTGTCTCTTTACCTGCTTTCAGGGACTTCAAGCTGCCCTAGGCTTCTGCCAATCAAGTTTCAAAGCTTTATTCTGGCTGCTTTCTCTCTCAACTCACAGCTCCGGCCCTCAGCTTGTCAATGACACTGTTTTCTGCAGAAAATGAATTGGCGCGATCGGGACCCCGCCCAAAACGGGTGAAACTTGCATTTTGTTTACATTCATCACAATGTAATTAGCAAGCTTCACTCACCATTGTCCCAACTCAGTTGCCTCAACAACCTCGTTCGCTGCAGCTGCAACTGGCAAGCAAAACACCTCATGTATAAAAGTTGGCTTCAGGTGCTGGAGCAGTGAAGGTGAGCGAGGAGGTAGCTCTCTGTTTTCAAACAGCTCCGTGTTTCGGGGGGGGGGGATGGGGTGTTGTTTTGTTCGTGGCCATGTTGCATTTTGGGTCAGGGGGAGTCCTGTGAGTACGTGGCGCGGGGGGGGGGGGGATGTTGTTGTTGCTCACGGGGTCCGACTTTGGCCTCTCAGCACGGACCTGGATCTGAGCACTGACCTCAGGTCTTAGCGCTGACTCTGGGTCCTAGTGCCAGCAGCAGCAAGCAGTTGGTGGTGGGGAATGGAAACTCTCTGAAGTGGCAGTAATGCAGCCTCAGGACTTGTCAAGCAATGCTGTCTCGGGTGACGACTACATGGGTCCTGGGTGTGTGTGTGTGTGGATGGGGGGGAATGAGGGGGGGGCTCTGTTGCCATTCTGGGGAGCTGTTGGGGGATGTGAGGAGTGTGTGTTGCTGGGGGGCTCGGGGGGGGGGGGGTGGGGGGACAAATTGGGGAGTGTGTGTTGCTGGGGGGGGCGAAATGTGATGATTGGGGTCAGGGAGAGAGAGGGCAATGTCATTCAGCAATCAGGGCCAGGAGAGTGATGAAGGGCCATGTGCAAGGGGCTCCCGGTGGGGTGTGGGGGGGTAAGGGGGTCAGTAATGTTGCAGGGGGAGGGGGTTCCCTGATGTCTGTGCCGGGGAGGGGGAGGCTGTATCTGGCCCAGGTGGGGTGGGGGGGGGGGGGGATTTCTGCCAGGTGAACTGCTGATTTTTAGCTTTTTCTGTGCATGCGCAGTTTGTGGCTCCGATCTAAGCTGCAGGCTGTCTGGCGAGTTAAGCCCCGTCCACTGCCTGTCGTGGCTAGAAACAGTCTAGCCCATATTTTCAATGTCTAAGTCCCATAAGATTGGGAGTGAAAACGGATCAGGAACTCCTCCTCTAAGCTGGACACTTAGAAAACAGTCTCATAAAATTCCACTCATCATGTCTGCACAGGCTTTCCAAATAAGCATCATGACATAATGCCATTCTCCTGCCTTTTTTTCATACCCTGCGCATTGTTTCTATTCAAATAATCATCTAATGTCCTTTTTAATGTCCCGATTGAACTTGCCTCCACCACACTTCCAGGTAGTGCATTCCAGACTCAAACCACTTGTGAAAAAGTTTTTTTCTCACATCACATTTGCTTCTTTTGCAAATCAATAAAATCTGTACTCTCTCATTCGCGATCCTTTTACAAGCGGGAACGGTTTCTTCTTTTTTCCTATCTACACTGTTCAGCTCCCTTATGATTTTGAACATCTCTATCAAGTCTCTTCTTAGTCTTCTTCTTTCCAAGGGGAAGAGCCCCAACTTCTCCAATCTATCCTCATAACTGAAGTTTCTCATTCTTCAAACCATTCTTATAAACCTCTTCTGTACTTCTCCAATGTGTCCACATCCTTCCTATAGCGCGGCACCCAGAACTGTACACAATACTCTAACTGAGACCTAACTAGTGTCTTGTACAAATACAGCATAACCTCCTTGATCTTGTACTCTACAACCCTGTTAATAAAGCCCAGGATACTGTATGTTCCCCCAACATTGCCAGCTGCTGCCAGAATTATGAGAACTCCATTAGAATAAACACATCCGTTAAATGTCCATATTTTAATTAGTGTACAAACCCACAGACGAGTTTCAGCCATAATTTAAAGCTGTAATGTTGTCTGTTAAAATATCTTGAAAAGCCGTTACTAAGTTACAGAATAAATTTAAATATAACTAATGTGTTTACATCATCAGTTAGATAACGGAATCTTACCTTAAGAATCATATCAACTTAGTGTTGTTGGTAGAATTCTCAGAGTTAGAAAGGTCTGAAGATAGGAATAGGCCATTCAGCCCATTGAGCCTATTCCACCATTTCATACAATAATGGCTGATCATTCAATTCAATGCCTTTTCCCCACAGTATTCCCATATGCCTTCATGTCACTGGTATTTCTGTCAATCCTTACTTTCAAAATACTCAATGACTGAGCTTCCAAACCCTTTGAGGTAGAGAATTCCAAAGATTCATAACCCTCTTGAATAAAAACAATTCTCCTCATCTCAGTCCTAAGTGACTTCCCCCATTATTTTGAAATAGTGTCCCCTGATTCAGAGCTCCCCAACGTGGAGAAACATCTTACCTGCACCTACCCTGTCTGTGCCATTAAGTGTTAATGTGACCACCTCTCATTCTTCGAAACGTTTGAAGTTCCAGTTTTCCCAAGCTCTCTTCATAGGACAGTCCTACCATCCTGGGAACAAGCCTGGTGAATCTTTATTGCACGTCCTCTATGGCAATAAAACCGGTAAGGTAAAGAGACCAAACCTGCACTTAGATCTCCAGTTCCAGTCGAATCAAGGTTTTGTATGTTTGAAGCGGGATTTGAATACAAGGCTGGAGTTCTCCGATGTTGTATACCCCACTCCTGCTGCCAGTGGAAACGGAGAGTTAGGCTAGTCCTGGGTCGGAATTCACAGACCTCACCTACAGCTGGGATTCTCCAGTTCCGCTGTTGTGAATGGAGATTTGGCTGAACGCCAAATTCTCCATTCTCACCTGCAGTCGGAGTGGAGTGTATGACATCAGAGAATTCCGGCCTTGTACTCAAATCCTCCTGTAATAAAGGCTAACATACCATTAGCCTTCCGAATTGTCTGCTGCACCGGCACTGACTTATTGATGAGGACACCCGGGTCCCTATGTGCATCTACATTTTCTAATCTCTTACCATAGAAGAAATATTCTGCGTATCTGTTCCTGTCGCCAAAGTGGACAACCTCACATTTTTCCACATTACATTCCATCTGCCATTGTCCACTCATTCACTGGGATTCTCTGGTCTCCCCACGCTGTTTCTCTTGGCAGTCGAAGATGGCGCGCCGGTGGCCGATGGCATGATCTTCTAGTCCTGCCAGTGTCAATGGGATTTACTATTGATTCCACCCCATGCAGCTGGGAAACATGCAGTGGGGGTGCACCGTCGGCAGGACTGGAAGATCCCGCCGGCGTGAAGAACCGGAAGATTGTGCCCACTTAGTCTGTCCAAATCCTCTCGAAGCTGTTTTGCATCTTCCTCACAACACACATTCCCATCTAGCTTTGTGTCATTGGCAAACTTGGAAATATTACATTTGCTCCCCACTTCCAAATCATTGATATGGATTGTGAATAACTGGGGTCAGAGTACTGATCTTTGTATCTCATGCGTAACAGCCTGCCAATGTGAGAATGGCCTGTTTATTCCTGCCTGTTAGCCAATGCTTAATCCATGTCAGTTTATTTCCTCCTATTGTATCTGCTTTAAATTTGCTCATCAACTTCCTATGGGGGGACTTTATCAAACCTTCTGAAAATCCAAATATTTTACATTCATCAACTCCCCTGTATTAATTCTGTTAGTAACATCCTCGTAAAACTCAAACACACTCATCAAGCACAAAGTTGATCATCACCAAGGATGTGCAAGGTAAGTTGATTGGCCGTGCTAAATTGCCCCTTCGTGTCCGAAGATGTGGAGATTAGCGGGATTAGTAGCTTAAATACATCGGGTTACAGAATAGGGTCTGGTAGGATGCTCCATCAGAGAGTTGGTGCCAAATGGCCTGCTTTTGCACAGTAGTGGTTCTCTGATTCCACAATTTCCCGTTCATGCATCCAAGCTATCAGATTGTTGTTATCCAAGTATCCATTTATTACATCCTTTATAATATATTCCAGCATTTTCCCTACTACTGATACAAGGCTAATAGGTCTGGTGTTCTCCGTTTTCTCTCTTCATCCCTTCTTAATTAGTGTCCCAAGATGTGTAGATTAGATGGATTAGCCATGGGAAATAAGTGGGGTTACGGGCATAGGGCGAGTGAGCGGGCCTGGGTGAGATACACTGTCAGAGTGTTATAGATAGAGGTTTACAGCATGGAAACAGGCCCTTCGGCCCAACTTGTCCATGCCACCCTTTTTTTTAAAAACCCATAAACTAATCCCAATTGCCCACATTTGGCCCATATCCCTCTATACCCGTGTAATTATCTAAATGCTTTTTAAAAGACAAAATTGTACCCACCTCTACTACTACCTCTGGCAGCTTGTTCCAGACACTCACCATCCACTGTGTGAAAAAATTGCCCCTCTGGACACTTTTGTATCTCTCCCGTCTCACCTTAAACCTATACCCTCTAGTTTTAGACTCCCCTACCGTTGGGAAAGGATATTGATTATCTATCTTGTCTATGCCCATCATTATTTTCTAGACCTCTATAAGGTCGCTCCTCAGCCTCCTATGCTCCAGAGAAAAAAGTCCCAGTCTATTCAGCCTCTCCTTATAACTCAATCCATCAAGTCCCGGTAGCATCCTAGTAAATCTTTTCTACACTCTTTCTAGTTTAATAATATCCTTTCTATAATAGGGTGACCAGAATTGCACGCAGTATTCCAAGTGTGGCCTTACCAATGTCTTGTACAACTTCAACAAGATGTCCCAACTCCTGTATTCAATGTTCTGACCGATGAAACCAAGCATGCCGAATGCCTTCTTCACCACTCTGTCCACCTGTGACTCCACTTTCAAGGAGCTATGAACATGTACCCCTAGATCTCTTTGTTCTGTAACTCCCCCCAACGCCCTACCATTAACTGAGTAAGTCCTGCCCTGGTTCAATCTACCAAAATGCATTACCTCGCATTTGTCTAAATTAAACTCCATCTGCCATTCGTCAGCCCACTGGCCCAATTGATCAAGATCCCGCTGCAATTGGAGATAACCTTCCTCACTGTCCACCATGCCACCAATGTTGGTGTCATCTGCAAACTTACTAACCATGCCCCCTATATTCTCATCCAAATCATTAATATAAATGACAAATAACAGTGGGCCCAGCACTGATCCCTGAGGCACACCGCTGGTCACAGGCCTCCAGTTTGAAAAACAACTCTCTATAACCACCCTCTGGCTTCAGTCAAGAAGCCAATTTTGTATCCTGGATCCCCTGAGATTTAACTTTATGCAACAACCTACCACGCAGTACCTTGTCAAAGGCCTTGCTAAAGTCCATGTAGACAACATCAACTGCACTGCCCTCATCTACCTTCTTGGTTACCCCTTCAAAAAACTCAATTGAATTTGTGAGACATGATTTTCGACTCACAAAGCCATGCTGACTGTCCCTAATCAGTCCTTGCATCTCTAAATGCCTGTAGATCCTGTCTGTCAAAATATCTTCCAACAACTTACCCACCACAGATGTGAGGCTCACTGGCCTGTAGTTCCCAGGCTTTTCCCTGCGGCCTCTTCATTCAGCCCATCGAGTTTGCAGTTGGTGCAGACTCGATGGGCTGAATGGCCTCTTCTGCACTGTAGGGATTCTATAAACGTGGTATTCTGATATTCTGCCAACAAACACCATCAAAAACAAATTAACTAATCACTAATTTCATTTGTTGCTTGGGGGTCCTGCTATGTAAAAATTGGCTGCTGTCCTGTATACATAACAATGGTGGGTAGCTACATTTCAAAAAATAATTCATTGGCTATGTAATACTTTGGGACTGCAATGTAAACACAAGTTCTTTATTTCCACAATATCTCATAAATCAAAAATAATGCAGACCAAAAGTTAGCAATTGTACTGAACAAATCACAGTAAGAATGTGAGCCCAGCTCAGAACAGAGTATTCCTGTTTGCCCCATGAATATGGCCTGCCAGAAAGTTCCCCAAACAGTGTTATAGTTGCAAAATGCAAATCACGCCAGCAAATCAAATGATGAAAACAAGAAGGCCTGGTCGGCTGCCTAGTCTAATTTACTGTAAAGTGTTTCAAATAAAACAAATAGAATGTCTTCCATTATCCCTTGTGGATTCCCTGGTTTACTAATCTGATATACCAGCAGGATTTCCAGTTTGAAATTGCTACTTCACAGGTTGTCTTTTAGAGCAAGATCTAAGCAGAAAGATTTCCAATCATTTCAGGTACTTCACATTGCTTGGGAATTTCTCTAGCAAGCTAAACTCCTGAAGCAATCATCAAAATCCCATTGAAACTTTGTGCTCTTGGGGCGAAATCTTACCAAAAAATGGCAGAGTGTTGGCTCCAGCGTGGAAAAGGGAGTGTTTTACGCCGACGGCACCGCTGTGATTTTGGGCTGAATTTTAGCGCTCATTAGTATTAATTTTTATTTCCATGAGTTTCACTGGCGCATTCCCTCCGACTCACTTGGCCCGTGACAATTTAACTGCTGCAGACACTGGGGAGCTCCATACAAACGGCTCCCCAGGACTCCCCAACACTTGTTCCACAACGACTGCAGGGGAGTGCAGCCAATGTCATCGCAAAGTCATCTCAGGCAAAAAGGCGTGGAAGTCAGCATGCCGTCTCAATCTCCGCTTTGGATCTTGGGGATACACCTAGACACAGTGCGGCGGGTGGGGGGTGAGGAAGATTACGAAACATAGGCATTTAGTGGGCACGGGTGAATATAGGCCCTGTTTCAGTAAGGCCACCATTTTGTTCCGAATGTGTTTGTCAATAAATTTTACTTGCTTCACCCACAGAACCTCTCCACCCTCTCTGTTTGTGCCACCAAGCTTGGGGGTATTAGCGCACTCGCCAGCGCCTCAGCCCTGTGGAGTGTGGCAGTGCTATGTACCTCCCACCCTCTTGCCAGCCTCCCATAAGGAAAGGCGCTCCCTCAGCTGCAATATTGTCAGGAACCGAGAAAGGAGGACACAGGAAGCGCTGCCTGCTTACCGGCCTTCACAACCCCTTCAGAGCAAAGGGCACCCCAACATGAAGGGCAGAGAATGCCAGCAAGTGACCCCCTCCTGACCTTTCTCCCCGAAATGGTCCCCCACCCCTGACCTCGTGTTGAATCGATCTGTGTCTCCCGAGTACTGTCTGTTGCCCCCCTGAGCAGTGCACTTCACGCAGGGTGCTGGCTGCCTGAGTGCTCACCTCTTGGAGGTGAAGGTGCCAGGTTCATGTTTCCGTAGACTTGTTGTAAATGGCGCCGACGTGACATCACACTGGTGCCAGCTGAAAGTTCTGTGTGGGCTCAATATCCAGAGAGAGTGCTCGCTAATAACATGCTGATGTATTAAAATGAGCTTTCTGTGGTCCCGCGGAGTGTTTCAGGCCACTCCAGTGAGTTGCCAGTGATGTGCTATCAATAAGGCGAAAGACTACCGGTGTGCCAATACAAGTGTAGGCTTTTATTCACAACAGAATCAGGAGCAGATCCCAACAAGTAACCGACCTGGACTGAACAAGGGGGAGGAGACAGCCACCTTTATACTAGGTGCCGAGGGGAGGAACCAAACTGGAAGGGGATGTGTCCAGGTATGACAAGCACACACAACGGTGGTCCATATAGGACAAAGGCACAACTGAGGTCCACCACAGCCAGGAAGATTGCTGTTGTGAATCGCGCTCCCCGGATTTTGAACCACGTGGTCATTCCCGCAGATGGAGAGTGTAGGCCTAAAATTGACCTCTTAGTCTTCTATTGGATACATGTAATGTTTCATTGCTTCAAACAGTTTACCTGGAAACTTCTGCAATGGGTACTTGTTTTGAGTAAAATGTTTATTTGAAAGCCTGAATCTGAATATGGTAGTTCAATTTATATCATGAACATGAGGAGACTTTTATCAATACCAATTACATTAGCAATAGTTACTCAAAATTCATTTCCAAAATTTTGCTGGAAGCTGTGAAGAACCAAATTCTGAACCTTTCTCCGTCGACGCCCATACCTGTTGCTTCATAACTGTCTCTCTGCCGAGTCCATTACCGTTGCTACATTATAATGTTACTGCAGAATCCTGGCCTATTCAAGTTTGATGTTAATGTTCTGAATCTTTTAGTATCTTGAAAAAAAATCCAACCTCAATGCAGATTACTATCTATTTTTTTCCCTGAGCTCATTTGTTTCGGATCTACAATAATGTCCTTTGGGATAAAGGTATAATGAGTTTGGCAGTGAAGGTAATTTTCTTTAACCATACTTTGTCGAAATTATTTTTTAAATTACAGCTTCAGGTTGTTTTGGCAATATTTCTGACTGCACACAGCACTGAAGTGTCCACTAAAGGTTTGAAAATAAGATAAAATTAATGATTTGTATTTGCAGTGGTTCATAAGGTAATGCACAATGTAGCACCGCTGTGCATCTTTCTGGTTTGTTTCTATGTGGCTTTCAGTTCATGAAATTATTTATTGCGCATTGTTTCCGGGATTTTATTGCACTCATCAATTGCATGTGACATTTAAATGAGGTCAAAGTTACACTTAAATGTAATAAAATTAGCCACACGGGCAACCTTCAGGCTGGGGCTCACAGAATGCGATGCAGACAGAAAGTGGCAGAATCAGGCAGCAGGTCCAGCAGCAGTGCTACTGAGCCTTCCAGCAGCAGAAAATATCACTTTATCTTTAAAATTTCTTATGACAGAGGTCACAAGGGCCAAAGAAAAATTGTTTGGCACAGGCAACCAGTGACTGAAAACGAGCGTCTCACTGAAATATCTGCACAGATATAGCAGCTTGCATTGGCCGCGATCTTACCGGCACGGCGAGTCGGTAAGATTAAGTAAGAGGTCAGTGGCGCCCCGAGCAGTCTGAAGCTGGTTTCACCGGCGAGCTAAGAGTCCACCTCCACCCCTACTGGTGAGAATCGCACTTCTGTCCAAAAAAGTGACAGAGTGTCATAAGATTGCATTTTTAAATCACTCAAAAAATGAGTCTGAAACTCTCCCATTTTCTTGCTTGTTCAGCACTTAGGGTGTGATCCAACAGCCATTCAGGCCACACTCCCGCTGCAGCGAGGTCTGAGAATTTGACGCCCAGCCAAATCTCCGTTCGCTGCAGCGGGATGGGAAAATCCTGTCACATGAACAGCCGTAGAATTTCTTTCATAAGATTGCGGCCATAAAGTCTGAAGTAAGAAAGGAAGTGGCTGAGAAAGACCCGACCGTTCCTTGAGAAATGTTCCTTGAGGAGAAATAGATAATATATTTTTATCTAAGCAGATTGAAGTGCAGGAGATCTGAAGCAATTTAGGATTTAGGATATGACCAAGGTCTCCTTTCTTTTCTGCCTTCACCCCTGTTAGAGAAGGACATTCACCAGTTGATGTAGGATCAGTCAAGCCATCATCAAGTATTGAAGTGGGCGCCAATAATATTGTGAAAGCCATTCCTACCCAAATGCACAAGATACCATTTAGCTTAGTCGATGAATGATTGCTACCTATGGTATTTGGAAATGTTTGAGTTTGTGACACTACCACGTCCCCTGAAATCAATGGGTAACATTGTGGCAATAGCTGTTATTTTTACTTCATTCAGAGGTGGCAGAAAAACAAAGCACAAGAATGTATTTGATTCCTACTTGCTGTTGAAGTGAAGCTGTGACCGCAGTCAGCCTGTTACAGCTGAAAAAACAATATAAGAAAATGTAAAAAACACACAGCAAACCAGTCAATATCATCCTTCAAAACAAAAAAAAATCAAGAGGTAGAGTTTGCTAATTTAAAGAAAAAGGCCTGCACCTGAAATATTAATCTCTCTCCAGGTGCTGCCAATCTGCTCTGTCTCGATAATATTGTTTGCTTTTTGTTTCAGATTTCCAGAATCTGCAGTGATTGGCTTTTTACAGCGTATCACTTCCTCTGACTCACTGTGAGAAAAACCATGCAAGATTCATGAGCTTTTTAAATATTCATTCTAATTTAATTCTGATTCAGTACAGTTCATTGAGCTGAAGATCGTTTTACTTGGAAAATTGCCACAAGGTGAAAATTCTTTCGCTTCTGCTTCCATAGAGCCAAAAGTACAAACTTAGTGCCAATGAGCTGCGTACCATTCGTGGCACTGATTTCCCAGAGAACCCAGATTGTGATGGTCACTGTTGCCCCGTTACTTGCTGCAACTCCATCTGGCAAATGTTAATCATTCACGGGACAGAATCTGCTCAAGTACAACTATTTTGAAAAAAAGTTTATTTATTAGTGTCACAAGTAGGCTTACATTAACACTGTGATGAAATTACTGTGAAAATCCCCTAATTGCCACACTCCGGCGCCTGTTTGGGTACACTGAGGGAGAATTTAGTATGGCCAATCCACCTAACCAGCACATCTTTTGAACTGTGGGAGGAAACCGGAGCAACCGGAGGAAACCCACGCAGACACAGGGAGAATGCGCAGACTCTACACAGACAGTGACCCAAGCCGGAATCGAACCCGGGTTCCTGGCGCTGTGAGGTAGCAGTGCTAACCACTGCGATCATTTCATGAGACAACTACTTCGATGTGCCAAAAAAACCCTTAAGTCAACAGGAGGTTCAACTAAAGGAAACTATAAGGATTGGAAATTTCAGTGCACCCAAGGTTTGGTGCGGAGGGCATGCGCGGACCAATCTCTGAATGGATAAGACCGAGGAACAAATAATATTGTGCCTCATTATCATCAAACCCAGTTGTAGAAACCTAATTGTCATGTCCAAGCAGTTTAATGGAGAAGAGGACTTGAAAATTGGACCTATCTAATTAGGGAAATTATTGGAAAAAATTCTGAGGGACAGAATGTATCTCCACTTGGAGAGGCAAGGATTAATCAAGGATAGTCAGCAAGGCATTGTCAGGGGGAGAACACGTCTAAGAAATTTGATTGAATTTTTTGAAGAGGTGACTAGATGTGTAGATGAGGACAGTTGTAGCTAATGTTGTCTACATGGACTTCAGTAAGGATTTTGACAAGGGCCCACATGGGAGACTGATCAAGGAGCAAAGAGCCCAGGGGATCCAAAGCAATTTGGATCCAAAATTGTCTTTGTGGCAGGAGGCAGAGGGTCATGGTTGAAGATTGCTTTTGGACTGTGTCTAGTGGTGTACTGCAGGGATCGGTTCTGCGTTGCTTGCTGTTTGTAGTTTACCTTAATGATGTGGACATCAATGTGTGGGGAGTATGATCAGTAAGTTCGCAGATAACATGAAAATTGGTAATGACAAATAGCAAAGGGCCTTAGATTAGCCTTAGATTACAGGATGATATTGGCGGGCTGGTCAGATGGGCAGAAAATGGCAAATGGAACTTAACCCTGAAAAGTATGAGGTGATGCATTTTGGAAGGACTAACAAGGCAAGGGAATACACAATGAATGGTAGGATGCCACGAAGTACAAAAGACTAGAGGGGCCTTGGGTGCATGTCCAAAGATCCCTGAAGGCAGCAGGACAAGTGGATAAGGTGGTTAAGAAGACATATATGATACTTGTCTTTTTCAGCTGCAGCATAGGATATAAGAGCAGGAAGATTATGATGGAGCTGTATAAAATGCATGCTACATCTATAGTACTGAGTGCAATTCTGGTTACTACACTATAGGGAGGGTGTGATTGCATTAGAGAGGGTGCAGAGGGGATTCACCAGGGTGCTGCCTGGGTTTTGTATTTTAGCTATGAAGAAAGGCTGGATAGGCTGGGGTTATTTTGCTTAGAGCAGAGAAGGCTGAGTGAAGAACATAATCAGGGTGGATAAAATTATGAGGGACATAGGGTAGATAGGAAGAAACTTTTCCCCTTACTTGAGAGGTTCCTCATTAGTTGCAGCTCATCGTTAGTATAGTGGTTAGTATCCCGGCCTGTTACATGGGAGACGGGGTTCAATTCCCCGACGGGGAGTTACGAAGTTTGCCTGACAGCGCACCGGTAGGGTGCTTTTGTGGTTGGCATGGGTGGCTCAGTGGTTAGCATTGTTGCCTTACAGTGCCAGGGACCCAGGATTGATTCCCGGCTTGGGTAACTGGCTGTGCGAAGTCTGGATCTTCTCCCCGTGTCTGTGTGGGTTTCCTCTGGCTGCTCCAGTTTCCTCCGACAGTCCAAATGTCGTGCTGGTTAGGTGCATTGGCCCAATGCTAAATTCTCTCTCCGTGTACCTGAACAGACGCCAGATTGTGGCGGATAGAGAATTTTCACAGTAACTTCATTGCAGTGTTAATGTAAGCCTACTAGTGACACTAATTAATAAATAAAAGGGGTTAATGACCAGGACGCATAGATTTAAGTATGGGACGGGAGATTTAGAGGGGATTTGAGGTAAAAACCCACTTTTTCTGAGTGGTGAGATGTGCACCAGTATTTGAGGGGGTGGGGGGATGGGGGGTGGTGCAGGAGAGCTTAAACACTTTTGTGAGCCCAGCTGCAGAGCACTTAGGTGCCGTACTGCAAGGGTGCCTGAGCTCACAGTGCAATGGTAGACACCCCCTGCCACCCCCCCCAATGCTGTCTGGTCCCCCAACCCAATGGCTGTCTGGTTCCCCGACACAGGTCACCAAAATCAGGGCATTGGGGCCCTCCCAATAACTCCCCCATTATGACCCCCAACATGCCCCCCCCCCATCAGAACCCAACATAATCCATCTCTGTATTGTCCCCCCGTCATAGCCCCCCTGTCATAGCACCCCCCCCCTCTTGACACTGCCCCTGGCACATTTGTCGTGCCCAACTGGCACTACTGGGGTGCCTGGTGGCCACTGCTGGGGTGTCAGGTGGGCATGGCCAGGTGGGCACTGCCCGATGCCACTGCCTAGCTATGTCCTTAGCCAGCCAAGGGCTTCCATGGCCTCCGTGCCCCTCACTGGTGTGGCCATTCCCCCAGGTCTCTGCCAGTGAAGACCAATAGTGATTCATGCCGGTGATGATCGCAGTTCGAATTTGTTAATGAGATTGACAAACAATCAATCTCGTGCGAATCGGCCTTGCGCCCTCTCTATGGAAATGATCTGGTTCACGCCAGTGGAAAGGGACCAGGACAATGGCAAACTGTTTAGCGCTGGGGGACGGAACCGATTTTTAGGCCCACACTATTCTCCGGAATCAGCCTGATCACGCCAGGCGCAGTGAGGTCGGAGAATCGCCTCCATAGTTGACTTGTTTATTCAGGGGAAGCAATTACTTATATATAAACACAATATAAATTAACGTACATGTTTATTGATATAGCATCTCCAAATGCTTGGGTACGTAAGTGCAGTGTGTAGTACAATAGTACAATACCATCAGGTGAGGAGGAATTAAATGTTTCTTTTTTCACGCTCCTTTTTTGACCACAACATATTTGTTTTTAAATGGAATTTATTTGCCATTCCAGTGGTTGCCTAACAGTTTATGTGCTGTGACCATAACATGCCAGATCAGACAGGTTTTCCTGAGATTTTACAAAGAAAAGAGGCCAGGTGTTGTGCAAGTGAAATAATTGTTTAAAAATGCCCTGACTATAACATACACACACAGATATTTTAAAGTTCACAAGTACACAACAAATAGATCACAGAATAGGGAGGATAGATTAAGTAACTTAGAATCTAGTAAAATTGAAAGACTCCTGAAGGTTGGTGAGTTGGATGGCTTCAGGCTGATTTGGATGGTCCTGTTCCTTTCACTAGGTGGTCCTGCTGCTTTCGGTGTCCAGGTGGTTTAAAGTTGTAGACTGGCAATTTATCCGATCTTCTGGAGACAACAGTGCTGGGTTGAGTTATTTTTAAGATCTGTCTGTGGCACCTGCACAGGTGGTACGGTGGCACCGTGGTTAGCACTGCTGCCTCACAGCGCCAGGAACCCAGGCTCAATTCTGGCCTCGGGTCACTGTCTGCGTGGAGTTTGCACACTCTCCCCGTGTCTGCGTGGGTTTCCTCCAGGTGCTCCGGTTTCCTCCCACAGTCCAAAGTTGTGTGGGTTAGGTGGATTAGCCATGCTAAATTGCCCCTTAGTGCCCCAAGATGTGTAGGTTAGGGGGATTAGTAGGGTTACGGGGAAAGGGGCTAGGTGGGATTGTTGTCGATGCAAGCTCGATGGGCCAAATGACCACCTTCTGCACTATAGGGATTCTATGATTGTCAAAATCAGCAGATGAGGTTCAAAAAATTGCAAGCTGGATGTAGAGAGAGAGAGAGAGAGAGGAAAGGAACCCACTCAGTCTCTTGTTCCTTAAGTTGTGCCAGTTGCTTGTATAGTTCTGCAGAGTAAGCAGGTGCTGAAAACGCACAAAGGGTTGTTTGTCACATGACATTCTCTCTCCAAATGCCCAGTGACCCAAATAAGGTCATAGCTGGTGTAACTTGATTAGATCATGGCTGAGAATTCCTCACACAGTCAGGTCCCATTGTCCAAGTGATTATATATAATAGTTTGTATCCATACAGTTGAATACCCATGTGATTGACTAGAGACTTTGCTAATGGGATAGGAGATAGCCTCCATTCATCCTCTTTCAAGGATTTTTCAAGGTTTTTAGCGTGGCTATTCAGACAGGTTGTCCCTTTTTCAATAGTTTTTAGAATGTGGAAGGTACAGTGATGTAAATATGCAGTTATCTGGAATTGTGGTTGGAGTCCAGGCTTGTCCAACCAATTCACACGAAGAGCCATATCTCATTTTTTTTCACTCAAGGGCTGCTAAGCAAATTTCTCACACACTCGCACTCATTCTCTCTCACACTCACTCACTCACACTCTCTCACACACACACACTCACTCACTCTATCTCACACACAAACTCACACTCTTTCTTACACACGCACACTCACACTTACTCACACACATGCACTCACATTCTCTCACTCACAACCTGTACTTTCACTCACAACCCACCCTCACATGCTTTCTCTGTCACACATGCTCTTAAAACACACTCACTCGCCCCACCTCCATCCATTCTCACTCCCCACTACAACAGTCACTTTCTGCCTTTCTCACTTGGCAGTTGCTGTCTCTCCGTGCTTGGTAGTTGCTCTCTCTCTCCCCCCACACTTGGCAGTCATTCTGATTCAATCCTCCCCCCTCTTCCCCCCCTCCTCACCCTTCCTCCCTCCTCACCCTCCCTCCTCCCTCCCCCCTTCCCTCTCTCCCTCCCCCCTCCCCTCACTCACTCCCCCACTCACTCCCTCCCCCTTCTCCCCTCCCCCCTGCCCTCCATCCCCCCCCCCCCCCCCCCCCCCCCACCCCTTGCTCCCTTCCCCCTCTTGGAAGTGCAGGGACGAGTACTATGAGAACACATAAAGCAGTGATGTTATGAGCTAGTGTTATGAGGACTAACATAGCAGCCATTTTGAACACAGCAAGATCTCATAGACAACAACGAGCAACATGAACACTTAATCTTCTCATGGTAGTGTTGATTCCAGGAGGAACATTGGCCAGAATAGGTGCTCCTTCTTATTTATTACCAGGTGATCTTTTAAATCCATTTGAATCGGTGATGATGACACTCTGATAATGTAATGCTCCTTCATTTTGATAGTCAATCTATCAACAACTCCCAGCATCATCTTGTCAGTGCTGTTAGAGGGTGGCATGGCAACATCCTGGACATTTGTCTTCCTGATGCTGATGGTCAAGTTAAACTCTTTACAGGTGTGAGGGAGTCTGTCCATTTACAGCTGCAGATGTTTCTATATGTAGCATCGGCAAGTCTCAGTTTTTCTTTATCTAGTTTATTATCTCAATTCTGGTTTGCTCTCTTGGACTCCGATTCCATTGATGTCCCATCTGTCTGGATTTCTGTGCAACTGATACCTTTGCATTTTTGAGATAATGTTGAAAAGACTGGTGGTTCCACAGAGAAACGTATGAATAACATTCCTGATATTTTGTCCATGAAAGAATTAAGAATTAAGCATGTCCTTTATTAGGACTAAATAACCTTCACATATTAATGCCAGAAAATTAAATGCAGGATATCCCCCTCATTTTAAGATGTAAATGAGGCTGCCATGCTCAGAAATGCACAACATCTGTGCAGTAGATCATTGTCCTATTTTCTGATTGAACATGTACATTTTATGTCCGTAAATTGGATGAGCCTGATTGAAGACTTGCCTCATAATTTCAGAAAGTACAGATGGAAAAGCAATAGGCAGCATTGGAAGCGTAATAATGACCATGGTCCTTCCAAATATAAGCAAATTCCCCAGAAGAAATAACATGAACTGGAAATGATTGAATGCCCAAAAGATGGTATTGGATAGAGGGATATCTTGAGGACAATGCGTAGGTTACCATTAGAAGCACATGTCTTATTTAATATGAGCTGAAGAAAAAACTGATTGACGTAATTATAAATCAGTATGGATCAATCCTGAGAGGATCTTCGCTATGATCATCAATTTAACAATTGGAGGAGAAAATAGGAGTAGGCCGGTCATGATCTCATTGAATGGTGGAACAGATTCAAGGGGTTAATTGGTCTACTCTGTCCCGATGTTCTTGCATTCCTAAAAGTTAGACAAAGAAGTCAGCTTTCTTTCCCTGAGAGCTGTCAACAACATCATCAAAGAACAAACAACAGTACAGCACAGGAACTGGCCCATCTTATTCAGGTAGTTGTTGGGGTGGTCTGGAAGACTATGCAAAGCAACGTGGATGCCATTGATTTCACTCTGGCCCTTGGGAAAGTCAGCAACCCTGTAAAAATGAAAGGCCCAAGACTAATTTCCAGAGGTTGTTTCCTGGTGGGGAGAGAACTGCTTCAGTCATGTTGTGCCTGCCGCACACAGTCTGTTTTAATCCTTATACGGTGGACAAATAACTGCGAGTAGATGTCTTGTTAGTACAACCAATATTTATTTAAGACACACAATCAATAATCACCCACCCACCCAACAAAAAGTCATCTTACAGAAAAATACTAGAGTTCAAGTCCAATACAAGACCTTGACTTAACTTTGCGTGACTGGCAAGTACCCAAGCAGATATTGGCCTTTATCTGTGTGTTGGTCTCGGTCGTCCTCTGCGTAGTCTGGTCCTTTGGTCTGGTCTGGCACTCTGACTCTGGTCTTCCTTCCTTCTCGGGTGTGGTGGCTCTCCTCGTGCTGGTCGTTGCTGGCGATGGTCAGCGGTGTTGTAGCTCGTTTGTGGGGGTCAGAGAGAGAGAGAGAGCTTCTTCTGTTGTACAGAAACTTTTATCCCTCCTTGGTTTTGTGTCCTTTTAGGGCGGTCTCCTGATTCTTGTCAATCAATCGATCAGGGCTTGATCACCCTGATCGATAAGCGTCCAATCAGGTGCTGCCACACCAATCTCTGGGTGTGTACCCAACGGCCGTGCCTGTAGGTGCTGGAGGCACATAGGTCACATATCTCCCTCCCAAATAAGGGGTTAAGGTAAACAAGTACGTTTGACTAGAAAGTGTCCATTGTCTTTGGGATGGCCTATTTCCTGTTTATTCAGTCGTCTGAGTTGCAGCCTGTTTATCTCTGTCTTTTAAGCTGCAGTCTGCTGTTTCAGTGCTTGTCCAATTATCCCAGCGTGCTCTGTAAATCACCATTTTAGGTGGCCTGTTTGGCCACAGTCAAATCAGCCTTCAGTAGAACCAAATATATCAACCTGTGATATGGACCCTCGGGTTGCACCTTGGAAACATAGAGGTGATAGTTAGGAACAGATAACCCATTTCACCACTTCCTTCCCATATTGCCAAAGATTATGAATTCATCAAGTCTTCTGCAATAAAATATTATTGATCATAGTGGTATGATCAATAATATTGCAGTTTGGTTGACATTGTAGAGCTAGCCCCTAGCTGCCTGAAATGAGCCGCTGCCATTAAAATTTAATGGAGTGGTTACTGTGCAGGTGGTGAGAGCAGTGCGGGAGGTCTTCATTCAGTGGATTACAGACCTTTCATACAGCTTCTTTCATGAAGTGCCTTCTTCTTATACACAACTCCTCAATAATGTCTTCTCATGATCTGTGCTATCTACGTCTTCTATGTGAGGGGGTTAATATCGAGTGAACTCTATCTTCCTAAAATGTTGTCATTTGCTGCTCTTTCTATGCCATGCTAATGGCACAGAGGGGAGTACAGTAAGAAGTCTCACAACACCAGGTTAAAGTCCAACAGGTTTATTTGGTAGCAAATACCATAAGCTTTCGGAGCAATGCTCCTTCATCAGATGGAGTGGTCTCTGTTCTCAAACAGGGCACAGACACAGAAATCAAATTACAGAATACTGATTAGAATGCAAATCTCTACAGCCAGCCAGGTCTTAAATGCACAGACAATGTGGGTGGAGGGAGCATTCAACACAGGTTAAAGAGATGTGTATTGTCTCCAGACAGTACAGCTTGTGAAATTGTGCAAGTCCAGGAGTCAAGCTGTGGGGGTTACTGATAATGTGACATAAATCCAACATCCCGGTTTAGACCGTCCTCATGTGTGCGGAACTTGGCTATCAGTTTCTGCTCAGTGACTCTGCGCTGTCGTGTGTCGTGAAGGCCGCCTTGGAGAACGCTTACCTGAAGATCCAAGGCTGAATGCCCATGACTGCTGAAGTGCTCCCCCACAGGAAGAGAACGGTCTTGCCTGGTGATTGTCGAGCGGTGTTCATTCATCCGTTGTCGTAGCGTCTGCATGGTTTCCCCAATGTACCATGCCTCGGGACATCCTTTCTTGCAGCATATCAGGTCGACAACGTTGGCCGAGTTGCAAGAGTAGGTACCATGTACCTGGTAGATGGTGTTCTCACGTGAGATGATGGCATCCGTGTTGATGATCCGGCACGTCTTGCAGAGGTTGCTGTGGCAGGGTTGTGTGGTGTCGTGGTCACTGTTCTCCCGAAGGCTGGGTAGTTTGCTGCGGACAATGGTTTGTTTGAGGTTGCGTGGTTGTTTGAAGGCAAGAAGTGGGGGTGTGGGGATGGCCTTGGCGAGATGTTCGTCTTCATCAATGACATGTTGAAGGCTCCGGAGGAGATGCCGTAGCTTCTCCGCTCCGGGGAAGTACTGGACGACGAAGGGTACTCTGTCCAGAGGGGAGTGCCATACCTGCTGCTGAGAAGCCCTCACTGCAGTTAAGGAGGGGAGTTGGCGGGGGGGGGGAGGCATGTGAGGGAGCAGAATCAAGGAATAAGAAGCCAAGTTCACGTCCAAGCCTGTAGCATGTTGAAAGATTTGCTATCGAAAGTGTCCAGAAATTGCATGCTCAGAAACTTGCTTCTGCCTGTCTCAGCTGGCAGCTGCCGCACCTTATAGCTGTCAGTGTGAGTTACTCCAAGCTTTAAAGCAGAAAATTGCCTCATATTAAGCTGATCTTTCTCTAAACCCTAGCTATAACTGAACACTACATTCTGCGCTCTCTCCTTTCCTTCTCCTCTATGTACTCTATGAATGGTATGCTTTGTCTGTATGCCGTGCTAGAAACAATACTTTTCCTTGTATACCAATACATGTGACATTAATAAATTAAATCAAATCAAGTGATTTAACGGCAGAAAAGACTTTTGCTAATCTTCCTACAGAAATATTATTGCTGCATTTCTATATGGGGTAGCACGGTGGCGCAGTAGGTAGCTCTGCAGCCTCACAGTGACAGGGAGCCAGGTTCAATTCTGGTTTGGGTGACTGTGTGGAGTTTGCATGTTTTCCCCATGTCTGCGGGGGTTTCCTCCAGATGCTCTGGTTTCCTCCCACAGTCCAAAGATGTGCGGGTTGGTGTGCTAAATTGTCCAACATGTTTAGGCTAGAGGGGTTAGCTATGGTAAATGTGTTACAGGACTAGGGCAAGGAGGGCCTGGGTATGATACTCTGTCAGGGAGTTGATGCAGACTTGCTGGGCCAAATGGTCTCTTCTGCACTGTACGGCTTCTATGCTGATTCTTCTATGATGATTGATATGCTGGAGAAAACTGTGAGGGAATTCATCTCCAAGAGATTATGTTTTACACACACAAACATAGAAACTAGAAGCAGGAGTAGGCCATTCGGCCCTTCGAGCCTGCTCCGCCATTCATCTTGATCATGGCTGATCATCAAATTCAATATCCTGAATTATGTGAAGATGGAAGGTTCCAGTGAGCCAGGAGGTTTGGAAAATAGTAAAGAAAGTAAATTAGTTTACTTTTGGTGTAAATGAAAGTTTTTTTAACCATGAGATCAGAAGTGAAGACAAGATGTCAAAAGAAACATTCATGCTTATCGTGTCTCCTCTTAGTTGGAAGTTGCAGCAAAAGGTGAAAGAGAGAAATTGGAGAAGAGAAAAATGAGACGAAAGTAGGACCTCATGAGAAAGCAAAAAGAAAGGACAGAATGACCAGTGAAGTATGAATCATTGCGATTTAAGAAAATACCATTCCCCATTGAGGGGACGCAAATTAAAAGTGAGGGGTGGGAGGTTTAGGGGGGATTTGAGGAAAAACATTTTTACCCAGAGAATGGTAATGGTCTGGAATGCGCTGCCTGGGAGGATGGTGGAGGCGGAATGCCTCACATCCTTTAAAAAGTGCCTGGATGAGTACTTGGCACGTCATAACATTCAAGGCTATGGACCAAGTGCTGGCAAGTGGGATTAGCTGGGCAGATCAGGGCCTTTCATGCATTGGTGCAGACTCGATGGGCCGAAAGGCCTCTTCTATACTATCATATTCTGTGATTCAGATTGAAGTGAAAAGTGGAAGGATTGGCTACATCAGTCCTGTGTATCTTAAGAGACCCTAGTACATTGTGTTATTTTAGCCTGGTATTTGAATCTGGTACATGGTTTGGATGGAGAGAAGAAACTTCCATAGTAAGGGCTGTAGTGCGAGAGGGAGTTGGTAGGTCTCACACAGCATGCTTCTTGGCTTAACTTTGGCTTTCCTGGTATCTCATGGACATTGCAACTGAAATAATCACCCTCTGAATTGGCAGTGTAACTGTGCTCGGATTCTCACCTGCCAATGGGAGCATTTTTGCAAAGTACTATCATTGTGTTCAGATTGCAAAACAATCAGGTAGCTGTGATCCATTGCCAGATATGATTACAGTAACCCCTCCTAAAGTCTTAAGCAGTGATGGAGAAGATGTGAGAGGAATTGGTTAGTGGGTAAGGCGTTGGAATTGAACAAAGAGCTAAAAAGCCGAACAGTCTGAAAGAGGCAAGAAAAAGTAAAGTTTAACAGTGTGCCTGTGAAAGTGAGATCGAAGAGAAAGGCAGAGACATCAACGTTTTTTGAATGGTAACCACATTCAACTCTTGCGACATCCTTGGGGGACTTCGCTTTATCAGGACCTTGGTTCATCCAAGAGCAGCCAAAAACACCCATTTATGAGAACGACTTATGAAATATAAAAGCAATGTCGAGCAAACATGTTCACAATAGACTTGTAATGATTTGGCTCAGGAGACCAATAAAATTGAAATAGATCTCTGTTCAAGTTATGCACTGTTGTACTTCAGAGTTTTGGCTACCTTCATGTCACCTCTTATTTTGCATCAGCTTCACTTCTTCAGATTATTCTTCAATGGTTTTGAATCCATGAAGCAGACGCTAGTACAAGACTGGAAAGGCATGGTAATCCATCTAATGCAGGCAGATGTTCAGAATTTAGAAGGAAAGCTCACTGGGGACAACTCTATCAGGTCACTGCCAGATGTTTCATAAAAGTCTTAAATTTCACACTATTTCAGTTATGATGCTATGACACACTGTTACAACAGAGATTTTAAGCCTGAGTATTATCCTGGGCATGTTCAATTACCCCAGGATCCCTAAGAGATTTGTAGGCCAATTGGATAAAATACTCAGAGGAAGTTGTTCCTACAATAGAAAATAGTTACAGGAGAGGACAACTGCTCTTATAGTTTGGTGCTAGAGTATATGCAAAATTAAGTTTTATGAAACGGATACAGCAGGTACAGATAACTTTGGGGAAATATGATGTGATGGCCATAATGGAGACCTGCCTCAAAGAAGAGCAGGGCTGGTAGTGTACAAGGTGTTCAGGAAAGATAGGAAAGGGGAGAGGTGGCAGTTTTGATAAAAGATGTCTTGGAAAGAAGATGTCCCAAAAGAGTCACTGACAGAACTCATTTGGCTAGAGCTGAGGATCCAAAAAGGTGCAAATGACATCTATTGGTGTGGTTATTAGGTGAAAGATGTAGAGGAACAAATTTGCAAGGAAATTGCAGAGAGGTGCAAGGATTATAGTTAAAATGCAGAACTTTAATTATCCGAATATAGACCAGGATAATAGTAGTATAAAGGGAAAGAGTTCCTAGAGTGTGTTCAGTAAAACTTTCTACAGCAATATTTTTCAGTCCAACAAGAGGCTCTGCTAAGCCTGGTTCTTGGGAATGAGTTGGGTCTTGTGAGTCTCAGTAGGGGAACATTTAAGGGACACTGATCACTATATCACAATGTTTAGGTTGGCTATAGAAAGGGGCAAAGAATATGCAGAGTAAGAATAATTAATCAAGGGGAAAAGAAAACTTGAATGGGGTAAGAATGGATCTGATCCAAATAAGTTGGAATCAAATGTTGATCGGAAAACTCTAGCTGAACAATGAGCTGCCTTTAAAAAAAGAGTTGGTTCATGAATGGCCATATTCCCGCAAAGGGGAAAGGTAGGGCAAACAAATCCAGAGCTCTCTAGCTGACAAAGGAGGTAGAAGTTAAGATGAAGAATTAAAAGTTTGCTGATGTCAGATGCCTGGTGGATAATACAATTCAGAACCAGGCTCAATATACAAGGTTGAGAGGGGGATTGAAAAAGAAAATAAAAGAAGCAAAGACAGAATATGAAAAGAGACTAGCTGCTAACATAAAATAACCCAAATGTCTTGTATAGACATATAAATAGTAAAACAGTGCCAAATGAGAAGTGTGGATGATTGGGTATCAAATAGTGGATTAATGCATGGAGTTAGGGGGCAGAACTGAGGTATTAAATAAATATTTTATATCTGTCTTTACCAAGGACCTGACATTGTGCAGGTCGTGGTGAAATAGGAGGTAGTTCAGGTACTTAAAGGAGTTAAAATTAATAAGAATGGGGTATTGGATAGATTGTCTGTACTAAAGTTGACAAGGCACCAGAACTGGATAAAATGCCTTCTGAGAAACTTGGGGAAGTGACAATGGAAATTGTGGAGGCACCGATGGCCATAATTTTCCAATCATCCTTAGAGTACAGAGTATTGGAGAATTGCAAATGTTATACCCCTGTTCGAAAAAGGGTGTAAAGATAAACTCAGCCACTGCAGGCCAGTCAGTTGAACATCAGTGATGGGGCAGCTTCAAAAAATGATAATTTGGGACAAAATGAATAGTCACTTGGAGGAAAATGCAGGTTAATTAAGGAAAGCCAGCGCAGGTTTGTTAAGGGCAAATCATGTTCCCCTAATTTGCTTGAGTTGTTTTGATGTAACAGAGAGGGTTGATGAGGGTAATGTTGTTGATGTGGTTTGCATGAACTTCCAAACGGCATTTAATAAATGCTCTACAACAAATCTGTGAGCAAAGTTAGAGCTTGTGAAGTAAAAAGACAGTATCATCATAGATATGAAATTGGCTGAGTAACAGGAAACACAGAGTAGTGAGTGGGTAGTGGATATTTTTTGGTCTGGGGGCACAGTTACCCCGGGGATCGGTGTTAGGACTCCTACTCTTCCATATCTATATATAATTCATCTAGATCTCGGTGTACAGGGCAAAATTTCAAAATTTATTGATGATAGAAAACTTGGAAGTGTGGTAAACTGTGATGAGGTTAGCGTAGAATCTCAAAAGGATGCAGAGATGTTGAATGGGCAAATGGCAGATGAAATTTAATGCAGAGAAGATGCAATGTAAAATAAATAGTACAGCTCTAAAGGGAATGCAGAAGCAGAGGGACCTGGCTGTGTATGTGCAGGGCTGATGGCCTAGTGGTATTATCGCTAGATTATTAATCTGGAAACTCAGCTAATGTTTTGGGGACCCAGGTTCGAATCCCGCTACGGCAAATGGTGGAATTTGAATTCAATTTTAAAAATCTGTAATTATGAATCTACTGATGACCATGAAACCATTGTCGATTGTCGGAAAAACCCATCTGTTTCACTCGTATCCTTTAGGGAAGGAAATCTACCGTCCTTACCTGGTCTGGCCGACATGTGACTCCAGAGCCACAGCAATGTGGTTGACTCTCAACTGCACTTGGGATAGGCAATAAATGTTGACCAGCCAAGTCCCAAGTCCCATGAATGGATAAAAAAAATATTGAAGGTGGTAGGACAGGTTAAGAGAACAGCTAATAAAGCATAGACCATCCTAGGCTTTATTAATAGGGCACAGAATACAAAAGCAAAGAAGTTATGTAAACCTGTATAACCCGGGTTCAGTCTCAATTGGAGTATTGTGAAAATTTCTGGGCACCACACTTTAGGAAGGATGGGAAGGCATTAGAGAGAGAGCAGAAAAGATTCACAACAATGGTTCAGGGGTGAAGAACGTCAATTACGAAGATAGATTGGAGAAGTTGGGACTGTTTTCCTCAGAGAGGAGGCTTGATAGAGGTATTCAGAACCATGAGGGGTCTGGACAGAGTGGATAGGGAAAAATTATTTCCATTGGTGGAAGGATGGAGAACCCGAGGACATAGATTTGAGAAGTGGCAATATGAGGAAATATTTCATCACGCAGTGAGAGATTTGGATCTGGAATGCACTATTGGTGTGGTGAAGGCAGATTCAATTGAGGCATTCAAGAGGAATTTGGATTAATATCTGAAAAGGAAAATGTGTAGGGCTACAGGAAGAAGGTGGGAGAATGGCCCCCACAGAGGTTCAGGACAGACGTGATTGGCTTGAAGGCCTCCTTCTGTGCTGTACCGGTTCTGTGAATCTGATTTTGCTTTGGCCTACACATTCCATTACCTACAATTTGTCCCACCAATGCCAACTTAAGCAATTTTAAAAAGTATTTTTAAAAGTAAGAATTAACATTGTACAACTCCACATCTTCCTATTTCCATTCAATATTTCTATCTGTATTGACACCGGGGGTGTATTTATCCCATTTTCCTCAGTGTAGGTAGGTGACAGGAAAATAGGTATGTTCCTTCCATTGAACTCTGAGCAGAGAATATTCATTCACAATTAATAATTTTATTAGCATAAAATGTAGATATTAGTTGTAATTTTATTCGCTAACTTATTGACTTAAATTTTCTCTTTCTAAAACAAGAACAAGATAACTCTTTTTGACTTGGGTGGGTAGGACAGCAATTTTGCTGGGCTGCAAACACCAGGAAAACACAGCACAGGGGTGTAAAGTTAGAGAAGCAGAAAGCGTGACACTGGGACCAGGCTAGGAAAGAAGCAAAGGTAAACCAGAAAATGGGAAGGGGCAGCAACAATAGCAGGTGAGGTAGTGGCACATCGGGTCCTGAATTTGGACCTTTTTTTATGCATTCTTTCATAGGATGAGGACATCACTGGCAAAGCCAGCAATTATTGTCCATCCCTAATTGCCCTTCAATTGAGTGGCTTGCTAGGCTATTCCAGAGGGTAACTAAGAGTCAACCACATTGATGTGCGTCCAGAATCACATGCAAGCCAGGTAAAAATGGCAGATTTCCTTCCCTCAAGGACATTAGTGAACTTTTATGATGATCAGTGATAATTTCATGGTCACCATTACTAAGACCATCTTTCAATTCCAGATTTTTAAATTCCGCTAGCTACCATGGTGGCATTTGAACCCATACCTCCATAGCAAGAGTCCGATCCTGTGGATTACTCGTTCAGTGACATTCCCACTATGCTGCCATCTCCCCTATAAGTGTCATTGTGGCAGAATAGAGATGCATCCCTTGGCATGTGTAGGTGAAGATCTCACAGCCTTGCTGCTGTGACAAAAGTTGTAGCAAATTGCTCTAATTGATTACCCTTTGGAAGAATAGTACCAAATTTATGCTAATAAAGCAAAGCATGCACAAACTTATTATCAAACATATTTTTTATTTAAAGTAAAAGTTGGACTTGGCAGTCCACATGGAGTGAGAAGTTAGAAAACAGCCCCGATGGTGCAATTTCCTGAAAAAGTGTCCTTCAAATAGTTGACCAGCATTAATTTGAAATTATTCACATATCCATGAAGATTAGACATAAGCTATCAAACCCTAGAAAAAAATGGCTGCCGTATGAAGCCCCGTCAGGATCTTGTATGTTTCAATAAGATCATCTCTCATTTTTCCAAATTCCACTGAGTAAAGGCCCAACCTTCTCTTTCCTCATAAACAACCCCTTCATCCCAGTAATCAACCTAGTGAACTCAGCAGGTGAAAGTTAATGCAGTGAAATGATGCAGTTTGGAAGGAAAAATGAGGAGGAGAAATATAAACTAAATGGTACAATTCAGAAGGGGGTTCCAGAACAAAGTGACCTTGATGTTCACATAAATCTTTGAAGTTGGCAGGACAAGTTGATTAAGCTGTTAAAAACATGGATCAGAATTTTATCCTAGCCCCCCCCATCTCCCCACCTCCCCCACTCTGGCGGGTTCTGAGACAGGAGGGGAGTGTGAAATCGCATGGACGGGATTTCTTCCGGGGCCCTGCCTACCCTGACCTGGTTGTGATTTTATGGTGGGGTGGGCGGGGCCTCAGAGGGGAAGCCTGTTCTTGCCTCAGTTAAGGGTTCAATTTCAAATCCGAAATTGAACAAAGATGGGAGGGGGGCACCATCAGAAGCCCCCTTACGGCCCATGACCTCCAACCCCCACTCTTACCTATCACCAGATCTAACCATTTCCACCTTTGATCACAACTCCTCACAATTATTGACTTACCTTATCCTGGTAGTGGACCTTCCATGAGTCTTCACTCCCCAACTGGCAGCCAGATCTGGAAATCAGGCTGTTTTCCTGACAGGAAATCAATTTTAAAAATCTCAGTGGCATTTTCCCAACCAAACTCACTTCTCCCACCCCAGAATCCCACCCCAGTAAATACCAGAGCCTGAGGATATTTCATCCAGAGGATACATTACAAAGCCGGGAGGAGACGATAAAAGTCATAAATCGCCAGATTTTTGAATGGAGTTGGGAAACGGGAAGCAGCTCTGTTTTTGTTAGGTGGTAGATGTTGGGGGTTTGGAAGGAGACTTGGTGAGTTGCATATGGAGATGGGTTTCTTGTCTAATTTAAGCTGGCAGGGACAGGAATGGATGTAGGATAAATACACCCAATGCAGTCATACTGAAGCTGAGGGGGAGATTGCTACTGCACCACAGGGAAGCCAGATACCACAGGGGAGTTGGAACTAAGCACCCATGGGGGAGAGGTAGGAGATCCTCTCCCGAGAGGGTGGCAGGAGAAGACTACCTTGTCATGTCTCTTTTCAGAATCAACTCCCTCTGCCTCCCATTCCTCCTCTTCTTTCGCCTCCTAACCCTACCCCAATGAGCTGTTCTCTTCCAGGGCCTCACTGTTCTCAAGGTCCGCACCTCTCTGGAGAGTGAAGCAGATGGCCAACTTGCAGGAGGATATTGCAGTGCAACTCATGAATGCACTCGGTTCCGGACCCATACACCCTGAGCCTGCCATGGCCCCTCAGATGTTAATCTGGTGTGTTGTCCAGCATTGGTGAAGAGGATATGCCACCTGCTGAAGCTCCAATGTGCAGCCACTTGTGAGATGCTGCAGACATCAGCACTGACAAGGACACAAGATGTCTGTTTACATCTGCCTGGAGAACTGCAGTCTCTTTCAGCCTTCTCCAGGTATCTTTGCTTCAAATTGTAGATCCTGTACTCAGGATAGTGTCCCCTTCTCCTTTGTGCCCCATGTCCCTTTCTTCTGGCCTCCTGGTTTCCTGCACTCTGCCCTTCTTGTGCAACCAACAGTAGCTCATCTCCAATGGCCTCAATTTCTGAGGGTGCAGCACCCACTTCCAGTGGAGTCTAAACCACCTTGCCCACTGCTCCAAAACACACATATGCCAGGAGGGTGATGGGCAAAGTTCTTAATGCTGGCTCCTCCCTTAACCTGTGGTGGACAGCAAAGTTAAAAATATAAAGAATGACCACAGCTGTCAATGGGAACTGCCCACCCACCCCCCACCAGCTACCTCCTGGGTCTGCCACTGGGAAAAGAATAATCTTGCTCATATCTAATTTTTCCTCGGGGAATTTGCACGGTAATAAGATTCGATTTAGGGGAACTTGACATCTTGGCACAGCCCTACAGTTTTTCAAGGCACCTGTTTAATTTTGTAACAAACTCCCATGTGCTGACTATCTACGCAAGCTTTGCTACTCTTTGGGCCCGATTTTACTAACAATTGCACCCGCTTTCGGGCGCGAAATCGCGGTAAAGTCGGGTGTGAGGCCTTTATCGTGATCTGCACCCACGTCCGCGCAGATCGCCACTTTACCGCGACCCGCGAATGGCGGGGATCCATTCCACGCCCAAATCGGGTGCAACGACGATTTAAATGTATTTGCATGCATTTAAATTGAATTAATGAACTGCCCGCCCAACTCGATCAGCATTTCCCCCTTTACCACCTCGTTTGCCGATCCGGAACCGCGCTTTTAGGGACCTGCTAAATAAAAGTCTGTGTCGGATACTCCAGCCTCTGAAGCGCGCGTTCAGAGCTTCCAACGGCTCTCTGACTCAGATCAGTGGTGGGGGGAGGAGGGAGGCGGGTCAGATCATTCTCTGGTTGGAGGGAAGTGAGGTCAGATCGTTGTCTGGTTGGGGGGGGGGAGGAGGAGGCGGGTCAGATGTATCTCTGGTGGGGGGCGGGGGAGGGCCAATCATTGTCTGCTGGGGGGGAGGGCTGATCATTGTCTGGTGGTGGGGGGGAGGACTGATCGTTGTCTGGTGGTGGGGGTGGGGAGGCGGGTCAGATGTTTCTCTGGACGGGAGGGGGAGTGAGGCCAGACCATTCTCTGGCGGGGGTGGGGGAGTGAGGCCAGATCGTCATCTGGGGGGGGGGAGGGGGGGTTGGGGGAGGGATTGAGGCCAGATCGTTGCGGGGGTGGGGGGAGGAGGGAGGCCGGTAAGATGTATCTCGGGGGGGGGGGAGGCATATGGATCTCTGGTGGGGGGGGGGCACATGGATCTGTGGTGGGGGGGCAGATGGATCTCTGGTGGGGGGGGCAAATGAATCTCTGGTGGGGGGGGCAGATGGATCTCTGGTCGGGGGGCAGATGGATCTCTGGTGGAGGGGCAGGGGGGTTCACTGCCACTCTGCGGGCGATCGGTGGGGGGCAGGGGGGCAGCGGTGGCAATCGGCCTGGGTAGTGGGGGGGTGAATAAGGGGGACACACACACATCACTGTCCCCCTTATCCACCACCCCCCACTACCCAGACCGATCGCCACCCCTGCCCCCCTCCCCCACCCTGAGACACACCCTCACTCCTGTTTTTCGCTCCCGGGCCGCTTTCTCCGCTTTCTGCGGCCCGGGAGCTATCTGACACGGGCACGCTTTTTCCGATTTTTTTTTTTCTAACTGCGCATGCGCAGTTCAGAGCTCCGATCGTTCCGGCAGCACTAAGCCCCGCCCACAGTGCGAATGGGACTGGAGATGGCTGAGAGCGTATGGGGGCGCCTGAAAGCGGATTTCTAAGTCGGATCTGTACTACGCCCAGATTCGGCACTTCAAATGAAAATGGTAAAATCGGGCCCTTTGTGTATAGAGCTATGCTGTTCCCATTTTACTAGAAGTTTTGAGTCTGGCAGCAACAGTCTCGGCAGCCCTAAATTTGTACGTGATTGGGTATCAGGTTAGGTTGGAAATAGGTAGTCTGGCAAAGCGTTGTAAGAAATTCTTATGCCATTACATCCAACACAATTAGCACTGACCACTTTGGAACATATGATGCTATGCCTGTGCCCTGGATGTAAGTCTTTTTATTGTAATCTATTAATATTAATTCAAAGTTCCTTAATTCGAATAATTTTATTTTTATTGCTTTCTGTGTTAGTCATGTTATTGAGTTCAACTGGACAGTTCAGTGGCACAGTGGTTAGCACTGCTGCCTCGTAGCACCAGGGACCTGGGTTCAATACTGGCCTTAGGTCACTGTCTGTGTGGAGTCTGCACGTTCTTTCCGTGTCTGCATGGGTTTCCTCCGGGTGCTCCAGTTTCCCCCCACAGTCCAAAGATGTGCAGGTTAGGTTCGTTAGCCATGCTAAATTGTCCCTTAATGTCGGGGGGGATTGGCAAGGTGGGCTTACAAGGGATAGGGCCTGGGTGGGATTGTTGTTGGTGCAGGCTCGATGGGCCGAGTGGCCTCCTTCTGCACTGTAGGGATTCTATGATTCCAACTGATAAAATGATTCAGATTATTTTTAGCATAAATTCTTCAAATTATAAAGTGGACGGAAGACTTTACTTAAAGAAGATTGGAAATAAGGAATTAGGTTTGGATTTTCACTGTTGGCATCATGTGAGAACAGAGGCAGGCACCAGAAAACATGCGCTGACTGCACGGGTGCCAGCCACTTCCTGCTTTCATGGCCCAGATGATTTTCATGAGGGAGGAAGGTGATGTGTGAGCAATTTGCTCGCAGTAATGATCAGGCCAATTGAGGAACTCACTAGGAGCTGGTCTTTGAGTCTTTCCACATTTCCACTGGGGCCCGACAGCCTTCAGAAACTGTCCATTGGAGACCTGCTCAAGTGTGACTGCATTTTGAATGGAAGGCATCGACTTAGAAGAAGCAATGTAGAACCTGAGTGGAGCAGGGAGCTTCCTACCCCCTCACAGGAAAAGTTAAAAAAAATTCCTCAAGTTCCCACCCTATCCGAATCCAGGTCTCCACTTGTCCTCCAAAATATGAAAAATCCATGTTTTTAAATATGAATGTCACTAGTCAAATGTCAACCACAGCAACGGCTGCCAAGCGGAGTCAGAAGGTGGCACACCTTTCTCATCTTTGACTCTATCCACGAATTGGCCGGCAAAACTGTCCCCGACCCAATTGACGGCTCGCCTTCACCAAAATACTGGCAAATTTTCTTTCAAAAATCACCAACGATTCTGAACTAAAATGTCGCGTTTTAGGAAGGAAGGCATTTCTATATGTAAATCAGCATAATTGATGATTATGTTACCTCAAATACCATCATCATCGTAGGTTGCAAATTTTTCTAAATTCAGAACCCGTGGTTTGTAAAATGTAAACAAACACTAATTTTCTAATTAGATTAATTATCATATGTAAATTAGGCCTAATTAGTAGACCTAATATCTTGTTTTGTTGGTAGTCAAAGTAATTACATTTTTCTGTATCTCGAAAATAGGAATTACAACTTTTGAGTTGCATGGGGAAAGTTTGTTTTCTAATCAGTTTAATTTACATATGTAAATGTAATTTAATTATTGTGATTCATTAGTATGTTATCCCTAATAGCAGAAGTGTTATATCCTTCATGCTTCTTAACATAGGACATGTGCATTTTGCATTATTAATAAGAATGTAATCCTAGAAGAGGCTGCTTTCATTCCCATCTGTCGCACAGAGGAGTGCAGACACAAATGGGGACATTTTGAATAAAGATAAGTTGATATGTTTGCTAATTTTTGAATGGAATTTAGCATGAGTTTCAAGGGGGAGGACCCCACATGACCACAATGCTGTCTTCTGGTTCACATTTATGGGAATCCCTTGTAAAAGCAAAGGTTCCATGGTTTAGTGATTCCTCTTCTGGGCCATCTGGAAAAGGCAGGAGCTCCAGTTTCCCAGGGATAGCAGCAGGAAGGCTCCCGTTGAACAAGGCAGCCTGGACACTGATATCAGTGGGTTTGTGTCACTGGGGCCCACTCTGAATCTCAGTGCAGTGCGGGAAGAGGAAGAACGAGTTGTTGCGCTCCACTAGGATAAGTGACACTGTTTACCCACTGCGGTGTGACACTCATAGGGGCATCAAGTAGTGTAAGTGTGTGCAAGTGCAGAGGGATGTCACACAGGAGTTTGGAGTGCAGGCCTCAAAAGTAGATGGATCATGTGCATTGAATGTGTGGGAGCCACAGAATGCTGTGAATGTTGTATCAGTTGCAGGAGAAGGAGGATGTCAAAGACTTATTGGAGAGGTCTCAGAAGCTGTCACGGGATGCACGCTCATCAAGTGTTTATGCACCCATTGGGATGGTACTGAATCAGTCTGTCTATCTGCAGGAGACAAATGCTCATATTCACTGGGACTGCAATATGACTGGATGAGGTGTCACAGAATCCTCATTCTATTTGCGGAAGAGGCTGTGGAACTTGCTGGGGAAGACTGGTACAGAGCACGTGCTGTTAGAGAGACAGTAGTGTCACAGCCATGAATGAGGATGTGTCCAGTCTGGTGTTCACAAATGGACACACAGGAGTAACACTGAAACAATGTTGAGAAAACCATTGCTGAGCAGAACCACTAGCTAATCCTTTTTGTCCTCCACCACAAGTTCCCGCAGCCAGTCAAAGAACAAAAAAAAAGAGACAGCCTTTCTCGATTTGCAGCGAGATCTCCACCTTGAGCACCACTTCAAAACACACAGAGTAAACATCATCGTGGCATTTCCCTGCAATCTGCACCAGTGCAAAGACATTCGCCTCGGTGGGTACTCTTCTAGGGTAGTCATGATGTGGAGACATCGGCGTTGGACTGGGGTGGGCACAGTAAGAAGTCTCATAACACCAGGTTAAAGCCCAACAGGTTTATTTGGTAGCACCTGATGAAGGAGCGGCGCTCCAAAAGCTCGTGCTACCTGGTGTTGTGAGACTTCTTCTAGGGTAGGCTCAGGGTCACAATCTAGTGAATGCATTACTGCCTGTAGCTGATGGAGGATGTGACAGCAAAGGTCTCTGACACTCGGAGGATTGCTGGATACCAGGCCTATGCTGAGCCCTTTGCAGATGACAAGCCTCTGGATTTAGTCATAAGTGACATGATAGAGATACAGAGATAGGTTGTAGCATCAGGCAGAGATACCAGAGACAATGCACAGACTTGAACAAAGGCTGATGGAGTCTGTACTTGTAGTGAGTACTTTCATGGTTCCAGCATGTGAGTGCCTGGCTTCCTCCATGTAGAGGGTGGTAACCGCCATGGAGGGCCTGGTCTGGCAGAGTGCTCAGTGGGTCTCAGATTTGCAGCTTGCAAAATGCACAGTGCAGCAATGGCTGGATGAGATGGGGATGAGGCAACTTGACTCCCTCCAAGAGCTCCCTTTTCTCAAGGAGTCAAAGAGATTCCCTTGCGTACTGAGGGGGAGAAGAATTACCAGCATGGCATCTGGGGGGCTTCATTCTAGGATACTCCAAAGGTGTCCTACCTCTCCATTCCCACTCTGTCAGTGATTGCATCTCTTCCAGGAAGTCAGACTGAGGAGACCCTCAGGAGGTCAGAGCTCTCTAGGCTCTTGACCAGCAGAAGATGTTTGCTGAAGTCATCGCGGGCAAAAGGCCTTAACAGTCCATCTCAGCTGTGGATGTTGGGGCTGCACCTGGATGTAGTAATAGAAAAATAAAGATAAAGAAATTATAAGGGCACAACTATGACGCAGGAATGTATATGGTAAAGTCGCCACAGTCCCAGATGACCATAGACTGCTGCTGTCCCCTTTGAGAGGAAGAGCTGACAGGTGGTGATTTAACCTGAGGTTCACCACAGCTCAAGGCTGGGAGCAAAATTGAGAAGACAACAAAAACAGAAAATGCTGGACAATCTCAGCAGGTCTGACAGCATCTGTGGGAAGAGAATAGAGTAAGAGGTCTCACAACACCAGGTTAAAGTCCAACAGGTTTATTTGGTAGCAAAAGCCACTATCTTTCGGAGCGCTGCTCCTTCGTCAGGTGAGTGGGAGTTCTGTTCACAAACAGGGCACATAAAGATACAAACTCAATTTACAGAATAATGATTGGAATGCGAGTCTTTACAGCTAATCAAGTCTTAAAAGGTACAGATAATGTGAGTGGAGAGAGCATTAAGCACAGGTTAAAGAGATGTGTATTGTCTCCAGACAGGACAGTTAGTGAGATTTTGCAAGTCCAGGCAAGCCGTGGGGGTTACAGATAGTGTGACATGAACCCAAGATCCTGGTTGAGGTCGTCCTCATGTGTGCGGAACTTGGCTATCAGTCTCTGCTCAGCGACTCTGCGTTGGAAAGAAGTAGAGCTGGAATGGAGAAGTGGAAAAATAGAAGTGAAAAAGAAGGATGTCCCAGACTCCCTGCCCCAGACTCCCTGCGCCTCTCCCCGCCCCAGACTCCCCACTCCAGACGCTCTACCTCCCTCCCTGTCCCAGACTCCCTGTCTCCTTTGGTAAGCCACCCTGTCTCGTACCCCTTAGACTGCCTCCACCAGATCTGTCATCGCATTGTTGAGCAATGCTCCCTAAAGAGAAAAAAAACTGTGGCTACTCACTCCAGCTCTAGTATGCCAACAATCTCGCCTACTTCACCCCACTTATGTGTCATTGTAAATCTGAAGGCGCACATTGCTTGCTTGCTGATAGCTTCATTGGGAAGGGGAACTTAATTCTGGTGAGATTCCCTTTTAATTTAGTATGTATGACATACAAGTGCATGAAAAAGGGCTTCCCGATGCTTGCCAGCAGGTAGCTCGACCAGCGTTCCATCTTTCCAGAACGTAATAGCGTGGTTTCATCCCGCCATTGGGAAACAGAATTTTGGCTTCCCAATCTCAGGAGCAGCCGAAGATTCCACCCTTTGCATCTAATCCAAACTACTGGGAAATGCAGCAATTGTGAGGAGAGTGTACAGGTGGAAGCTCTTAGTGGAAAAGTGCCTTCTCGGCAATCGGGAGCTGGCGAGCAGCAATTGGAAGAGTCAGAGTGATGGATTCATGACCATTTCACACTATCCACAGTATCCTTGACTGGGTAATTCACCAGTAGTGGTCTTTCTTGCGGAACATTTAAGAGCTTCAATAGGCAGCCATGTTTAACTCAAATCACAACATAATGATGCAGTTCACAATGTCCCAGTTTTCTGCTTCTGATCCTAACAATGGAATCATTCTATTTAAATGTACGGGGATTGTTCCGATGCTGCCCTTTGTAGGATTTTATCCAACAGAACAAAGAACACTGGAGATGATCAGGAATGTTAGGGCAGTGGTTACATGGCTGTATTAGTGTGCCAGAGACCTGGCCCAATGATCCAGAGATAGGTCAAATCTTGCTAAGGCCACTAGAAAATTAAATTAAATTAAATCAATCTGGAATAAAATGCAAAAATCTGTAATAGTGATCATGTTGTAAAACCCATTTGGTACATTGCTGTCCTTTAAGGAAGGGAATTGCTGTCCTTACCCAGTCTTGCTTATATGTGACTCCAGGCTACATAGGATATGTGGCACAAGTAAATATCGGTGGGGTACTTTTTGTTATTATTTATGCATGTGGGTGTCACTGGCAGGGCCAGCATTTATTGTCCATCTCTAATTAGTCTTGTAAAAGTGACGGTCAGCTGCCTTCTTGACAACCGTGTGCTTTCTAGACCATTTCACAGCATCAGAATCTCTCCCAGTAAAGAATGCTGAGGGGTGACTTAATAGACTTCACTAGGGCCTCCTCCCATCTTTCCTCATTTGATTCTACGATTGTAACTGCCTGTTCTCTTCTCCCCCAATTGCTTGTATAGTTTCCCTTTAAATATATCGACCATCTGCTTCAACCACTCCATGTGGTAGCAAGTTCCACATTCTCACCACTCTTTGGGTAAAGAGGTTTTTCTTCTGATTTCCCTATTGGATTTCTTGGGGACTCTCAAATTAATGGCCTTTGGATCCATTGAGTCTGCACCTGACTATCTGAAAGAGCATCTTACCCAGGCCCACCTCCCTATACCCGTAACCTTGTGCATTTACCATGGCAAATCCACCTAACCTGTACATTGTGGACACTAGGGGACAATTTAGCATGGCCAATCCACCTAACCCGCACATCTTTGGAGTGTGGGAGGAAGCTGAAGCACCCGGAGGAAACCCATGCAGACACAGGGAGAACTTGCAAACACCACACAGATAGTTACCCAAGGCCGGAATTGAACCTGGGTCCTTGGAGCTGTGAGGCAGCAATGCTATCCACAGTGTCACCGTGCCACCCCGGTTTCTTTCTCACATGAGGATACGTTCTCTCTGTATCTGCTCTAGCAAATCTTTTCATAATTTAAAAGACCTCTATTAAGTCATCCCTCAACATTCGTTGTCAGGAGAGACTCTGATGCTCTGAAATGGTCTAGAAAGCACTCAGTTGTCAAGAAGGCAGCTGACTGTCACCTTTACAAGAGTATTTCTACTTGGTTAATAAATACTGGCCTTGCCAGTGATACTCACATGCTGTGCATAAATAATAGTAAAAAATACCCCACCAATATCTACTTGTTAATGACAAGAGAAATCGACCTCCACCAGTTGACTTAATTACAGTACTGAGCCGTTTGTTGCAACGAGACCCACAATTGGGGCAGTACGGTGGCACAGTGGTTAGCACTGGTGCCTCACAGTGCCAGGGATCCGAGTTCAATTCCTGGCTTGGGTCACTGTCTGTGTGGAGTCTGCACGTTCTCCCCATGTCTGTGTGGGTTTCCTTCGGGTGCTCCCGTTTCCTCCCACAGTCTGAAAGATGTGCAGGTTAGGTGTATTGGCCGTGCTAAATTCTCCCTCAGTGTACCCAAACAGGTGCCGGAGCGTGGCAACTAGGGGATTTTCACAGTAACTTCATTGCAGTGTTAATGTAAGCCGACTTGTGACACTAACAAATAAAAAAAAAACAGCTACAAGTAGCACTCAAGATCAACTCTGCCTTTAAATTTAATACTTCCACCTCCTTCCCAGTTATGATCAGGAATATTGGAAAGCATTTTCACCAAATAGTTTTTTTTCTCACTGTTTTATTAAGTGGCTGACTGTCATGGAGCAATTGAACATATTAAGTAACTATCCTGACCTGCGGTAGTTACAAAGCCATGTTTACAGTCTGGGCTGAAATAGGGTATGATAATGAAGAAACAGAGGCTGGGAAATATTGGAGTAAAAATGAATCTACAATTATTGGCCCTGAGTTGAGTACAGTGAGCATAACCATATCACAAAATCACAACATGAAAATTCATGTCTCAGCAGTCAACAGATCTCAAACTGATGGTTGACAAGGTTAATAACTGGTTTACATTTAATTGACATAAAGTAGAATGAACAATTTTCAAACCATGGAAAACCTTTTTAAAACCGTGCATTACAAGAAAAAACCAGGATTAAAGTGCAATGAGTATTTTTCATTATCGCTGCAATTTCCAGCTTCTTAATGCTTTGGGCTTGTCTTTACTGCTCGATCAAACTTTACACCAGACATTTCTACTTATAACAGTAAAGTTTATCAATGGAAGCAGCTCGAGATTTTCAGGGAATGTCTCTCAATTTCACATGGAAAAAGGTTAATAAAATGTTACTTTTTTTCTTGAGCAACATAAAATCACAAAGATTTCATTCCGAATAATGAGTAGAAATAATGATAAATTGAATAAGGCTGGGGACAGCACTGCCTGCAAATTTCTATCCAAGTCATGCATCAGCCTGTGGGGGTGATTTTCCAACCTTATCACATCTGATGCAGATCCTGCCAATCCTGGAAAATAGCGTGCGGGCCTAAAGAATTGTTTCCGCGCCCCGTGCCAAACAGTTTGCAATCATCCCAGTCTCTTCCTAATGGCATGAACTGGATCGCACCCAGAAAGGGCGTGAGGCTAATCAGTAACATTTAAATATGCACAGCCCATTTGACACCCAGTTCCCGGGAACTTCCGAACTTTGGATGCGGTACGGGAATGACGAGAATCAGTACTGGTCCCCACTAGCGGAGACCAGGCATGATGGTTACACCAGGGGGGTGGGGCTTGGAAGCCACTGAAGCCCCTGGGTGGTTAGGGGCATGGCCAGGCAGCGTCCATTGGGCAGTACCCGCTCTGCAGTCAGGCTCATCAGCATGTGTAACCCAACCCTCAGTACCAGTGTGTAACTCATCACTCTCCCAAAAACTGACTGAGTGTGGGACGATTGCGGAGTGTGCCTGAGAGACCGGTGTGGATCGCTCCGATATTCTCACCTTTATAACATTTAGACTGCAATTTTCCTGAAGTGGGACTAAGTGCCCATGCGAGCAGGAAACATGGAGGGTTTCCCACTGGTGTTAGCAACGTCTGTCAGGTGGGATTTTCCTGATAGACTGTTCCAAGACAGGGCCGCCCTTTTAAAAGCTCTGTGCATACCTTGGGCCTGAGTGCACAGCTGGACAAACTGGAACCACCACTCCCAATTCCCCCATCACCACCCCCTCATCTCCAACCCCACCCCAGGTGAAATTACCATCTCCTCTCTGACAGAGGGCTTCAAAGGGGTCTGCTCACACCTGCGGCCTCTGACAGGGAGAAGGGAAAACGTCCGCTGCAGAATGGAGTTCTGAAGTGATTTAAAATCCTGCCAGGTGACTGGACGGAGGGCATGGAGATTAAAGTGACTTGGCCAGTTCAGAATTTGCACAGCTGTCAGGCAGGAATGCAAAAATTGATCACAGGGCTGCCAAGGGTGATCTTCAGGTCTGCCAGGGCTAGGAGGGGCAGTGCAGTCATGAGACTCCCATCCTGGGGAAGAGTGGTGATCAAATCAGATCAAATTGGCCACATTCATTGGCATCTCATCTCCCTTGCCCCCAGCCCGAGCCCAGCCAACACCTGAGGGATCCTGCCTCTGCAGCCTGACAGCAGCAGAGGGGGCAAATGGCCGCTGGACCTACCTCCTCTAGCCCCCATGGGCACCAAGGCGCCAGGCCAGGGTGTCAGTGCTAGGGTGCCAGAGTCAGTGCACTGTTGGCACTGCCAAGGTGCTTGACCTGAAGGGGATCGGAGGGGAAAGGTTGTCTGAGTGGGGGATTTGGGAGGGAAGGGAGGCTATGTGAGGTGTCTGAGGGGGGAGGGGGCCTGATTGGAGGTCGGGTCAGATAAACCTGATGCCTGTGGTGTGGTGGGGGAGGATGCCTCCCATTGCTGAGGGGTTGGTGGTGCTTCCTCGACCTTCAGGCTCTGACATACCACTTGTGTGGACCTGTACAAAAGCCCGCCCAGTGCAGATCCCACTGGGGCGGGGGGTGAATATCACGGGCCACTAATTAAGCCCGCTAATTACATTGAAATATGTGGTTTTGAAAATGCATCAGGTTCACACCCACTGTGGCTGGGAACCTAATCAGGGCTGGCAGCACGGCCTGGGAGGGTTGCAGTGGGTTTGGCATCTAGCGCAAAACCTGCTTTCCCGCCGACTCCTGATTCTCTGGGCCATCGCGATTCGTGACCAGATATAGCGGGCTCGGCGAATCCCCCCCCCTTTGTTTTTTTTTGGGAAAATTCCACCCTGTAATCTCCATTCCTTCACTGTCATTGGATCAAATTCCTGGAGCTCCCTTCCTAAAAACGCTGTGGATGTACCGACACCACATGGGTCGCAGTGGTTCTCAAAGGATGGACAGTAAATGATAGCTATGCCAACGGCGCCCATATGCCAAGAACAAATTTTTAAAAATGAATGTCTTATTTACTGCATACAGTCTGTGCAATTTCCCTTGAATAAAAGTGTCATCTTTATTAATGGAAATCAGAACTTCAAGGAGTACTAACCACGGGTCAGGTTTCACAGGAAATGTAATTTACTATTCTCCTGTATTTTTTTTCTAATCCAAGCAAGCAGCTGCTTTGAAAATTAAGGCATTGGCAAGAAACATGTCTGGATGCAAAGACATGTTGGTAGCCTATAGCCTTCATGGATAAAATTGACTTTAGGCCACAGATTAGGTTAGATGGGGTGGAAATTATTCATCATATTTATTTTCCCCTAGGCCACGAATTCATCATTTATTTTAAATCCCCAACTGACAATTAAAAAAAAAAATGTTTTGGGGCTCCAGTTTTACAGGCAGTTTTTTTTTAAGGTAATGTTACATTATTTTGATACTCCTTTCTTTTTCGCATCCGCTCCAACCCAAATGTTTTTCTTAAAGGGTCATGGTTCGTATCATCTGGTTTGCCTGACAGAAAATATTTGCAATCAGTGAGGCCCTGGAATTGCGAGAGCTTATGTTCCAGCTTTATATACTGAAGTTCTCAGGATAGCCTTTTGGCAGCGCATACACTGACTGGGACTTCAAAATGAAATACAAAAGAGAGGCGTGCATTGTTACGGTGCTTTTACGAGCACCAAATGTCTCAAAGTGCTCTAGCTCTCTTCGGTGCAGACTCGATGGGCCAAATGGCCACCTTCTGTACTGTAGAGGTTCTATGAGAGGTTCTCTCTCCACAGATGCTGCCAGGCATGTTTTTATCTCAAAATACTTCACAGCCCCGTGGTGTACTTTTGAAGTGCAGTCGCTATTGCAATGCAGGAAATGCAACAGCCAATTTGTGTACAGCAAGCTCCCACAAACAACAATGTGATCATGATCAGATAACCTATTCTTATGTTGTTGTTTTGAGGGATAAATATTGACTAGGGCACCAGGGACAACTCACCCAGCTCTTCTTTAAAATATTGCCATGGAATCTTTTATATCAGCCTGAGTGGGCGGGACACGGCCTCAGTTTAAAATCTCCTCCCAACAGTGGCATCTCTGGCAGCACTCCCTCAATATCCCACTGGAGTGTCAGCCTTCATATTTGTGCTCAAGCCCTCACTGAGGATGAACCCAGAATCTTGTGACTTGGAGGAGAGAGTGGTAACAGCTGAACCACAGCTGACACCTTCAAGGACTTTAGTGTAAGAGGGTTGACTATGACCAGGGATGAAGGCCCAGATTTTTGCCCCCAGGTTGGGTGAGGTGCACAGAGGTAGGAAAACTTCTGGCTGTGCGAACTCGACTTTTAAAATGGCTGCCAACAGGTTTGATTTTCATTCTGGGGTGGGGTGGGGTGGGGAGTGGGGGCTGGATTGGAAGTTGGCCTGCCACACCCAGAGTGAGTGCAGAGGCTGCTGGGTGCTGAGGCGGGCTGAGTAAAGATCTGCCTCAATGCTCTGGCACTGTTTTGCAATGTATAAAAAACCCTAAAAAACATCCCTCCACCCTCACCCCCTGCATCCTCCCTATGCCCGATCCATGCCCCCCCCCTAAGCTAACTCTTACCCCCACCTACATCCCAATGCTCCTCATATCTCCATAACATGACTTGCTCCATTCTCAACCCCCATGGTCCCTCAAACTCCTTATGACCCCCACACTTCCATCGCCCTATGCAAACTTGGTGCCAATCAATACCACCCACCCAACATTCTTTGTCCTTAACTCTTCCATTTCAACTCACCCAATATCCTTAGACAACTCCTTGACAACTCTGACAGCTGGTTTGCTCTTTGACAGCTGGGCATCTCTTTAACAACTCTTTGACAACTGGTCAGTTTTTTGATACTTATTTGACTGCCAGAGGTTCTTTGACAGCTGGAATTTCCCAGACAATTCTTTGACAGCGTGACAGTTATTTAACTCATACCTTCTTAAATGGTTTGGTGTCATACTTTGATTGATGACACTCTGTGAAGTGCCTTAATTGGGACATTCTACGATTGTAAAGGGGCTATATAAAAGCAAAACCATCTGGGAAATGCTGAAAATATTCTTCCAATTTTTTTTTTATTCATTCATGGGACATGGGCGTTGCTGGCTAGCCAGCATTTATTGCCCATCCCTAGTTGCCCTTGAGAAGGTGGTGGTGAGCTGCCTTCTTGGATCACTGCAGTCCACCTGCTGTGGTTGACCCACAATGCCATAGGGAGGGAATTCCAGGATTTTGACCCAGCCACTGCAAAGGAATGGTGATTTCTTTCCAAGTAAGAAGTTTAACAACACCAGGTTAAAGTCCAACAGGTTTATTTGGTAGCATAAGCCACACAAGCTTTTGCTTTTGCTACCAAATAAACCTGTTGGACTTTAACCTGGTGTTGTTAAACTTCTTACTGTGTTTACCCCAGTCCAACGCCGGCATCTCCACATCATGATTTCTTTCCAAGTCAGGACGGTGAATGGCTTGGAGGGGATCTTGCAGGTGGTGGTGTTCCCATGTATCTGCTGCCCTTGTCCTTCCAGATGGAAGTGATCGTGGGTTTGGAAGATGCTGTCAAAGGATCTTTGGTGATTTGCTGCAGTGCATCTTGTAGATAGTACACATTGCTGCTATTGAGCATTGGTGGTGGAGGGAGTGGATGTTTGTGGATGTGCTGCCAATCAAGCGGGCTGCTTTGTCCTGGATGGTGTCAAGCTTCTTGAGTGTTGTTGGAGCTGCACCCATCCAGGCAAGTGGGGAGTATTCCATCACACTCCAGTCTTGTGCCTTGTGGATGGTGGACAGGCTTTGGGGAGTCAGGTAGTGAGTTACTTCTCACAGTAGTTCTAGCCTCTGACCTGCTCTTGTAGCCACTGTGTTTATGTGGTGAGTCTAGTTGAGTTTCTGGTCAATGGTAATGCCAAGGATGTTGACAGTGGGGGATTCAGTGATGGTTACACCATTGAATATCAAGGGGCAGTGGTTTGAGTGCCTCTTTTTGGTGATGGTCACTTCCTGGCATTTGTGTGGTGCGAATGTTACTTGCCACTTTTCAGCCCAAGCCTGGATATTGTCCAGATCTTGTTGCATTTGAACATGGACTGCTTCAGTCTTCCAAGATTTAAATTTTCCCCCTTGCACCATTCCTGACTGTGGGCCAGATAGACACTGTTCCTTGGTTACCGCTATGGTCACTCTGGAGCAGATGTTGTGACAACAGAAGATTATCACTGGTATTCTACCACCCTGCCCGCCACAGAATCAGAGCCGGTGAGGGGTGGGAAACTGAAATGCCCGTTGATCTCGGGCGGGAATTTCCAGTCTCGCTCGAGCAAGACCATAAAATCCTGCCCTATGTGTTGACTCCTGCTGTAGCTTTCATTCCCTCATGAAGAAGCACTTCTGAAAAGGTGGTTCCCAAGAAGACTCTGGCAACAATCATGCTCCTGCCACAGTGGCAATGAATATGAGGAACTTGCAACCAACAGTCAGCACGGTCAACTGAACATTTGTACTGGAATTGTCATACTTACAAAGGAAAGGAATGGAACTGCATTTTTCATAGATTTATATAACCTTTTTCACTGCTCTGGACAATCGTTGACTGAATTGTACTGCTGTGTATAAATCATTATTTAAAGTCAATGCTGTACTTACAGAGACGCTGAATGACAGTTTCTGTAAACATCAGTGAGATCACCTCATTTAATACACATAGTATCTTTTTTAGAACCTGTCAGGGTAATTCTGTTCCATTATCTTGAAGACTGAATAGAAAGTGAACAGAACTGAAATTCAGATACAAAGCAAAACACCGCGGATACTAAAAATCTGAAATAAAAACAGAAAAGGCCTTGCAGACCAGGCAGCAAACATCCGGACTTCAGACAACTTTAAATGAGTTTCCAGCAGAATCATAAAATCAGAGGATGGCGACAGTGCAGATTCTCACTGGCTGGGGAATTCAGAACTAGGATAAGGGACAGATCATTTAGAACTGACACAAGGAAAGATTCCATCACTCGAAGGGTTGTACATCTTTGGAATTTCGGAGGGTTATGGAGGGGATGCTCCATCATTGAATATATTTAAGGCTGGGATGGACAGATATTTGGTGTCTCAGGGAATCATGGGATATGGAGAGCTGGCAGGAAAATGGATCAACCATGGTCGTATTGAATGGTGCAGCAGGCTCTTTGGCCATATGGTCTTCTCCTGCTCTTGTTTCGTATGTAAGGAGGCCAATCAGCCTGTCTTGGTGGTGCTAGTTCTCTGCAAGAGGAACACATGTAGTCTCATTCTCCTGTCTTTTCTCTGTAACCCTACAGCCTTTTTTTCTCTTTGGATAATGATCCAATTCTTTTTTGAAAGCCATGATTGAATCTGCCTGTACCACACTCCCATGCAGTGCATTCCAGAATCTGGAGGGAGTAAATATTGAAGGTGATGGATGGGGTCTCAGTCAAGTGGGCTGCTTTGTTCTGCATGGTGCTAAGATTCTTAAGTGTTGTTGGAGCTGCACTCACCCAGGCAAGTGGAGAATATTCCATTACACTCTTGACTTGTGCCTTGTGGATGATGGACAGATTTTGGGGAGTAAGGAAGTGAGTTTTTCATCACTGAATTCCCAGCCTCTGATCTGCTCGTGTAACCACAGTATTTAAATCATAGAACCCTACAGTGCTGAAGGAGGCCATTCGGCCCATTAAGTCTGCACCGACCGCAATCTTACCCAGGCCCTATTCCCATAACCCAAGCATTTACCCTAGCTAGTCCCCCGACACTAAGGGGCAATTTATCATGGCCAATCCACCTAACCCATACATCTTTGGACTGTGGGAGGAAACCGGAGCCCCCGGAGGGAACCTATGCAGACACAGGGAGAATGTGCAAACTCCACATAGACAATGAACCAAACCGGGAATCAAACCCAGGTCCTTGGGTGCTGTGAGGCAGCAGTGCTAATTACTGTGCCATCATGCTGCCCGAATGGATGGATGGATCGTCCAGTTCAGTTTCTGATCAATGATAACCCCCAGGATGTTGACAGTGGGGGATTCAGCAATGGTAATGCCATTGAATGTCAAGGCCAGATAGTTAGATTCTGTCTTGTTGGAGATGGTCACTGCCTGACACGTGTGTGGAGTGAATGTTACTTGTTATTTATCAATAAGCCTGAAGGTTGTCCAGGTCTTGCTGCATATGGACATGGACTTCTTCAGTACCTGAGGAGTCTTGAATGGTGCTGAACATTGTGCAATCATCAGAGACCATCCCCACTTCTGACCTTTTGATGGAGGGATAGTCATTGATGAAGCAGCTGAAGATGCTTGGGCCTAGGACACTACCCTGAGGAACTCCTGTGGTGATGTCCTGGGACTGAGATGATTGACTTCCAACAACCACAACCATCTTCCTTTGTCCCAGGTATGCTCCTACCAAAGGAGAGATTTCCCCCGATTCCCATTGCTCGAGAGGGCTCCTTGATGCTACACTCAGTTAAATGCTGCCTTGATATCAGGCATTCTCAACTCACCAGTATCTGACCTGCTGGCTGTGAGTATGAGATTGAGTGAAGCTGTTCCTTCCTCCTCAGCCACTTCTTCATTTTAGCCTTCCACCTGCGACACCACTACCTGGCCAGGCAGATGATCTTGGGTATCTGAAAACATAAATGCAGAAGGACAAGTTTGAGTGAGTTACACTATCCAGAGCTTGTAAATCCTAACAGATTATGGGTGAGGTTGAAATGGGTTTGAGAAGGTACATTGAGATGGTACCATCATCCAAGATGGTTCTACTGGCTTGCATTTCTCCTGCTGCCAGCTGCATGTTGTAGGCCACCTTGTTGTATAAGACAGAGGGAATTGTGTCAATGAGTGCCACACAAAATGGTTTGGTGACGTGGCTGCCATGGTTGAATTACAGAGTGTGGAAGCTGTGAAATGTGAGTGTGCAGCTTGCAGCTAAGGGTGAATTGAGTCAATGAATGTGAGGTATGAGTCATGTTTGATGAATATTGTTGCTCAGTAAGCGAAGCAGGTGTTGTGAAATGGAGCAGTGTAAGGCTAGCACTGTAGTTGATCGGATTGGATATATGAAGATGCATTCACTGACATTGTCCCCTCGTGCGAGGTGATTAAATTTCTTTTGGTGCTGCATCCAGGCACTCAACTGCTAGCAATGACCACAGAGGTCACCCGCTCCCAATCCCTCCTCGGGTTTGGTCTGGAGGGCCTCCTGGCATTTTGAGGAAGAGGACCTCTCCCCTCCTGTTTACTTCCCTTACAACAACTTCTAGTTCTGCATCCAAGGACCTTGGAGCAAACTCTCTCTCTGGCCCGTGGTATTTTTTCTGGAGGTTGTTTCAGGCCTTCTACTCTTCTTTAACTGATTTCAGCCCTGCTGGTAGAGGCTTGTGGCTTTCAAATGGGAATTGGATTATAGAAACTTTGCAAATAAAAGGAGAGTAGGCCATTTGGCCCTTCAAGCCTGCTCTATCATTCATTTGATCATAGCTGATCATCAAATTCAATATCCTGATCCTGCCTTCCACCCAGATCCCTTGATCCCTTTAGCTCTAAGAGCTATATCTCATTTCTTCTTGAAATCACACAATTATCATGATGAGAAAATGTTGGCAGGCCTACGAGGAAAAGGCAGAAGGTGGAACCAGCTGAGATACTCTTGCAGAGAGCCACATGGACAACAAAGGCTGAGTACCCTCCTTCTATGCTGTAACCATTCCATGATTCCAAGAATTTGTTCTGCAGCAAGAATGCAGTTTACATTTAAGATGCGCAGTCTGATTAAGTTATGCAGGCTAGTTTCAAGAGGTGATAGTCTCGCTTGGACTTGGGCTGCCTGCTGAGAAATGCGGGCTACAATTCTCCCATCGCGACCTGCAACTTTTCTGGCGGGTCGCAGTGAGAGATGCGTGTCGCCGGCCTTGTACTGGAACTTGCACATGCGCCGGGAACGCATGCGCATCTCCCAGAGCCAGTGGACAGTCGTCAGTCAGACCACACTGGAAACCCACGGGAAGGCAGGTAAGTCATTTGAATCTTTTTAAAATGTATTTTAAATATGTTTTAAATGTGATTATCAGGAACTTTTGGGTCCCGATTGAATCTCCCACCCCACCAGGAGTACTTCATTCTGGCGAGGTTTACACTAGCTCCCCACGTTTGGGGATCTAGTGGGAGACCCTGCAGGAATGAAGGGGGGAGAATCGGGACCCTCCAGGGGGTTGGGCAGCAAGGGAGTGGTGCCCCTGGCAAGGACACACTGGCAGTGCCAGCTTGTGCCCCCTGTCGCTGCCCAAGGGGCAAAGAGCCCAGGCCCAGGGGGCACCTTGGCACTGCCCATCAGGCATCGGTTAGTGAAATTTTGCAAGCCTAGGCAAGTCTTGCAGGAAAGGATGTCCCGAGGCATGGTACATTGGGGAGACCATGCAGACGCTATGACAATGGATGAATGAACACCACTCGACAATCACCAGGCAGGAGTGTTCTCTTCCTGTTGGGGAACACTTCAGCAGTCACGGGCATTCAGCCTCTGATCTTCGGGTAAGCGTTCTCCAAGGTGGCCTTCACGACAACGCAGAATCGCTGAGCAGAAACCGATAGCCAAGTTCCACACACATTACAGATAGTATGACATGAACCCAAGATCCCGGATGAGGCCTCATCCGGGATCTTGGGTTCATGTCATACTATCTGTAATCCCCACGACTTGCCTGGACTTGCAAAATCTCACTAACTATCCTGGCTGGAGACAATACACATCTCTTTAACCTGTGCTTAACCCTCTCTCCACTCACATTGTCTGTACCTTTAAGACTTGATTACCTGTAAAGACTCACATTCCAACCATTATCTTGTAAGTTGAGTTTGTGTCTATATATGCCCTGTTTGTGAACCCAACTCCCACTCACCTGATGAAGGGACAGTGCTCCGAAAGCTTGTGCTACCAAATAACCCTGTTGGACTTTAACCTGGTGTTGTGAGACTTCTTACTGTGCCCACCCGAGTCCAATGCTGACATCTCCACATCATGGCTAGGATACCAGGCATTGACCTACATGATTCTTTATGTATGCTCACACAGTAGCTGGATGTTGAGTGAAATCCTTTTTGGTTGCAGTATAGGGTAGAGTTGACTTGCAACAAATAATATAAAGGCGATAATAGGCGGAAAAGGGCCGATTAGGGACCAAAAAGAGGATTTATGCAAGGAGACGGGGGAATAGCTGAGATATTAAATTAACATTTTGCATCTATCTTCACCACGGAGGAAGATACTACCCAGCCCACAGAGAATGAGGAGGTAATTAATACCTTATTTAAAATTGATAAGAAGGAGATATTAGATGGGTTTTCTATACTTCAAGTTGACAAATCATCAGGACCAGATAAAATGCATTCAAGGATACCGAAGGAAGTGAGAGGAAATTGTGGAGGTGCTGGCCATGATTTTCTACTCTTCCTTAGACTTGGGCAATGCCAGAGGTTTGGAGAATTGCAAATATTACTCTGTTGTTCTAAAAAAGGTGTAAGGATAAGCTCAACAACTACTGGCCAGTCAGTTTAACTTCAGTGGTGGGGAAATGTCTAGAAATAATAACGTGGGACAAAATTAATAGTTAAGAGAAAATTATGTTTCACTTATTTGAGCTTTTTGTGATGAGGTAACAGAGAGAGGGTTGATGAGGGCAGTGCTGTTTTTGTGGTGTACGTGGATTTGCAAAAGGCATGTGTACAATGTCGCTAGGTGCATTGCTCATTTGGAGAGCCGGTGCAGACATGAGGGCCAAATAGCCTTCTCCCGTGCTATAACAATTCTGTGAATTCTGCCTGTGAGAATATACTTACTGAAGCACTGATTTTACAGTTTATTCCTTGCTAAGATTCAGGCAGGACAGTTGCTTCCTGGGAGAATACAATGTCATGCTGAGAGTCCATTTCTCACTCCTCCTCCTCCCAGCAGTTCATCGTGCTCTGTGTGACCTCTGTCCATTCTACATTTCATGCTATATTCCCAAGTGACGAAGAACAATTGGTCATTGCTGTACTGTTCTTTGTTCTATTGCAGAAGCCTTAAATTCAGGACCAATTCCTTCAACTCTTGTCACATTACTCCTTGTGGACTTTGGCAACTTCAAATAACAATAGAAAGCACCATAGATTTGTAGAATTGAAGTAACCGCCAGAAGAAATCAACCAAGAACTAGCCTGTAGTTGATCATCCCTTTAAAGAATGTTGTGAGAGGAATCTGGCTCCTTCCTGCTGCTGCGTATGTGATCAGCTGCGTGATGTTGAGCGGGTAGTAACTGGACTATTCAGCTCCAGGATGGCATTATTGGCATTAAATCAAAGCCAGGCACTGCTTGATGTCATGACCTGCCTGCCCTTCATACTTCTGAAGGTCATTCACTGCACATCAATGTGTCCTGAGTGATATGGCGACTGGTGCAACTCTCCTCAAAAACATGCGTTAGTGTCACAGGCACCTCCTGGTACCTATAGCGCCCAAATAACAGGTACACTGATCCAATGTTTTTGATATATTCACCCTATCAGGATTCTTTAATCTGTTTGGTTTGGGAGATGCACCCACTGTTGGCCCTGTTGACACAAGTCCCAGATCCCCGGCAGAAAGCGCCAGGCTGTTTCAACTCTCCGCAAGTCAAAGTGTAAAAGCCACAGAAAGTCTCTGAGTAAGTTTAAGTGCCATTTGCTGGCAGCTGACAGTAAGTTGCAACAGCAAAAATAACAAAAGGCCCTCTCTGAGCGGTTTGATTTCTCTGCACAAATCTGAAGCAGCATTAATTTGGATTTGAAGATGCAAAGTCTTCCTGAAAAGAAGATCTGTTTTTGTGTTTGTTGAGAGAGTTGATACAGAAGAACCTTGTCATGACTTAATGTCTTAATTTTGTCACTATTGCTATCACATGCAAGTGTTCATTTGATGCAATTTTCATCATTGCATTCCATACTTGTGAACAACATGAACGGACTTGCCAAACACTTCCTCTGAAGAAAACACTTCTGTAAAAGTCAGTGTCAAATAACTTCCCAAGTTACTGTATAGTGATGACTACCACCTTAGGTCATTTCACAGAGTTCTTTGACTGTCCATTTCAATTTCCTAGTCAAAATATTACCATACATAGGAACTGACAATAATAGGGCTCCACGCTAATACGACTCAGTCTCTCCCACAGGATAGGAATTTTTCTGAAGAAAATGAGGAAGAATTACTGTGTTGTGGACAGAATCTTACAATGCAATCCCTTTGCTGCAAATCTGAATTCAGTTTGTTTTTGATTTCCTTGACTGCAGAAAGGTGTTCTGACTGCACAATGGCTGACTGAGAATGAATGAACTTATTGGAAAGGATAGCTATGTTCTGCCTGAATTATTAATTAGACATATGAACTGGATTTTCTGCTCCTGGACTATCGAGTCCTTTCTTATGTGCATTTGGTTTCTAAATTTGCAGTGAGATAGACACAAAACTGATCGATTAATTATATATCAACCTAATTAAGAAAATACAACCCACTTATTTGGTGTACACTCAAACGATTGAAACACTAATTAATGATTGTTATTGATAAGTGCTTAAAACTGATCTCATCAATTTTTTTCTTTGATTTGTTCGTGGGATGTGGGCACTGCTGGCTAGGCCAACATTTATTGCCCATCTCCAATTGCCCTTGAGAAGATGATGGTGAATCCCCTTCTTGAACATCAACAGTCCATGTGTTGTAGGAACATTCATGATGCTGTGAGGAAGAGAATCCCAGGATTTTAACACAACAACAGCGAAGGAACAACGATGTAGTGCCAAGTCAGGATGGTGTTTTGCTTGGAGGGCAACTTGCCCCCATAGCGGTGTTCTCATGCATCTGATGCCCTTGTCCTTCTAGGTGGTAGAGATCACAGGTTTGAAAGGTGCTGTCAAACTTAGTGAGTTGCCTATTTCTCACTGTTACCCAATTATTATTCCTCACCTCATAATTTTACTGTTACCTTCTCAGTTTAAATTACATAAACTATGCAGCACCACTGCTCAGAGGTGTGTGAGATAGACCAATTCTTTTTATCTTCTGATTTCTATCAAATTCCGTGGATGTGTCGCTGAATGCTTTCACAGGTGCCTGAATAAGCTTAGTGCATGCAATTAATCAGTCAGGGTGTGTCTATTCAAACAGTTTTCAGTGGAACATGTATATGCTCCAGTTTATACCTCACCATATGGATTGCAGTGCTTCAAGAAGAAGACCTGTTACCATATTCACAAGGGCAAAGGGAGATTGGTAATAAATGCCAGCATCCTGAGGATTAATCATAAAGAGTTCCATCCAGCTTATTATCCTATAGATTAATACCTAGAGTTCCATGAATGATTTTCTATCTGAATCAATCAATGCTTTGCCTAAAACAATTTTTAAAAACAATTAGTAAAGTGGAATAAATTGTTAAAACAATTCAATATGAAAAACTTAAAGTACTACTCAGGGCCAGAAAGATAACAGCATTGTGCGATCTTTTCCTCTAAGCTATAATGGGTGGCATGGTGGCACAATGGTTAGTACTGCTGCCTCTCAATGCCACGTACCCAGGTTTGATTCCAGCCTTGGGTGACTGTCTGTGTGGAATTTGCACGTTATCCCCGTGGTGGCGTGGGTTTCCTCCGGGTGCTCTGCTTTCCTCCCACAGTAAAAGGTGTGCAGGTTAGGTGGATTGGTCATGTTAAGTTGCCCCTTAGTGTCCCAAGATGTGTAGGTTAAAGGGATTAGTGAGGTAAATACGTGGAGTTATGGGGATAGGGTGGTGGGTGGGCCTGGGTAAGATATTCTGTTGGAGAGTCGGTACGGACTCAATGGGCCGAATGGCCTCCTTCTGCACTGTAGTGATTCTATGGTTCTATTCTCTTCTAAGTTATTGATGAATTATTGAGATTCTGAGTTTGAAGGGTGTCATGGAATATCCTACAAGGACAAGGGCAGCAGATGCATGTTCCCCTCCAAGTTGCGCAACTTCCTAATTTGGAACGATATTACTGTTCATTCACTGTCACGGGGCAAAAATCTGGAACTTCCTTCCTAACAGTGTTGTAGATATACTTACACTATGTGGACTCCAATGGTTCAAGATAGCTTGTTGTTACCTTCTCAAGGGCAATTAGGGATGAGCAACAACTGCTGATCTTGTTAGCAACACTCACATTCAAAAATTAATTTAAAATTTTTTTTTTATTTGAAAAGTGTTCATTATAAGGATGTCAAAATGAGAAATAGAATTTGTTTCTAACCATATGCCCCCAACATCAAATATATCCTGGTTGAATATTGCATAGTTAAGATGTTTACTCAATTATGAAGGCAAAAATATATTGACTTTCCACCTGTACCCATTTCCATTCTTTCACAACAGTCATCATTACAACCTGCCTGAGTGAGATGGAAAGAACAGCATGCATTTATTTAATACCTTATTAGATTTCTCTGCAAAATCTCAGTACGATAAAATTAGCTTATAATTTAAATAAAATTCTGTACTTCAAACTCAACGAATATTGATGTATTGAAGAGCAGGCAGATGTTTATTAACAGCGGTGAACAAGTAACCAGCAAACGTATTTGATTTTGGTGTTTTTGAGAAATGTTGGCCAGCTAGAGTTTTCTTCAAGGAATGTCACTGGGGTTTTCATGTCCAAAAGCAGACATGCCCTCAATTTAACACCACATCTGAAGATCAGCAATTCTGACAGTCTTATGCTTAGTTTAGTTTCATCTTAGGCTATATGCCTCTCAACTGTTTATGATTGACACTGTATTTCTACGTTTTCCAGGTCTTACTTGTGGGAAGTTACATTACCCGCCAACAGCACTTACTGGAAAATAATGGGGATATTACCCTCAATTTTTTTATCATTTTGGAGTAGTAAACCATGAGCAGTACAGTTCTGATCTTCTAATGCCTGTTGTGATGGATGTGATACCTGACTTATGCCATGGACTTTGTAACTGCATCCTTGCAGGTATTGACCACATTCGCACTGCCCTGCAATATCTCTCACTACCTGGGGCCTATACTCAACTCCGAGTCCCCAGCATGGTCATCACGACTGGTTTCCATATGAGGGCATACCTCCTTTGGACCATTCTTCTCAGGGAAAGCTGGTCTAGCCCAATAGCAATTCAAGAAAACAGCTCACCATTTTGCTTTTGCAATGTGACCCACAGTCCTTGCATTGACTATCCTTGCTCCAGCATTCCCTCACTGGCCCATTTTGGCACATCTATGACATGCGTGTTGTTGTTTTGATTTTTTATGGGCAATTCCCAACTTATGGATCTTCATTCCTTCACTAATTTGTGAAGCCTCTTTAGCAGCCAGTTCCATCTACACTGCGATTTTTACTTCTGTCTTTAAAGTCAAAGCATATTCAGTAAACAATCTTCTTTGGATAGCCTCATTTTGCAGACCACAAACTAGGCAATCTTGAAGAGTATCTTCTAATGACTCACCAAACTCACAATATTTTGTCAGCCTTTTTTTAAGGTTACCATAAACAGAGCAATGTTTTCGCCTTCCGCTTGATTCCGTCAGTGGAACCTGAGCTGTTCTACATGATCAGTGGCTTTGGAGAGTGATGCTCTTCATGAATCTTTGTTGAATCATCGTACGTTTTGGTTCCTGGCTTTGCTGGATGAGCCAAGCTCCAGAACAAATTGAAGGTTTTACTTCCTATTGTACTGAGAAAGGTTGCTACGAGCAGTTTGTCTGCAACTTTGTTCACAAAGTGGTCAATACCTGCACAAAGTACTGAAACACTTGGCATAGGAGCTCCATGATTCATTTTCTTTATTGAATGGTCCCATGGCTCCTAACTGACCTGTTATTTCTCTTGCAGGCACTAACAACTCGAGGCTGTTTAGTTTTTTAACTTATTTTTTACTGTCTTCCAGTACTCCCCCTTTTACCCTGAAGACCCTGGCGTGGCACATGGCACAGAGGTTAGCACTGCTACCTCACACTGTCAGAGACCCGGGTTCAATTCCAGCCTTAGATCTGTGTGGAGTTTGCACGTTCTCCCCGTATCTGCACGGGTTTCCTCCCACAGTCCAAAGGTGTGCAGGTTAGGTTGATTGGCCATGGCAAATTGCCCCTTAGTGTCGTGGGGATTAGCAAGGTAAATGTGTGGGATTGAGGGGATACGGCCTGGGTGGGATTGTGGTCAGTGCAGACTTTATGGGCCGAATGGCCTCCTTCCATACCGTAGGGATTCTATGATGAAGACCGTTGATTTGATGTATTGTTTTTAAATGGCCCCAGCCATACAGCAAAGCATTCCTTCTTTTTAAATATGCCGGATGCTGGCTGCAATCTCACCCTTTTTTGATCAGGTAACCCCTCTTTTTTTAAACCATGCAGAGAGTTCCCACCCTTTTTCTACTGCATAGTGAGTACAGTGGCTCCTGCTCGGCTGTTACACATTGCAACATATGCACGCACCTTGCAGCTTAGAGGAGTCTACCCACTTTTTTTTCCGATAAGAAACTGAATATTTATTTTTTCCTTTTGTTTTCTTTACTTCACTGGGACCTCAACCATTAATCCTTTTGTTGATTTTCCGTAGCCTTTTAATATTCGAAGTGCAAGAACCCATGACTTTCTTCCTACTTAAGGTCTTTTCTTGATGTTCTCGATGAAACAAAACCCTGACTTATCGCCAATTTTGTAATATCCTAATTACATTAGAGGTTGTGGGTTTTAAACAAAAAGAGAAAGATGTGGTTCGCACATGTAGATTCAAAATAACAACAGCAGATTTATTGTAGGAAATGTTGACTGTACAGAATAGAAACTGAAACTAAAACAGGAGCCTGTGAAACACCCCAATGACATCACCATCTAATCATGTGACCAGCCTTAAACCAATCATGCAATTACTTAAGTATATAACACACACTTACTTTGATTGAGGTTTAAAACATTATTCATAGACCTACATTTCTGTCTTTCAAACTGAATGTGAAATTCTATTATGCTATGATTGCTATCACAAGAATGATCCCTGGAATGAAGCGCTTGTCGTATGAGGAATGGTTGAGGACTCTGGGTCTGTGCTCGTTGGAGTTTAGAAGGATGAGAAGGGATCTTATTGAAACTTACAGGACACTGCGAGGCCTGGATAGAGTGGATGTGGAGAGGATGTTTCCCCTAGTAGGAAAAACTAAAACCAGAAGGCATAACCTCAGACTAAAGGAACAATCCTTTAAAACTGAGATGAGGAGGAATTTCTTCAGCCAGAGTGGTGAATCTGTGGAACTCTTTGCCGCAGAAGACTCTGGAAGCCAGGTCATTGAATGTCTTTAAGACAGAGATAGATAGGTTCTTGATTAATAAGGGGATCAGGGGTTATGGGGAAAAGGCAGGAGAATGGAGATGAGAAAAATATCAGCCATGAGTGAATGACGGAGCAGACTCGATGGGCCAAGTGGCCTAATTCTGCTCCTGTGTCTTATGGACTTACCTAGATGCTCCTTTACCATAAGTTTACTGATTAATCCTGATTCATCGATTGTTACCATTTCTCGTGCCCTCATAACCCCATGTATCTACCATGGCTAATCCCCCTAACCTACATATCTTGGGACACTCAGAAGCGATTTAGCATGGCCAATCCACCTAACCTGCACACCTTTGGACTGTGGAGGAAACTGGAGCACCCGGAGGAAACCCATGCAGACATGGGGAGAACGTACAAACTCCACACAGTCACCCAAGGCCGCAATTGAACCCAGGTCTCTGGCACTGTAAGGCAGCAGTGCTAACCACTCTGCCACCTTGCAGCATAAAATAAGATATTTTCAAATGTATGTTTTTCTACTTTCCAGCTATTTACACACTCTCTCCAAGAGCAGTTACCCAGCGGCCCATGATCATATTGGCACACAGAAGCTCCCAGCTTATGGCTTTCCTGTGATGTGACAATATGATTTTTATTTATTTGTCACAAGTAAGGCTTACGTTAACACCACAATGAAGTTACTGTGAAATTCCCCTAATCGCGCACGTCTTTCAGACTGTGGGAGGAAACCAGAGCACTCGGAGGAAACCCATCTAGATCCACCAGCAGTCATGACAGCTCTGAGCCTTGCTCAGTATTTATAACCTCTCCCTCTCCCTCTCCAGCGTGTTCCTTGCCGGTCCGCTTTCTCCATACTCTCCAGGGTAACTAAGACATAGTTCAGTTTCAATTTTTTCTTGGCTTCTTCTCTCCTCTGGTTTTGTTGTTTAATTGTGACCTTGCATTTAGGCCTTCTCAGACACTTTTCCCGTGAACCCTACTTGCACCAATTGTGATTCATTCCTCTTCCTCCTCCTCTCCTACACTCCAGGATTGACTCCCTCTTCAATAAGTCTATTCCATGCCTTTCTGTTGTTCCTCTGAGCCTCTCTTTACAATCTAACAAGGATCCATGGAAGCACTTGCCAACATCCGCTCAAAAGCAGCAACTCAAGCCATCCCATTTTCCTTTGATCAACCTTTTTCCATTCAATGTGCCCACTTACCTCACGCACCACTGCTGAGTTGAGCTCTGATGTGTAGATGCCGGCATTGGACTGGGGTAAACACAGTAAGAAGTCTCACAACACCAGGTTAAAGTCCAGCAGGTTTATTTGGTAGCAAATGCTACTAGCTTTTGGAGCGCTGCTCCTTCGTCAGGTGAGTGGGAGATCTGTTCACAAACAGCAAACAGGGCATATAAAGACACAAACTCAATTTACAGAATAATGATTGGAATGCGAGCCTTTACGACTAATCAAGTCTTAAAGATACAGACAATGTGAGTGGAGAGAGCATTAAGCACAGGTTAAAGAGATGTGTATTGTCTCCAGACAGGACAGTTAGTGAGATTTTGCAAGTCCAGGTAAGTCGTAGGGGTTACAGATAGTGTGACATGAACCCAAGATCCCGGTTGAGGCCGTCGTCATGTGTGGGGAACTTGGCTATCAGTCTCTGCTCAGCGACTCTGCGCTGTCGTGTGTCATGAAGGCCGCCTTGGAGAATGCTTACCCAGAGATCAGAGGCTGAATTCCCGTGACCGCTGAAGTGTTCCCCAATAGGAAGAGAACACTCTTGCCTGGTGATTGTCGAGCGGTGTTCATTCATCCGTTGTCGTAGTATCTGCATGGTTTCCCCAATGTACCGTGCCTCGGGACATCCTTTCCTGCAGCGTATCAGGTAGACAACGTTGGCCGAGTTGCAAGAGTATGTACCATGTACCTGGTGGATGGTGTTCTCACGTGAGATGATGGCATCCGTGTCAATGATCTGGCACGTCTTGCAGAGGTTGATGTGGCAGGGTTGTGTGGTGTCGTGGTCACTGTTCTCCTGAAGGTTGGGTAGTTTGCTGCAGACAATGGTCTGTTTGAGGTTGTGCGGTTGTTTGAAGGCAAGAAGTGGGGGTGTGGGGATGGCCTTGGCGAGATGTTCGTCTTCATCAATGACATGTTGAAGGCTCCGGAGGAGATGCCGTAGCTTCTCCACTCCGGGGAAGTACTGGACGACGAAGGGTACTCTGTCCACTGTGTCCCGTGTTTGTCTTCTGAGGATGTCGGTGCGGTTTTTCGCTGTGGCGCGTCAGAACTGTCGATCCATAACCTCACGATAACCTCACGATGCTCCACTTCTCCAGCTTCCCCCCCTAAACACGTTAAAGAAGCCATCCTCTACGGACAAGCCCTCCATATACACAGGATCTGCTCGGATGAAGAGGATCGCAACAGACACCTCCAGACGCTGAAAGATGCCCTCATAAGAACAGGATATGGCACTCGACTCATCGATCGACAGTTCCGACGTGCCACAGCGAAATACCCCACCGACCTCCTCAGAAGACAAACACAGGACACGGTGGACAGAGTACCCTTTGTTGTCCAGTACTTCCCCGGAGTGGAGAAGCTACGACATCCGGAGCCTTCAGTCTGACTATACCTTTGATTAAATAAAAACAGAAAGCACTGGAAAAAATATTCAGAAGATCTAGCAGTATCTGTGGTGGAAGAAACAGGGTGCGATAAGGGAAGGCAATGGCTGAGTGGTATTATTGCTAAACTATTAATGCAGAAACTCAGCCACTTGCCCGGGGACCTGGGTTCAAGTCCCGCCATGGCAGATGGTGGAATTTGAATTTAATTTAAAAAAATCTGGAATTAAGAATCTACTGATGACCATGAAATGAATGTCGATTGTTGGAAAAACCCATCTGTTTCACTAATGTCCGTTAGGGAAGGAAATCTGCTGTCCTTACCTGGTCTGGCCTACATGTGATGCCAGAGCCACAGCAATGTGGTTGATTCTCAACTACCCTCAGGCAACGAGGGATGGGCAATAAATGCTGGCCAGCGACGCCCATGTCCCACAAATGAAGTTTTTAAAAACCCACGAGGTCCATGAGGAATCACTCAGACTTAACGTTTTGTGTCCAATATGACTGTTTCTCAGAACTAAAAAGAGGAAGAAATGTTTTATAAATGCAAAATACTGCATATGCTGGGAATCAGAAATAAAAACAGAAAATGCTGGACAAACTCAGCAGGTCTGGCAGCATCTCTGGAGAGAGAAGCAGAGTTAAAGTGTCAATTCTGTATGACTTCTTCAGGTGTGGAGATGCCGGCGTTGGACTGGGGTAAACACAGTAAGAAGTTTAACAACACCAGGTTAAAGTCCAACAGGTTTATTTGGTAGCTTGTGTGGCTTTTGCTACCAAATAAACCTGTTGGACTTTAACCTGGTGTTGTTCAACATCTTACTGACTTCTTCAGAGTCAGACCTCTGGTCAGATCTGCTGAGTTATTCCAGAATTTTCTGTTTTTATGAAATGTTTGTGCTGTTGAAATAAGGGGAGGGGTCAGGTAGAACAAAAGGGAAGACCAAGGTTAGTTTAGAGGGTGAGTGAATTTAAATAACAAAGATGTCATGGAGATAAACACAAAGGGAGTGGTAATAGGTGTAGGATTAAGGTGAGATAAAGCATTGGTCCAGAGTAAGTATTAGTGACGTGAGAAAGGACAGCTCTGTCTGAAAGCAAAATCATTAAATAATGATCTGTTTGCTATGGGGCTTCTTGGTTCTGCATACAACCTGCTCCTTCAGGTATTTAGTGTATATGTAATCCTGAGTTGTAGTTACACAAAGTTGACAAATACTTTTCAGATATGCTTGGTGCTGCACCTGGCATGGTCTTCTGTATTCAATTTGGTTTTGATTTGATTTGATTTATTATTGTCACATGTATTAGTACACAGTGAAAAGTATTGTTTCTTGCGTGCTATAGAGACAAAGTATACCATTCATAGAGAAGGAAAGGAGTGCAGAATGTAGTGTCACAGTCATAGTGAAGGTGCAGAGAAATATCAACTTAATGCGAGGTAGGTCCATTCAAAAGTCTGATGACAGCAGGGAAGAAGCTGTTCTTGAGTCAGTTGATACGTGACCTCAGACTTTTGTATCTTTTTCCCGATGGAAGAAGGTGGAAGAGAGAATGTCCAGGGTGCGTGGGGTCCTTAATTATGCTGGCTGCTTTGCCGAGGCAGTGGGAAGTTTAGACAGAGTCTTTGGATGGGAGGCTGGTTTGCGTGATAGATTGGACTACATTCACGACCTTTTGTAGTTTCTTGCAGTCTTGGACAGAGCAGGAGCCATACCAAGCTGTGATACAACCAGAAAGAATGCTATCTATGGTGCATCTATAAAAGTTGGTGAGCGTCGTAGCTGACATGCCAAATTTCCTTAGTTCTGAGGAAGTAGAGTCATTGGTGGGCTTCCTTAACTATATCGGCATGGGGGGACCAGGACAGGTTGTTGGTGATCTGAACACTTGAAGCTGTTGACCATTTCTACTTCGTCCCCATTTATGAAGCAAGGGGCATGTTCTCTTTTACTCTCCCTGAAGTTGATGACAATCTCCTTCATTTTGTTAACATTGAGGGAGAGATTATTGCCATCACATCAGTTCACCAGATTCTCTATCTCATTCCTGTACTCCGTCTCGTCATTGTTTGAGATTTGACCCACTACGGTGGTGTCATCAGCAAACTTGCAAATTGAGCTGGAGGGGAGTTTGGCCACACACTGATAAGTGTATAAAGAGCATAGTAAGAGGCTGAGAACACAGTCCTGTGGGGTAATGGTGTTGAGGATGATCGTGGAGGAGGTGTTGTTGCCTATCCTCACTGATTGCGGTCTGTGGGTTTGGATGTTCAGGATCCAGTCGCAGGGGTAGGAGGCAAGGCCCAGGGCACGGAGTTTGGAGATGAGTTTTGTAGGAATAATGGTGTTGAAGGCTGAGCTGTAGTCAGTAAATAGGAGTCTGACATAGGTGTCTTTGTTATCTGGGTTCCAGGGTTGAATGCAGGGCCAGGGAGATGGTGTCTGCTGTGGACCTGTTGCGGCAGTAGGCAAACTGTAGTGGCTCTAGGCAATCCGGGAGGCTGGAATTGATTCGTGCCATGACTAACCTTTCAAAGCACTTCATAATGATGGATGTCAGAGCCACCAAACGATAATCATTAAGGCATGCTGCTTGGCTTTTCTTTGGTACCGGGATGATAGTTGTCTTCTCACTGTGCTCGGGTTGATCCCCAGGCTTGGTGGTGATGGAGATGTGAGGGATGGGTTACAGATTGCGCTAGAATATAATTCTGCTGTTGCAGATAACCCACGGCACTCACGGATACGCAGTGATAGATTTGCTCTTAATGTGTCCGATTTGGGAGAGTGGTGGTGTCACACGATACATTAGAGAATGTGCTTAGTGTGAAGTCAAGACTTTGCCTTCACGAGGACTGTGTGCTTGTCACTCCTGCCAACACTGTGATGGACAGGTGCACCTGCGACAAATAAATTGAGGAAGATGAGGCCAAATATATTATCCCATCATGTTGTCTCTCTCACCATCTGCTGCGAACCCTCTCTGGCAGCTCTGTCCTTCAGGACTTGGCGAGTTTGTTAAGGTGTGGTACAACTGAGCAACTCATTGGAGCTCACACAATAAGACATACCGGCTGGAGTTTTACTGCCTCACCTGCCCCGGAATTAGGGTGGGTGAGACTCGCAGAATAGAATTTTCCGTTGGCCTCGGGCGGGATTTTATGAGCCTCGCCCGAGTAAGGTCATAAAATTCCACCCACCGTTTAACAAAATAACATGAAAAAAAGCAGAGAAACATTTCCAAATAATTTTATAAATTTCTTTTTAAAAAACCTGCCAATAAATTTTATAGGCAATGTTTTAATACAGTTTGAACATTCTAAAACAACTACTACATTGTAAGGCCAGTAAAAGATCGAAGGAAGTCTACAATAATAATCAACGTTAATAACTTTTTTTTAATACAACAAGCGACTGATCTGATATTGCCCATTTTACAGTTTCACCTGACAGGATAAATGACCCCCAGCCTGTCCAAACTAAAAGTTATGGCAAAATGTGTATCAACAAAGCTTTCAGTCTCCTACAGCTCCCACTGTTTTCTGTGGTGCTGTTACTATTAACCAGCTGGTAAAGCTGCTTAACAGTCACGGCCACTGGCAGCTCCACATTTTCCAGTAGGTTTTTTTTTCATCAGCTATAGGTGCAAAGCCAGCTTTCCTCAAAACATTTTCTTATCGTTGTAGGTCTCACGGCACCCCAGGCAACATTCAGCACATACACTGCATCAAGTAGATTAATCTGTCTGGCCAATTGTAATCCTGTGCACTCACTTCCATCATCTATAGCATGCAAAATTTGATCCACCACCCCTCTCCTGTGGTGCTGTTTAAGATTTTAATTACAACTTGGTCCATTGGCTGTTATCAGTGACGTGTTTAGAAACAGAAAGATTAGTTTCATATTAGACAAGATAAGGCATGGAAGCGCTGAGCACTTGTCCAGAATGATTGCAATTTTTGACCCATGCGTTCACACTGATCACCGATCCCCTACAGCCACTCAGCAAATACAACTGAAATCATTTGAGGATTGGAATTTGTTTCGGAACAAATTTAGAGTGGATTAAGATAGGTTCTGCAGAAATAAAGAAAACCTGGAAATTACAGTCGGCAAGAGCTGAAACACCTGTTATTGGAGGGTGACAGAGGAGTACTATCAGGAATGCCGTGTGGTGCAGAGTTCCTGTCACTTATCACAGGCTGTCAAACTGCTATTTAGAGGAAGTGGCTACAGGGTGCGACTGTGCTGAATCTCTGTGTGAGTGTAGCTAAGCTCATAATTGCTGACAAAATGGGTAATTCAGTGAAAAGCATACCATAGAGTTGAATTTATGAATTTATGCTTCCAGCGCATGACATGGATGAATGTTAGGAATTTAACTGGGAAGATCAGCAAAGCCCCCAGGATTTTCGGCACATCAATTTTAATGGATAGAAAATCCTTTTAGGTGATTAACGTCTACATATTCTTGAAAATGTTCTTGGTGTGTGAAGGTGCCCATTAAGATCTCAAATTTGTGAAGTTTCCTCCATAGTCCATGATTCACATATTGCTTGTGCAGTGTAATGCTAAACCCCATGTGACACTGATGTTACGGCAGAATCTGCAGCTCAACACAGATGTCAGGGGGACGTATTTTACACAGAGGGTGGTGGGGGCCTGGAGTGCACTGCCAAGCAAGGTGATTGAGGCGGACATGCTGGGATCGTTTAAGACTTATCTAGATAGCCACATGAACAGACTGGGAATAGAGGGATACAAACGAATGGTCTAGTTGGCCACATGAGCGGCGCAGGCTTGGAGGGCCGAAGGACCTGTTCCTGTGCTGTATTGTTCTTTGTTCTTTGGTTACTGCATTTATTTGAAGTGCAAGCCATACTTTTTTTTGTACACAGTTCATCATGGATTCAATGCTTGACTAGCACTGTAGTTGGCAGGGAGGTCCCACCAAGAGCATGATTGTTCGGATGCAGACAGGGTATACTGTCAGGTCATTGTTACATATCGAGCACCAACCAGGCCCAGCTACCTGGAAACGGTGAACGAGATCACAGGATAGTGAGGGATTAAGCGTATGGCATTAATTCATTAAACCAGAGAAACGTTAATGTTCCCCATCTTCCCCCCCCCCCCCCCCCACCGCCACCCAACCACGCTCTAGTTTAGCATTCTGTGCATAATGTTTAGGATGAAATTGAAAGAGACCTAGGAGTCTTATTGGACTGAGGGAGAAATTCTCTTGTGTAAATGCAGAGATATCTCAATTCACCGGAACAGGCAGCACGTGGGCTGCTACCTGTATGGCTCCCTTGGCATTCTTCAATGGCGTCCGCAAGATTTTGTTGTTGTCTAATGGTGACTCACTTAGCATTGAGTTTTGGACATCGAAGCACTCCGGACATACTCTCTTCCATCTTCTAAACATTGGAAAAAAGATACAAAAGTCTGAGGTCACGTGCCAACAGATGCAAGAACAGCTTCTTCCCTGCTGCTGTCAGACTTTTGAATGGACCTACTTCATATTAAGTTGATATTTTTCTGCATCCTAGCTATGACTGTAACACTACATTCTGCACCCTCCCCCTCCCTTCTCTATGAATGGTATGCTTTGTATAGCGCACAAGAAACAATACTTTTCACTGTATACAAATACATGTGACAATAACGAATCAAATCAAATCAGAAAAGGATTTGTCGATCTAATTTTTTATTACATAATGAGAAAAGTGAAGGTATTGGGCCGTTGACTTCATTTTCAGTCGTGACCCTGATGTGGTAAAGATCTCCAAATGAGATAACACCTGGGCAACATGATCAGTTAAATCAGAGGCGCTAAAGATTAATTGCTTGCATAAGTTTTTAAAAGAGCCATTGCATAGATGCAATTTGATTGAACCAGATCAAGTAGACAATCATACTAGGTAGGGACATTATAATCCTTTATGTAAAATAAAATTAATTCAAAAACCTATGATGACAAAATGGGCAGCACGGTGGCACAGTGGTTAGCACTGCTGCCTCGCAGCGCCAGGGACCCGGGTTCAATTCCTGGCTTGGGTCACTGTCTGTGTGGAGTTTGCACATGCTCCCCGTGTCTGCGTGGGTTTCCTCCGGATGCTCCGGTTTCCTCCCACAGTCTGAAAGATGTGCTGGTTAGGTGCATTGACCCTGAACAGGCGCCGGAGTGCGGCGACTAGGGGAATTTCACAGCAACTTCATTGCAGTGTTAATGTAAGCCTTACTTGTGACTAATAAATAAATTTTTAAGTTTAAAATGATACATTTATGACCCTGGTTAAATTTGCTAGCTGACAATGTTCAAATCGGACTTAAGTGGAAATAATTGTTTAAAAAAGGTCTCAGGAGGGTAGGATTAGGTACTGACCTTAGTTACAAGTCATGAAAGTCGCCTTTGGAGCAATCACTAGGTTTGGAGACAACAGAAAATAGCACAGATGAGATCAGAAAGTTTCAATATAAGGGAGTGGACAAAACGATGTCAAAGGAGTTCGATGTGCAGAAGTGTTTGGATCTGGATATGACAAACTTGAATATTTTAAAATGATTTGAAACTAGCAACTGAAGGGGTATGGGTGTCCTTATGTATGAATCACTCAAAGTCAATGGATGTGTATAAAATGATCAAGAAGCTGTCAGATGGCACTGTCACTCTATCTCAAAGGGTCTAAAAGACAAAGGAGAGGAATTTATGTTTCAACTAAATAGACTTGTTAGTATGTCATCTGGAGTATTGTGTTCAGTTCAGTTCTCAGCAAGAATATTTTTGATTTTGATTTGATTTATTATTGCCACATGTATTGGGATACAGTGAAAAGTATTGTTTCTTGTGTGCTATACAAGCAAAGATATACCATTCATAGAGTACTTAGGGGAGAAGGAAAGGAGACGGTGCAGAATATTGTGTTACAGTCATAGCTAGAGTGCAGTGAAAGATCAGGGCCAGGATTCTCCCAAATAAATTCTAAAGTGCCGAATTTGTGTATAAACGGGAGTAATTCCCGCTGGATTTTACAGCGGGATTTTCAAAATGAATCTCCCGCACTCTATGCATCATGGAGTGCCTCAGGGAAACCCACATTGAAAGTCATGGGGCAGGGCCTATTCCCGCTGAAGAGGCCGGCATCATAGTGCTGAGCGGGCCATTGCTCATGTGCCCATCTGTCAGAGCGGAGATCGGTGCATGCGCAGTATCCCCGCACTGCTGGCCTCTCGATTGCTGGCCTGCTCGATCACTGGCCAGCCCTATGACCTTTCAATGCTGCCATTCTAATCCCCCCACCCCTGATCACTGGCCTCCCGGATGTCTGCTGATGTCCCTCCCCTCCCTCCCCTGTCCCGATCTCCCCAACCGCACCCCCCCCCCCCCCCCGCCACTGATCCAAATACAGAGTGGCAGTGGTACCTCCCCATCCCCAGTGATCTCTGCCTCCCATAGGCCCGTCCCCTCTGGCCCTGCTGACTTGGTACTGCCCGATGGGCAGTGCCAAGGTGCCACTTGGACGTTTCCAGTTTGCTCCTTGGGCAGTGCTGGGGGCAAGGTTGGCAATGCTCAGGGAACATCCCCCTTACCCCTGACCTCCCGGTGGGCCTCCATGTGGGACTTCACTCCAGTGGGGTAGGGCCGTCAGCTCCCCATTAGTGGAGGGTTGTTGTAAATCCCGCTGGAGTGAACCATTCATGGCAGGGAGGGTGGGGAGATGCTAGCGGGTCTGGAAACCTCTTTCCCGAGTCTGCTAATCGGATTCGAATACAGATTTAAATATGGAGATTAGCTCCATGCCGACTCAGGAAATCTGGGCCCTGGAGACGTGTGGTAGCTGTGGCGCCCAGCGAGGAGCCTTCTAAACGGCCTCCACTGATATCCCCCGGCCCCGGCTGGAACAGCGCAGCAGGCTGTGAAAATCACCCCCCTCCCCACCCCCTCCATTTAATATATGGTTGGTCCATTCAAAAGTCTGATGGCAGCAGGAAAGTAGCTGTTCTTGAGTCGGTTGGTATTTGGCTTTGGAGTGGATGCAATGCAAATTCACCAAAATTGAGCTCAGGATGCATAAATATGGTTCAAGTTCTGTTGAAAAAAGAATACTGAAGGATGTTTTACTCAGTGTATTAAATAATAAAATAATTTGATTGGAATGGTATGGGTGGCATATAGGCACAGTGGTTTGCACTGCTACCTCACAGCGCTCGGGACCTGGGTTCAATTCTGGCCTTGGGTGACTCTGTGAAGTTTCATATTCTCCCCGTGTCTGTGTGGGTTTCCTCCAGGTGCTCCGTTTTCCTGCCATAGTTGAAAGATGTGTAGGTTAGGTGGATTGGCCATGCTAAATTGCACTTTAGTGTCAAAAGATGAGTAGGTTAGGTGGTTCAGCTATGGTAGCCCCCCTCAAACAAATCCCCTGACTCCTAATTGCCCAATGCCACGTACAACACCCAGTGTATAGTAGCAGTTAATCCTATAATGACAGTAGTGTGTGGAAAAAAAGCTTTACTAAATGGTATTTGATTGATAACTTGCCACTTTCTTAAAAAAATAATTCACTGCAGGCCAATAAAAATGTCAATCAACCACATGCTTTAAAGTATCAATGGCTCAGACTGGAAATGCTGTGAAATTGGCAGCATAGATCAGAGAACCAGGGCTGTCAATCAAGCAATGTTGTCTCTGGGGTGAAGATGTTTTCTTACTCTAATGGATGTCTGCATTCTCAACCAAGAATACATAGTACAAAACCAAAAGAGACTTTGACAAAGGGTCATCTGGACTTGAAATGTCAGCGCTTTTCTCTCCTTGCAGATGCTACCAGACCTGCTGAGATTTTCCAGTATTTTCTCTCTTGGTTTCAGATTCCAGCATCTGCAGTAATATACTTTTAATACATAATACGACTTGGCTGAGAGCTCAGAACTCAGTTGAAAAACCTGAGTTCCAAGCAAAACATTGATTTTGTCTGTGACATTGTGACAGCACCAACAAATTGGAGATACATATCTATATTAGTGTCCTTAGAATAATCATCACCATCCATGAGAATTTGTTTGTTTAAATTTCTTTAAGTCTATCTAGAAGTTTCATCTGGATATATTTTAAGGAAATTACCACCGAGAATTTGGAATGTTTCTGTCCATTCTCTGGTTTATACTTGTTCACAGTCTTTAATATTCTCACCTCTTCTCTAACATTCTTCATGTTGTACCACTGGAATTCTTTTTGCTGTTGTCTTTAACATTTGTATTTAATTCCAGATTTCCCTCTGTTTCTCCCAATGCAATTTGAACATAAATCCAGAGATTTCTGCGTCCTTCGAACATCTTTCTCTCCTCATAACTTGAAGAGTGCATTTTTTTTTTCATATCAAATTTCTTGTTTATGCTTGCTGATTCTGGGTATAATTATCTTAAAAGTTATTCCATATACTTTTGAAGTTAATTCCATTTGGTCTTAACTAAGGTCAATCTGTTCTTCCTTAAAGCCCTTGGAATTGGCTTTGCTAAATCTATATCTGTGTGTCTCATAGCCTTTGGCAATCTAAGTCCCAGATTATATCAGACTTATTCATGTTGTGGTTGCTGTCATGCAACGATGCCACAGCCACCACTCGCTACTGCATGGGTCATTTACCAGTATTAAGTCAAACTGAGACCTGTTTCTTTTGACTTCCCTTGTGCACTGGGTCATGGAGCACTCATGCATTATATTCAGTAACTGAAACTGACACTTTTACATTAAAGACATGTGGAGTTGATTTTCTTGCCCTCTGCACTTGGGGAAATGCTGATTTGTTGGGGTTGTAGGTCAGGGAAAAGGAGCAAAACTCCTTTTTACACTCTCTGCTGCTGCCAGGGGACTTAAAACAAAAGTTTATTTATTAGCCACAAGTAAGGCTTGCCTTAACACTGCAATGAAGTTACTATGAAATTCCCCTAGTCGCTACAGTCCGGTGCCTGTTCGGGTCAATGCACCTAACCAGCACGTCTTTCAGAATGTGGGAGGAAACCGGAGCACCCGGAAGAAACCCACGCAGACACGGGGCGAACATGCAAACTCCATACAGACAGTGACCAAAACCGGGAATCGAACCCGGGTCCCTGGAACTTAGTTCCAAATGGGAGAATGGTGAGATCCCTATGAGATTAATTGCTCAGATTCCAGTGAGTTGAGTCAGCCACTGCTGGCTCTGGTTCCATTTCAAATTAGTTACCTAATTAACTAACTATAGCTGCCCTGTAACATTGAGCTTATTTAACACTGATTAAGTCTCAAAATAAAAAAAACTTCAACTCACTGTTGCAGTTAAATTAAACGCTCAATGCAAACTTTCTAGATTTTAGAAAGAGATCAACACTTAAACCTTTACATATACCTTAGTAAAATGTCCCAAAGCACTGAGCATTATCAAACAACATTTGATATTGAGACACATGGGATTTTTTAAAGGTTAAGCAAACAGGGAGCTTTAAGGAGCAGCTTAAGTGAGTGGAGCAAGGATGAGTGGTGCAGAGGTTTAGTGAGGAAATTCCAGAGGGTAGAGGCAGCTCATAGAAATCATAGAAACCCTACAGTACAGAAAGAGGCCATTCGGCCCATCGAGTCTGCACCGACCACAATCCCACCCAGGCCCTACCCTCATATCCCTACATATTTTACCCACTAATCCCTCTAACCTACGCATCTCAGGACACTAAGGGGCAATTTTAATATGGCCAATTAACCTAACCCGCACATCTTTGGACTGTGGGAGGAAACCGGAGCACCCGGAGGAAACCCACGCAGACACGAGGAGAATGTGAAAACTCCACACAGACAGTGACCCAAGCCGGGAATCGAACCCAGGTCCCTGGAGCTGTGAAGCAGCAGTGCTAACCACTGTGCTACCGTGCCGCCCCTGTAGGCACGGTAGCATGGCCTCCAATGGTAGCTGTAGGCATGGCCTCCAATGGTAGAGCAATGAATATTGGGGTGTGGAATAGTCCAGAATTTTAGGAGTGTAGATTGTTGTGGAGCTGGAGGAGATTACAGAATTGGGAGGGGGTGAGGCTATGAGGGAATTTGAGAAAAAAAGGATGAGAATTTTAAAATCAAAGGAAAGCAATGGACACACAGTTGATGGGTGGGTGGAAATGGGTGCAAATCAGGACGCGGGTATCAGATTTTAGATGAGTCCAAGCTTACAAAGTATACAAGGTGGAAAGCCAGCCAAGAGAACATTGGAACAGCTCAGTCGATAGTAACAAAAATGTGAATGAGGGTTTTAGCAGCTGAACTCGATGGGCTGAAACTTTTAAAAATGTATTTACAGGATGCTGGTTAGGCCAGTATTTATTGCCCATCTCCAATTACTTTTGAGAAGCTGGGGGTGAGCTGCAGTCCCTGATGTATAGTTACACTATATAGTTATAGTGTCTTTATATGCCCTGTTTGTGAATAGAACTCCCACTCACCTGACGAAGGGGCAGTGCTCCGAAAGCTAGTGGCTTTTGATACCAAATAAACCAGTAGGACTTTAACCTGGTGTTGTGAGACTTCTTACTGTATAGTTACACCCACTGTGCTGTTAGGAAGGGAATTCCAGGACTTTGAGCCAGTGACAGTGTAGGAACGGCGATATATTTCCAAGTCAGGATGGTGTGTGGCTTGGAAGGGAAGCTCCAACTGGTGATCCATGTATCCGCTGCCCTTGTCCTTTTAGATGGTAGCAGTTATGGGTTTGGAAGGTGCTGTCTAAGGAGTCTTGCTGAGTTCCAATAGTGCATCTTATAGATGGTATACACTGCTGCCACTGTGTGTCGGTGGTGAAGGGATTGAATGTTTGTGAATGGAGTGTGATTCAAACAGGCTGCTTTGTCATGGATGGTGTCAAGCTTCTTGAGTGTTGTTGGAGCTGCACCCATTCAGGCAAGTGGAGAGTATTCCACCACACTCCTGACTTGTGCCTTGTAGATGGTGGACAGGCTTTGAGAGTCAGGAGGTAAGTTACTTGCCACAGGATTCCTACCCTCTGCACTGCTCTGCCACAGTGTTTATATGACTGGTCCAGTTCAATTTCTGGTCAATGGTAACCCTAGCGTGTTGATAGTGGGGGATTCAGCAATGCCTTTGAGTTCCAGTGGGTGATGGTTGGATTCTCTCTTGTTGGAGATGATCATTGCCTGGCACTTGTGTAGCGAGAATGTTATTTGCCATCAGCAAACATCCCCACTTCTGACATTATGATGGAAGGAAGGTCATTGATGAAGCAGCTGAAGATGGTTGGGCCTAGGACGTAATCATAGAATCTCTACAGTGCAGAAGGAGGCCATTCGGTACATTGAGTCTACACCGACTCTCTGACAGAACATCTTACCTGGGCTGCACCCCACCCCCGCCCCAGCCTTGTAACCCCACATATGTACCCCGCTAATCCCCCTTACCTACATACCTTGGGACATTAATTTAGCATGGCCAATCCACCTAATCTGCACACCTTTGGACCGTGGGAGGAAATCAGAGCACCTAGAGGAAACCCACGCAGACATGGGGAGGAATGTGCAAATTCCACACAGTCACCAAGGCTGGAATCAAACCTGGGCCCCCGTGAAGTGAGGCGTCAGTGCTAACCACTGTGCCACCGTGCTGCCCAATGCCATAATGACTCTGAGGAATGGGCACAGATGGGCAATGTTATGGAGATGGAAATAGACAGAAGGAAGAAAAGCATAGGATAAGACTGATAATGAGCTAACTTTTTAGATGCGTGCACTCACTTTCTCTCTCTCTCCCCCTCCCCTCACCTTGTTTTTACTTGCAGTCAAAAAAGTTCGGTTTGAAATACAAGCTAAAATATTAGAATCTGCAATTGCCTTCCCAGACGTGCAGCTAATTTGTTAATGTCCTTGAAACAAGCAACAGGAAGTCTAGTGTTATAATTATAATGTATAATATTTGCATAAAACAAGCAGTAATTAATTAAAACGATTAGTACTATCGGATGTTACCCTAACTGATTTGCAGTATTCATGAGTTTTGGCTGTAACATCAGTTCACAAACTCTAAAAATTGTATTATGCTCTTTGGAATTCTAATAGGTGAATTATTTTACTTAAAATCATTATCAATTTAAGCAATGTGTTTTGAAAGAAACAGCTAACGTTAGTTTACTCCTATCCAAAGGTATTTTGGACCATAAATCTGTGGGGTAAAAAAGCCTTTGTGAAGGTCACTAACGTCCTGTGATTAATCTGTGATAGTTTCCTACATTAGGCATAACAGATGGTTTGAAGTATATTACAAGACTCTTAAAAAACTGTAACATGCTTGAGGGGTTCAGATGACCTCATAAACCACAAGAGTAAAGCTCAACCAATTTATGAATGTCCAGAGTATTTTACAGCTTGAAACACTTCCATTCATTTTCATTCCTTATTCATTCCACACTCCCCACCAGCGAGCTTCCTTCTTCAGGAATTCTGCTGTAATTTATATCTTTCATAGCAGCATCATTTTTTTTCCTCTTCTGTCACTTCAACTGTCCAGCCACCTAGTTTTAAAACAAAACCTTATAATCATACAATTGATGAGTTCTTACAAAGCAACACAATGCCACACAGTGCTTAACAGGCATTATCGTGGAATCATAGAATCCCTACAGTGCAGAAGGAGGCCATTTGGCCCATCGAGCCTGTACCGACAACAATCCCATCCAGGCCCTATCCCCATAACCCCGCATATTTACCCTGTTAATTCCCCTGAAACTCATGGACAATTTAGCATGGCCAATCCACCTAACGCGCGCATCTTTGGACTGCGGCAGGAACCCAATGGAAACCCACAGACACGGGGAAAATGTGCAGACTCCACAGTCACCCAAGGCTGGAATCAAATCTGGGACTCTGGCGCTGTGAGGCAGCAGTGCTAGCCACCGTGCCGCCCTTGTTCCAGTTGCATCGCTTCATATTTAGGGTCTTCTTTAATATGACAAAGATGATGTCACAGCTCCTGCTACCATGTGAAATCAGCCCTCAGGATGATCGACAATGCTGTCAGCCAGCTTGATCTGATCCGAACATCATTTTAGCTTTGCCTAATTCTATTTTTGCATTCAAAACTAATCAGTTTTGTTTTAAATCGACCAACTCAGACAATCAAAGAAAGGTCAGTCAACAATAAGGAGCAGAGAGTGGGCAGAGCACACACATAACTCCACTATGCTCAGTCTCCTAATAAGTCCGAACCCAAAAAGAAATCAGTGGCCTCAAACATTCTAGAATGATTTGGTGTTGTCAGGCTTTTAGACCTAAGCTCTGGACTTGAGTGGAAAGCTACATATGAGCGAATCTTCCGACTATCAGGACAAAGGAAAGTCATCGGCAATTATCAGTCTGCTTTTTTAAATATATACAAGTCTATAATTTGTGATGTCCAATTGATAAAGTTAGCAAAAGTAACTGAAAAATATTAAATTTGGGTTTGCTTATTCTCACTCGTGGAATCCCCTGCATTACATGCATTTGTTTTATTGTTACAGAGAAATGCAGATAAGGGTTTGTCCTGCTGATGGTTTGTCTGCAGCGATGTCTGTGTGTATCCACCAGAGAGCAGGGCAGCACTGGGTCCTACATCTTTTATGCTCTGGAAATTGAGGGAGACAGTAAGGCAGCTCAGGCTTTGGCCAAGTGGTATGGAATAGACTTCATTGGAAAGGTCAGTGCATTTTGTGCCGCTTTAATCGCCTCTGCCCTTCTCTCTGTCCATGCGTTTTATTTTATTTTTCTCTGTTTTCAAAATAGGGATTGGAGGATGCCCCAAAGCCCGACATATTAAGGTGCTGCTTCCTATTTTCATTTGTGAGCACAAAGCTGTTCAAATTCCATAGGCAGCTTTTAAGAATATTTCACATCTCCTCAGGAAGAGAAGTATATGTTGTGACGAGCCCTTTTCTGTTTAGAAACTGATCACATCCAAGACTGACTTCGGGCTTAACTCTCGCTAAGATAGAGTATTAAGCATTTTTTTGATGAGTTTCTTAACACTGGGCTGGGAAGTTTACTCAAATTTCACGCAGTCATCTTTCAAAACATCATTGCTGTACCACGAAACTATTCCGCGTATTGCTGAGCCACTATTGGAAGTTCACAATGGCGGGTTGTTTCCATATCCAAAAACTCAGGAATAAGAAATCCCAGAGCTGTGCATTCATTGTAATCGCTAATGCATCTGTCCAAAAAGGCAACGGAATATTTTGAACTCCTGCACAAGTGGTTTAAGTTTTAAAGAATCACGAATTGCCATTTACAAACTACAGAGAATTAATTGCAAATGAAACGATAGTTCAGCAATAAGTCATACAGCTGTTTTCACAGTGCCATATACAGCTGAGATACTTGCATTGATATAACATCTGTACCACCGCAAAACCCAAGCTGAGATTTTATTCGACAACTAAAGCAGAAAATGCTGGAGCAACTCAGCAGGTCTGACAGTATCTGTGGCGAGAAAACAGAGCCAACGTTTCAAGTCAGGATGACTCTTCATCAGAGCTGACTTGAAACGTTGGCTCCATTCTCCCTCCACAGATGCTGTCAGACTTTGAGTTTCTTCAGCATTTTCTGTTTTTGTTTCAGATTTCAGCTTATGCAGTATTTTGCCTTTATCTGATATTTTATTAACGACTTTCCCCACCAGAAGTAATCCACTATATTTGGCACTATACATGACAAAGATTGCAATTTGTTTGTCACTAAGAGTATGTCAGGGTGAGCGAAACTGAATCACTAATGGCTGGGCAGTGACTATGCACAATGTCATGCCAACTCTGAGCCTGGAACTTGAATTAAGCCCAGACTGATGTAATAAAACTCTTTGTTGATCACAAAGCACTTGGCTGAAGAAGTCACCTTCTGAGCACCTGGTATTTTGGTGTTGTATCCTTCTGCATCTGTGGTGCCTGTGCACACCTCCGGTGCTAGCTGTGTTGGACTCCATTTTGGTGCAAGGACTATGTGTCTGAAGTATGCTAAGTGGACAGACTGCATTGTCAATCACCGTGTAACGCGAGTTTGACGCCAGCACAGCCATTTTGGAAATCAGTGCTCCAGCTAACTTACTCTTTTAGTGAATGTTTAGCAGTGGAAAGGATCTCTCTCCTCCACCAATGATATTTAAAGGAAACACAAACTAATTATAAGGTTAGTTTTCATTTGAATTCTGCTGGCTCTTATTTAGATAGTAGCATCGGTTGGTGGAGTTGTTTAAAGCTGCTAAAATATATTGAAAGTGGTTTGGCATGTACTAAAAGATTTTGTCCTAACTTTAAAGTTTCCGCATTAGCTAGCTGTTTGCAACTGTAGGTGTGATAGTTTGCTTGCCCACTGGACCACTGCATGAGGGGGTAAATGTGCAGAGGTGATGTAGGTCAGGACAAGCTGCTGAAAGAGAGAGAAGGACAAGGGGAGAAGGGTTCTCAGCAAGTGGACATATCCGCTCAGGTGTTCAGTGAGCAATTTTCCGACATGAATCTCAGTGAGGAACAATGTTAGCTAAAGTAAAGTTTATTTATTAGTGTCACAAGTCAGCTGACATTAACACTGCAATGAAGTTACTGTGAAAATCCCCACTCCGATACATTGAGAGAGAATTTAGCATGGCCAATGCACCTAACCAGCACATCTTTCAGACTGTGGGAGGAAACCAGAGTACCTCGAGGAAACCCACGCAGACACGGGCAGAATGTGCAGACTCTGCACAGACAGTGACCCAAGCCGGAAATCAAACTTGGGTCCCTGGCGCTGTGAGGCAGCAGTGCTAATCACTGTGCCACTTAGCTGTCTTTGCTCCAGGGAAGGACATCCTCCCTCAAATCTGCCAGCTGCTGCAGCCACTACTGCAGTCTCAGAGTAGGGTGAGGTCAGCACTGCCAGTGGCTGTGAAGCTGACCGAGGCCATAAATGCACCTGGATCCTGAGAATCTAGAGCAAGCGCTATTTGTAACATCTTCTAGTTTGCACTCCATTGTTGCATGAGGGAGTTCACTGAGTCGCTATTCCGACAGGGCTGAATATATTTTGGCTGTGACCCTCCCAAAAAAAAATCAAAGTGCTGCCACCAGCGTGAAAAAATGGTGCACGAACCAGGTGGGATTCAAACAGTCTTTGGTTGCAAAAAAATCCCCAATGTGAAACAAGCCAGCAAGCCCAGCTTCACAGAGATCGGGGTACCATTTATAAAGGGATGCCCTGATCTCAGAGTACAGTGCCTGCCCCACCCCCACCCCATTTTAAAATTTCTATAAATTTATTTTCATTTCTTCCATTGATTCATTTTTCCATCTTTTTTTTGTCCCATTTTCCATCGATTTTTCCTTTATCACCATTTCCCTTCACCCCACCACCAGGGCCTTCTATTGCCTGTTCCAGGTTGTCCTTTGTCACACTGATTACCTTTGTCTGGTCCGCTATTGGATTTAGATAATACTTCCATGCTGGGAAGGATGGGCCTCTGGATCTTTGCAAAGAACTGTGCGAAGATGAAACTGGGCTCCTCTAAGCTTCTTATTATTACAGGCAGACATGTCAGACACTTCATTGTGCAACTATAGTATTCTTCTGTAGGCTGTCGCATCAAGATGCTCATCTGAATCTTCTGCAGCAGAACCCATGTTGGATCTCGGTGCTCCTGTGTTACTTTTATCCCCTGCTCTAGTTGTAGGCCACTTGTTACCCAGCATCTCACCATTTGTAGATCCTACCTTATGTTATCCTCTAAATTACGCACAGTGTCATTAGCTGAGCTGGGTGGATGCAAATACAAGAGCGAATGGTGGTGTTTCTTCTTCATCAGTCTTCTTGCTCTTCCACCAATTGTTCTTCCAACACTGCCTGACCAGGATGGAGTTCTTATGTCTCTGAAAGGAGAAAGGCAGAAGGGTAAGCTTGCGGTTAGGAGAGGGAGAGCTGTAAACAGTACATAGTTACACCATCTGCAGTTTGTAAATCAGGAAGAGATTGTGGGATGGGGATGCGGCAGTGGGATTTGAGAAGGAGGATTAGGTACAAGCAAACCAACATCTCCGATGACTTCAGACACTCTGCTGTTCAAGGCCTGAGTCATGATTACACCAATGGTGATGAGCAACCTCCCCTCCGAGGGGAATAAGGATATGCAGTCATGTATTTTCCCTCCTGGTTAGTTGCTGCTATCCCAGATGTGTGTCACTTGGTTTTCCAAGAGAGGAGGATGTCTATTTATGAGTCTGGCGCAATCAATTTGGCTGATGTGTCTCCCATGGTTGAATATGCTGTAAGATATGGTGAGACTTGCAGCAGAGCTGTGTGTGAGGGTGAAGTTATGAATGTTAGGTGTGAGTCCTGATTAACAGAGATTGTTGGTAGTTGTGTGATGGGGACCTGGTGATTTGAGCAGTGTGTGAGGCTAGTGGTGCAGTTGGTGGATGCGGTATTTGAATAGACAAACACATGCTAACTAGTGCAGGATCATTGAACTTTTGGTGCTACTGCATCCAGGTCCTTGGGACTTGACCTTGTCATTGTCCACCATGTCTGTCTGGTTCCATTGGCAATTCTGAGAGTTTTTCTGGAGAGCCTCCAGGCTATCTCTCCACCTTCTGCACTAAGGCCTCCAGTGCATTGCTGTAAAATCTTGGAGCCCGATCTCTGCCATGTTGGGCCATTTTTCTATCTTTCCCAGGTCAGAATCAGTTGCAGAACAAAATCCTTCCAGCTACAATGCAGCTCCTCTTTCAAGAGATGCAGGCTGGCTTTAAATGGGGCAGTCGAGCTTTAACTCCTGCCCCTTCTGCTCGAGTGTGCAGCCTTTCATCTGTGTGATTAGTGCTGACTGCGTGTTACAATCATTCAAATTAGCAGACCGCACAATGTGTGTCTTCTGCCTGCGTAGGAAGAAACTGGCAGGATTTTTTGGTGTTCCCGTTTGTGGGATGGTCTAGTCCTGCCAAAAGTGACCCCCTGCAGTGGGTTCCTTGGCAGCACAGGATGTGAACAATGGACAATCCCATTGACAGTGACGGGACCGGAAGATCCCCCCCCACCCCAACCACTGGCCAATGGCCAATGGCAGGCTGCCTCTGCTGCCGCAAAACATGCCGCGGAGGAGGATTCCCACCCACGCAGTGAATTGATTTGATTTATTATTGTCACATGTATTTGTACACAGTGAAAAGTATTGTTTCTTGCACGCTATACAACGAAACATACCATTCATAGAGAAGGAAAGGAGAGAGTGCAGAATGTAGTATTAAAAGTCACAGCTAGGGTGTAGAGAAAGATCAACTTAACGCAAGGTAGGTCCATTCAAAAGTCTGATGACAGCAGGTAAGAAGCTAATCTTGAGTTGGGGTAATTCCGCATCATGATTCCCTCGCCCCTTTTGTTTTAGAAAATAAATCACCCTCCTCCCCAAGAAGTAAAACCATAGAGACAGATATTTATGTTACTCACAAGTTTTAATAAAAAAACAAAGCATTGGAAATAGCATTCATTTTGCTGGGATGAAATCTCAGTGTTCAAACCATACCACAGATAACAAAATGATGGACTTAAGTTACACTGAATGATGTAATTACAACAAAGAAGGGGATGGAGAAAATCTTTTTTAAAAATGTGAAAATCTTTTATCAAATCACGGTAAATTCACTGATCTCACACTCCCAACAGAGAGCCACATTCAAAGGGGATACAGGTCAGCACAGAGGCCAATCCTCTGACCTGTGCTCACAACAGGCTGTGCCGAACTGAGGCTCTGGCGAAGGGTCATTGGCCTGAGAGTTAACCCTGCCTTCCCCTCTCCATAGATGCTACCTGACATGCTGAGCATTTCTTCTGTTTTTCTCTCTGACCTCTGCTTCCTTCGAATGCAGCTCTCTGTTGAGAGTGCAGGATCAGTATTCACTTGACAGATCTAACTTAACCTTTAATATTGCCTTCAGAGGACAATGTAAAAAAAAAAGCTGCTTGAGACTGAGTGCAAAATAATAATGTGAGTTTATGTACCTTTGTGTTTATATGTGGTTTGCGAGGGGTCACATCAAGTAATAACATAATCCATAAGAGCTTTTCTTAACCGATTGGCTTGAAATTGCTCTTAAATATGTTACTTTGTAATGCAGAGATTTAATTTTATTGTTTCTGATCCATTGTCAAGCTGACAATGCCAGCCACACGGACTAAGCTACTGGACTGTATTGTCGATGTGTGATGAAGGATTAATAACTTTGAAGTACTGACCGCAAGCTTATCAGGAAATAAATTTCAGTTGACAACTGGGAAATTCCAGAACTAGTATGTATTATAAAATAAGGATCGCAATTGCAGAGACAGTGGGAATATGCGGAGACTGGGGAAGCAGAAATCTCAGAGGAGAGTAGAGGGAAGAGATGAGAATCATAATGATTAAACTGGGATCATAAATTTCCAGTGAATCCTCTTATACTGTTTTAATCCAACATCAGTGAGGTAAGTCTGGAGTGGTGAACAGCATTTTCACTGGTCATTAGATTGGAGTGCAGATGCTAAAGCCTGTACATGATGACTGCAGTACGTGTGAAACACTATTCAGCAACTTCCCAACTGTTGGGGTACTTATAAAAAAAGACAAGATGGTCAGTCTTTTTAATTATAATGTGAGTGACAGTGCAACAGACAATTCAAATTTGCCATTAACTTTGAGCGCTTAGCATTGCTTTAGTGTGGTCTTGCATCATTTACATTTAAACTACAACCAAGAAACAGTGGTTTGGATTTTGAACTTGCTGCATTGGAGGAAGGCTATATCAGCCGCCCGATACTGAAAGTGTCCCATCTTCATTTCATTGATGGAAATGAAGGCAATCTCGATGGAAGGCTAGTTGACATGCAACTGCAGTTTTACTCCCATCCTGCAAGATGAAGATTTACCCCATTGGGGTTCCTTCCTAACAGCACACAGAAGTCAACTCCCACCTCTCATCAGTCCAGAAGGATGCTGTAATATTGCCAAAAATGCAGCATAGGCCACTTTTTTTTTGTATGTGCGTGTGATGCGCTTAGAAGTAATTAAAAAGAGGTTAACTCCTTTTCATGAAAAAGAATTCTCGAACAAGCTGTGAAACATGTACTCGATTGAAATGTCTGGGCACAATTCCATTGTGCAGCACAGTTTGCCTTTTGCTTCACAAGTGTGAAATAATGCACGACTTACATGTGCTATTGGGTCCAATTTCATTTTGCAGACAGCGCAGTGTTAATTGTAGTTCTCTGCACACATGCAAAATCTGAATCATATAAGGGAACGGAAAGGTATATTCTGGAACTTGCCTCCTGGGCTGCATCCCAAGGGCAGGGTAGCCAACCACCCATGAATGTGTGACAACTCCTGGGAGAATTGGCAGGTTGTTGTGTATTTTTTAAAACATTTTGGATAAAAGGGTACAGTTGTCCTTAAGACTCCTGAGGATAAGAGATTGCTCTTTCTTGAGCACAATGGTTAGCACTGCTGCCTCACAGCGCCAAGGACCCGGGTTCGATTCCCGGCTTGGGTCACTGTCTATGTGGAGTTTGCACGTTCTCCCTGTGTCTGCGTGGGTTTCCTCCGGTTTCCTGCCACAGTCTGAAAGATGAGCTGGTTAACTGCAATGGCCATGCTAAATTCTCCCTCAGTGTACCCAAACAGGTGCCGGAGTGTGGCTACTGGGGGATTTTCACAATAACTTCATTGCAGTGTGAATGTAAACTGACTTGTGACTAATAAATAAACTTTCACTTTTTTTTTGAAAGGGAAAGGAACATATTTTTTACTTTGAAGTACTTCTTCAATACTTGTGTGGAAACCGTCTGGAAGCATATATTTTATCTTTAACAAAATGTTATTTTTTTTTAAGTTCTTGTAAACCTGGTGTTTCAAATCAGATACAAGTCGTAAAAAAACTATAAATCATTATTTGTGCTTACGGTTTATATTTTGGAAGTGTAGGCTGTGTAGTCTTTCAGATGGGCTATTAGACTGAGGCCCTGTCCACCCCATCATAAAGAAAGGATGCCCTGACTTTAACTTGAAGAGGAAAGGGTTCTGTGGTGTGCAGGTCAATATCAACCAAAATCACTAAAAACAGATTATCTGGTCATTATCATATTACTGTTTGCGGAATAAAATACTGGAAACACTCTTCTGTGGAGAAAGTTTCTGGTTCAGATCTGTAACCTTTCATTGGAACTAGTTACATTTCGAAAGGACTGAATTGGTGGTAAAGCACTTTGGAATGTCATGAGATTGTGACAGAAGCTATATGAATAGAAGTCTTTCTTTCCAAAACATGCTTTTGATGAGTTCTCCCTTATAATTTGATAATAAAACAACACTTTCTGGGACAATCCCAGATCACAAGTACCTTTCAGTTGATTTCTCTCAACTGCGACTCACCTGATGAAGAAGCAGTGCTCCGAAAGCTCATGATACCAAATAAACCTGTTGGACTTTAACCGGGTGTTGTGAGACTTCTTTCTGTGTCTCAACTTTAGGTTGAGAAAGACAGATTTAAAGGTTCTAAATGGGCGTAAGTTCTGATCCGTCTCTCCCCAAAGGGAAGGAGCCAACCTTAAATAATACTGGACTCCAGGTAGCTTTTTTACAGGTATAATGCAGATTATTATACCTCGGCTCTCACCCCTTCCCTTCCCTCCCAGAACCAGGGTAGGATTCCTCCCTTGGCCTCACTTTCCACCCCACCAGACTCTGCATTCAAAAGGATCATCCTCCGCTCTTTCTGGCACCTCCAGCATGATGCCACCACCAAACACATCTTTTCCTCACCCACCCTGTCAGCATTCTGCAGGCACCACTCCCTCTGTGATATCCTGGTCCTCCATTACCCCCAACTCCTCATCTCCTTCCCACAGCACCTTCCGTGCAATCGCAGAAGGTGCAACACCTACCCCTTTAGCTCCTCCCTCCTCACTGACCAAGGCCCCAACTCCTTTCAGATGAAGCAGCATTTCATTTGCACCTCCTTCAATCTGGTCTAATATATTTGCTGCTCCCAATGTGGACTCCTCTACATTCGGGAGACTAAACACAGACTGTGTGGCCACTTTGCAGAACACCTTTATTCAGTTCAGAAATATAATCCCAATCTTTCTGTCGCTTGCTGTTTGAACTCAGCACCTTGCTCTCATTCCCACATTTCCATCCTTGGCTGGCTGCAATATTCCCAATGCAAACTGGAGGAATAGCACCTCATCTTCCAATTAAGCATTTCACAGCCTTCTGGACTTAATATGGAGTTCAACAACTTCAAACCATGAACTTTCTCCTCCATCTTCACCCCTTTTTTTCATCCCCCCAGCACTTGTTCTTAGGTTTTGTTTTCACAGAGCCCTGAACTTTGTTCTGCCATTGATACATTCTCCTATATCGATATGCCACTCTCAGCACCTTCTTTAATCTTTTACATGACCATTGACATTCCCTATGTCTTGTATCCATGACATCTTTGTCCGATCTCTCCTAGCTTCCACTTATCCATGACTTTCTACTCTGTCCCACCTGCTCCACCCCCTCTTAAACAGTATAAAATCCATCACATTTCTCTCTCTGTTTAACTCTGAAGAAGAGTTGTACAGACTCAAATTGTTGGGATGAATACTCACATCACCCCACCAGCGGGTTCAATGGTGGGTGAGTGGGGACTGTGGAGAGTTTGGTGGGAGTCCAAAAATTGGTTTAACGCTGAAGTGAATTTCCTGCAGAATCTTCCACTGGTGCCCGTTATGGCAGATTGGGAAACCATCCGGAGGTGGTGCAAAGCAAATTTTCATCCCTCTAATAGGATGCAGGTGAAGGCCTGACTGGAATTGTTCCTCCAATCCTGATTCTCCATTACACTAGCGGGAAAACACGCCAGTCCATAACACGACTGGAACAACATGTTGTGCAGAAGCTGGGACTTACCTGAACAATGCCTGGGCTGCCTCCGGAATTCAGGATTGAGGCCACCAGCAATCCTGGAAATCAAAGTATCCACATCTACAGGTGGATCACCCAGAGTGGGTGCCATCAAGGAGATCCATCTCCCAGCCTCAGAGTTATCCATCTTCTTTTTCAGGAGGTTCATTTTCATTTGTCAATGATTGAGTCAATGATTTTGGGTGCCTTTTCATTAGGCCACCCAGATATGATCATAGAATCTTACAGTGCAGAAAGAGGCCATTCCGTCCATCGAATCTGCACCAACCACAATCCCACCCAGGCCCTATCCCCATCGCCCCATGCATTTACCATAGCTAGTCCCCCTGACACTAAGGGGCAATTTATCATGGCCAATCCACCTAACTACCTATCCACCATAATAGTGGGACTCACACCATCAATCCTGCCCAACACAGAATATGGTGCAAAACATCCAGTTGCCTAATTAATGAGATCAGGGCCGGAAGATATGCCAGGGTTTCCTGCCGGCCTCTGCAGTGGGAAACACACCACAGTCCCAACTATGGGACTTAGTCCTAGATGGGAGAATTCTGCCTATTAACTCCGTTTCTCCCTCCACAGATGCTGTCAGACCTGCTGAGTCTTTCCAGCATTTTCTGCTACTATTCATAATATCTTGGATCTCAACCCAACTCCTCCTCAGTAACGCACTCTCCCTCCAAAGAGAGTGTGGAGTCAGGTTCTCGAGTTAGTGATACAGGAGATCATGTGAGACAATATAAATTCTAAAATATATAGAAGTTTAGGAGTTAAGTATGTAATTCAAAGTTAATGGTAACAGTTAATTGCAAGTTAAATAGGGTTCTAGGAAAAGAGAGAAAAAATACATTCTGATTTCAAGTAGACAATCTAGGTTTTAAATTTCAATTATTGTTATGGTAAGATATTTTATATAGGATCGTCATTAATTATTAAGGTAGCATTTATCTTAATTCCCTCAGTGAGACTACAGAGTTAGTGAGATGACTCTGTCGCAGTTAGAGAGAGAATCATCTTCACTGAGCCTCAACAGTCAAAACTTGACCTTGTGGAACACGTTGAAATGAATTAAGCAAATCTGAAAATCTTATGTCTGTTCTCAGCATATATAGCACTTTTTGAGACTGTGTGTGAGGTTTATATCGCAATAGTAATTAGGTTCAGCCCCTTTGTGATCCAAACTTGGTTTTGATCACTGCTAATTTCTACTTTAAGGACAGCTTTTTTTGATTCCAAAAAAACAGTATAGTTGTCAAATTCTGCATGAGCTTTGGGTCTGATTCTAGGAAAGCCAAGTTTGCATGAACTCATGGTAGATAATCTCCACTACTTGGTACATTGCATTTTAAGATTATAATGAGGTTCTAGATTGTAAAAAATTTCAGTTATGTGGTCTAGGATTATCATGTATAAACTCATTTTATCAAATTTTACATTGCATTGTTTCCTAAACAGTATGTAGGGTGGTACAGTGGTTAGCACTGCTGCCTCACAGTGCCAGGGACCCTGGTTTGATTCTTGGCTGCACATTCTCTCCGTGTCTGCGTGGGTTTCCTCCGGGTGCTCCGGTTTCCCCCTACAGTCCGAAATATGTGCTGGTTAGGTGCACTGGCCATGCTAAATTCTCCCTCAGTGTACCCGAACGGGCGCTGGAGTGTGGCAACTAGGGGATTTTCACAGTAACTTCATTGCAGTGTCAATGTAAGCCTACTTGTGACACTAACAAATAAACATTGAAATGTTTTGGGGTGGGCCTACTTCTCATTAGAGATTGGCTGGGATATTCTACCATTTGCGTCAGCCGGGTTCAGCGATGGGAGAGGAAAATATCACGAGAAGTCCAAAGTCACGTTTCCTGACAACTTGAAAGCATGGCGTGATTGACCCTAACCCCCCCCCCCAATCAGTGAGGGCCGTGTTCCCCAATGTTCATATTCGGGAGCCTCATTATAATAAATTACCATATCATTATCAGGCCCATACCCCAGAATCATTCTCCTCCCCCCGCCATTTCTTAAAACCCATCTACAGTAGCGTGATGTCAGAATGGTGTGAAGTATATCTGGTTTCTGTCGGTCTGTCTGCAAGCAGTACTCACAGCAGAGCTGGGAAGTGAGTGCAGTGTTCAGGGGGAGAGGGACATGTTGGGTAGTGCCAGGGTAATGGCAGCATGATGCCTGCTCGGCACCAGGGGAGTGTCAGGGGTGTGCTGGGATGAACTTTTCGCTGTACGCTGGGGTTGCCATTAAAAATGGCACCTCCAGATCAACGAATGTCTGAGTTGCTAGTGGGGGTAGGCAAATCAGAGGTCACCCCGCCAGCCTTTTGACATGAGACCCATGACTTCAGGCTTTATTTTCAATGTTCTGCGATATACAGCAGAGAAAGCCACTATTGCCATCGACGGCTTTAATGCTCACTTTCTCACTTTGGCTGATATCGGAACGAATCCTGGCCATTCTCTGCTTGCAGTCAAAGGACACAAGTGTGTACATGCCTGAATATGTATTTAGGCATTGTCCTTTAAAAAATAGACCCTTTAAGTTTCTCTAAACACTTATTTATAGCAAAATGATTCTTTTACCCTGATTATCCCTCATTATGGCCATTATGTAGTTCATTACAGACACGATCATGGCTCTTTCTTAGTACACGGTAGAATTTTATCTTTTTGGTCTGTTATGGCAGTTTCTGGTGATTTATCCTGCTGGAGGCTGTTCTTCAGTGAAGCTGACCCTTTGACAATACAGAAAACAAGAAGCTCATACACAACCTCACAGATATTGTGGAACTGCAATGGAAACTTTGGCTGTTGCCAGTCTAAACACGGAAAATAAAGGGGGCACAAGGTTTTTAAACTGGTCCTAACGTGAATCTTATCTCCTGAAGACGGATTAACCTAAAAGTTAAAGTTTATGTATTAGTCACAAGTAAGGCTTACATTGACGTTGCAATGAAGTTCCTGTGAAATTCCCCTAGTCGCCACACTCCGGCTCCTGTTCGGGTCAATGCACCTAACCAGCTCGTCTTTCAGACTGTGGGAGGAAACCGGAGCACTCGGAGGAAACCCACGCAGAGAAGGTGCAAACTCCACACAGACAGTGACCCAAGCCGGGAATCGAACCCGGGTTCCTGGCGCTGTGAGGCAGCAGTGCTAACCATTGTGCCACCGTGCCGCCCCAAGCCCAGATATGGAATATTTAATGTGGCAGCTCTACATTGTTAATCGGAAGCCAGGCTTGGGGCTCTGGTTTGTCTCCCTCTTACTGAGTGGTGAGTAAAGCTGGTGCTATGGAAAGTTAGAGAATCTTTATCAGCGTGAGACATACTAACAGGGACAGGAGTGCCAGCTTTGCTGATGATGACTGCACTTATCCTAAACCAAATAATCACAGATCTTTATTTAACAGTTGAACATATTACGGAGCAATGTCCCCAGTGGCAAGTTATGGCTTGATATTTAACAAGCTTCAGGAGCTTGTCAAATTAATAGAGAGCAGAAAACAACACTTGTTATGAAATGCAACCAGAATATCGAACACGTGGGATCTTTTCACTCATTTATATTTACGGAAAATGTTCCGTCGCTACAGGATGTTCTGATATTTGTACACATTCTCGGAACATTAGGAAGCAGTGTTGTACAATTGGTGTACAAGTCACATCTTGCAGGTTTTAATTTACATGGTGTATAGGATTTGATGATGAAGGGTAAATTACAGGTCCTCTGTTATTGAAACAACAATAAGATATTGACATGTGCAGATACAACGAACACATGAATTTTGGCATAAAGTAGGAAAGGCTTCTCTCACTTTTACTATCAAAAAGCAGCGAAGCTTCAACAATCTACAGATTGGAGCATATATAGTGCAAAACAGCAAACGAGCAAACCTCCCCAGGACACATGTAGAAACTGACTCTGCAATATGAATTGGCAGCAGTTTCTTGGGATTAGAAATATTTGCGTAGTGTTTAATGAAAGGTGCACTCCGTGTATGGAGATGCTGCACTTATACACCATTGCAGGCTTCTGTAGTGTCAGCATGGTGGCTGGGGCGGACATGGAATGAGAGGGAAGAATTTTACGCTCTCCTGCTTGAGAGACTTGCAGATTGAGGGGCCTCACAAAATTCCCCTGGTTGGCCTTCCCAGTGCCTTCCAGCCCACCCTTCACCTGCCTGTAATTTTATGGGGCTGGAAGGAGGATGGTGAGGCCTAGGGCAGTACACCCAACTTAATAAATCCTCCCCCAGTGTACCCAAACAGGCACCGGAGTGTGGTGACTAGGAGATTTTCACAGTAATTCCACTGCAGTGTTAATGTAAGCCTACTTGTGACACTAATAAATAAAATGTTCTACCTGTTGTTCAGCTCCAGGCTGAAGGCATTGTTCTCTTAGCTCTTTGGCCCATTTGAGGCCCTTAATTATTGGCTTCCTGTCCGGCCTCAATTTCTGAGGCTGACGGGAGGTGTTCAGGGGCAGAGGGGGATGTCCAGCAATTCACCCAGCATGAGCCTTGGGTGGGAGGGAGGTTTGTGAGGGGGTGGAGGGGAGTGGTCTTTCAAGGGCCCCCTTTCCACACCAGTGCCCCCACAAAGGTTTACTTCCTGCAGGTTCTCCTTTCCCTACAGCTCGTCCATCAAGATCCTACCCCCAACCCCCCTCCTCCCGCCATGATGCCCGCCTTACCAGATCCTGGACTATGGGAATTAGAATTCAGGAATTGCTTGTGGTCCCAGCTGCTAGCACAGCTGGCTCTGCAGAGCTGCCAGCCAATCAGATTGCCCAACAGCTCTTTGCGGTGTGACTTACACCCGAGGGAGGAGCAGAGAGTCCTGCCTCCAGCCAATGGCTGCAGGGCCACAGTGATCAGTGGGGATGTGTTCCCCATTGACTCTGGTGTGGTCAGACAGGAAATCCTGCCATCCGAAAAATCCTGCTCGTAGAACAATTGCAGCACAGAGGAAGACCATTCAGCCCATCTGGATTGGCTCTCTGGAGGAGTAACTCATCTTGTCCCACTTGTCTTTTACCCGTGGCCCTGCAAATATCTTATCTTCAGACAATTATCCAATCCTCTTTTGAAAGCCACAATTGAATCTGTCCCCCACCACTACCTCTGTAGTCAGTGTACTCTCGATCCCTAACAACCTGCTGCTTAATTTTTCCTCACGTTGCTGGCACTTCCTCTGAAATTCACCTTAAATTGGTGCCCGCTGGCTCTCGACCCTTCCGCCAATGGAAACGATTTCTCCCTATCTACTCTGTCCAGACTCCTCGTGATTTTGAACACCTCTATCAAATCTCTTCCAAACCTTTTCTTCTCTGATTGTCTAATTAATTATCCAATCATCGTAAATCACACAATGGATGTGCATGGAGAGTGCAGTGCTGAGAATTTTCTTTTAACAATGCCATTTCATCATGTAAAATGCTGGTTCTCCAGGTTTAACTGTCTAATCAAATACATTTTTTATACATTACTGTTAAAAATTTGTACTTGCAGCTATAAGCTGACTGCCTGATTTTTCTCCATAAGACAAATAAGGGCCAGCTTTACTTTGGCTTGTCCAAATGCTATGTGATGTAATTCTCTTTCAAACTGTTTTAACTCTCTGGTGAAAAATGTTCACGGTGGCACAGTGGTTAGCGCTGCTGCCTCACAGCGCCAGGGACCCGGGTTCAATTCCTGGCTTGGGTCACTGTCTGTGTGGAGTCTACATGTTCTCCCCGTGTCTGTGTGGGTTTCCTCCAGATGCTCCGGTTTCCACCCACAGTCAGAAAGACGTGCTGGTGAGGTGGATTGGCCATGCTAAGTTCTCCCTCAGTGTACCCGAACAGGCACCAGAGTGTGGCAACTAGGAGATTTTCACAGTAACTTCATTGCAGTGTTAATGTAAGCCTTACTTGTGACACTAATAAATAAATAAAATGTTCTGCCTATTGTTCAGCCCCAGGCTGTTGGCATTGTTCTTTCAGCTCTCACCACACCTTTGTGACCATTAGCAACATTTTTTGTAACTCAAGTCTTATAAGATGCCATTCTGTTCACTGAAACCAATCACTCTATCAGACCCTTATGTTCCCGTGACAAGCTCCAACTGCACCATCAGTGCTGCTAATGTCTTTGCCTCAATCACCCACCCCAGCAGATTATTTCAAACCTTGATCAATCTCGCTTTGGGTGAAGGTGTTCTTTCTAATATCCGTTTGAAATGCAATTTTCGCTAATTTAGATCGATGTTCTCTGGTCTTACTTTCTTGGTTTAATTTGAAGTAATATTCTGTAAGACAATTACTTAAATGGAATGCAATAAAAAAAAGGTTACAGTTACCCAATAGGATAGCAGAGGAAAAACAGCTCTTCTTTAGTTAAAACGGATGTTAAATATTTTACAGAATAATTTAACTGGATGTGTCCAGAAGACTGATGCCAGGAAGACAAAACTGTGCGCAATATTGCAGAAGACAATGAGGCCAGTTCAGAGTTCTTGCCAGAACGTGTGTTGTGCATGCAATTAAATCCCAAGGTCAAACAATTTACAGACAATTACTTTTCTAACATCTTTAGAAATGGCTGCTTACGCGTCTTTAATTTTAAATGATACTGATATTCGAATTCTCCCCAAAGGTTAATGCTGACTAAATCCAGCTGTGACCTGACACGATGCGACAGCGCAGGGCTTAATTATCCTCTGGATAGTCATTTACTCAGAACCATTAAAGAAACTCACTGTGGAGAAGATTTGGGAGGGAAAAAGAGTTGCCAGTTTATCTTCAGCCTCTTTAATCTGGTGTCGAGAGGGAGATGGAGTGATGTGGGGGTGGGGAGGGCTGGGGGGGGGGGGGGGGGGGGGGCGGCTGGGGGGGTGGGCAGCTGATGGAAAAAGAGGAGTTTTTTTAAAAAAATCTGAATGTTAGCTTTCTGGTTTAATGATGGAAAATTGTTCATCCTACTGGTTTTTTTTTAAACAGATTAAATTACAATCTAGTTCATTTTACCCGTTGCCTAGGGGGTGACGTTAAATGTCAATGACAAATTTTATACTTGTCAAAAGGATGAATTAATGTATGTATAAAAATGATAGTGCACATTTTAAAGCATGCGATTGGTTTGAAAATGGTTGTTCTTTTAGAAAGCCATCATTTGGATTAAGGGTTTCCCTCTATTGTGGTGCTAGACAGGTAGTAGTTTAAGGTACTTTGGGTCCCACCTCCAGAGCTTTGCCAGACAAGTCCTTTACATACTGAGCAGCTTTGTCATCTTTATAAAGCTTGATTATTAACTTCAAAAAGTCAGTAACAATAAGGTTGGCATAAAGAGGGCTCTTTCCAGATCCATTAGTTATAAATACCACGGTGCAGACTTATTTTTCCACTCTTAAAAGAAACCTCACAGTTACCCTGTCTTGCCACGCCTGACGAACCGGATTTCCACAAGATATTAAAGGAAATATGTTCAGTCGTTGTATTTCGCTGATTCCCAACAATAAATGCTCTTATATGTGTTTTCAATTTCAGAACTGTTTGTGATATATTTTGGGAGGTAGCCGGTACGATGAGAATGACACTGTTTCTCGAAATTATAAAATTAAAGGGATGCCCAGATGAATCTGAGGCTTATTGCTATGAATTACAATGGAATACTGTGTAAGGAAAATCGGGAGCAAAGCAAATAGGCAGACCAGTGCTGCAGTGTATGAAGAAATTCCATGCACATTATGGATATTGCCTTATACATATATATGGTGCTGGCTGCTCCACTGTCACATTGACACATGGCCTTTAAGTGGCAACTTCAGATGAAAAAGCCTATACTTTCCATAATCTTTGGATAACAGTTTTTCTTGTTTTCAAAGGAAGATACCTCATTGCGCCCGGAACACTTTTCCATTCCCTGCGCTCACAGAATATCCACAAATAATAGTCTCGTAATGTTGATGCAGTTCTTATGCCATTTTACCAAGTAAGAGCCGGCTATCTGCCTATTGGCAGAAAATTCCAGCGTGGTTATTTGTGAAATTAAGCTCTGCCAACAAGTGAACGTTTCCTTAAAAGGGCTGTCAAGTTGGAAAGCCTTTGGCGAAGGTGTTTGTATTGTGGAAACAGGCTTGTATCGTTCCCAGTCAATGGGAATGTGAATTGTCCACGCTCACCGTTGATCCCTGACACTCTTCAGAGCCCGGGACTGCTGTTAACAAATTATAATAGACACTGAGGCTGAAACCCTGCCAGCTCTCACCAGCGCCACTTCAAAAGGCATCGCAAGTGGCTCGATTTCATTTTTTTTTCCATTTTGTTGTTGCGTGCTCCCTCCCCCCCCACTACCCCCACCCCCCGAGCCATCGGCGCGGACAAATTACACACACTCCGATGTTGGCAACCCAGGAAGTTTATTAATTAGAGCGTTTTGTCACGGAGGGAAAAAAAAACAAAAGCTGTCTGACAAGTGTAAAAAGAAGGGCTCCCGAACTGGAAGCTCATGAATAATTTGCGATCCGAGCAGTTCCTGTGTATCTTAATGAACTGTCTGTAAAATTGCAACAGATCTCGGAGTCTGAATCGGTGTGAGATTTCCCTGTGTTTGAGTCCGCCGCAGAACAAGTGACCCAAATAATTGGCACCATACCAAATGAACTTATAGAAGTGGGGGGCGGGTGGCGGATAAACATCTGCAGTACAGGGTCTGCTATAACTGTGCATTTCCAAAACAGGTCAACACTTGTTTCGGTATATTGGCAGCTAGCAGGGTCCGAGGAGGCGAAGAATGGCATTCCTGATTCTCCTTGTGGGCTCTCTGACACTCTGCAGAATGTGCTTTGACCATTTTATGACAGATTAAACTACATCTCAAGGAAATTACCATGAACCAGTCATCACCGTGCCTAAATCTTTAATAAATTTCTCGGCGATATTAAATTACACAGCAGTGTAAGGTATGAAATGCACAGTAATCAGTAAGCAAGGCACTTGGCCATTCATCATACCGTGGCCAGCTTTAGTCTGTTAGATCCTGGAATTCTTTTTGTGTGTGATGTGTATGTTTGTTCTGGATGTCATGAAGAAACCTATTTATTCTTGGCCTCCAGTGCTGATAAGCTCCATCCGCCCATTCTGAGAACACCCTTTATTCGTTTGTGCAGCACAGCCAGGTTTGAATCTTTTATTTCTGGGTGGTGTGCTTTACCATCCTTCCTTTCGCCTTCATGTCACAGTACAAAGATTAAAATAAAGAGAAACCAGCTAAGCTGCCAACAGAAGTGGGAGGGAGGGGATGCACAGGAATGTTGCACAGTTGTGCATTGGCCTTGGATGAAGGTATTCAGGCTGCCAGAGATTTATTTGACTGCTCAGCTTTTAAGCTCCCTGCACTCTGAGCTGTGCTTCAACTTGACCCCTAGGTGGCAGCGTCAGGCTGGGGCTCAAACCCGCACCTCCTCCTTTAACACGAACCTCACCGCGGCCTCTAATCTGTGCTTACCTGCATCATTAAAAGCTTGCTTAAACAAATCACGGCAATTTTCACTTCATATGTTTAAGGTGCCCTTTCAGCATTTTTGAATTCTCAGGTACTACAGTTTTGAAGATGTATCATTGAAGATAAATCATAAAGACCCATTATAGTCTGGTGTAAAAAGAGCAAGAAGAGTGGCAACTGAGCAAGACCGTGACTCTTTTGTACCATCTGAGCTATCCCCAAATTTGATTCGCAGCTGAGAAGGAGGCACTCGTTTTCATTTCGTTTTAGGATCATTACTTTTGATGGGCTTAAGGGCCTCATCTGCACTGAACCTAGAACAAAGAACAGAGAAAATTACAGCACAGGAACAGGCCCTTCAGCCCTCCAAGCCTGCACCGACCGTGCTGCCCGACTGAACTAAAACCCCCTACCCTTCCGGGGATCGTATCCCTCTTCCCATCCTATTCATGTATTTGTCAAGATGCCCCTTAAAAGTCACTACCGTATCCGCTTCCACTACCTCCTCCGGTAGCGAGTTCCAGGCACCCACCGCCCTCTGTGTAAAAAACTTGCCTCGTACATCTCCTTTAAACCTTGCCCGTCGCACCTTAAACCTATGTAATTGTCCCTCCCACCCTGGAAACAGCTTCTGTCCATGCCCCTCATAATCTTGTAGACTTCTATCAGGTCGCCCCTCAGCCTCCGTCATTCCAGTGAGAACAAACCAAGTTTCTCCAACCTCTCCTCATAGCTAGTGCCCTCCATATCAGGCAACATCCTGGTAAATGTTTTCTGCACCCTCTCCAAAGCCTCCACATCCTTCTGGTAGTGTGGCGACCAGAATTGAACACTATATTCCAAGTGCAGCCTAACTAAGGTTCTATAAAACTGCAACATTACTTGCCAATTTTTAAACTCAATACCCGGCCGACGAAGGCAAGCATGCCATATGCCTTCTTGACTACCTTCTCCACCTGTGTTGCCACTTTCAGTGACCTGTGTACCTGTACACCCAGATCCCTCTTAAGGATTCTGCCATTTACAGTATATTTCCTACCTGTATTAGATCTTCCAAAATGCATTATCTCACATTTGTCCGGATTAAACTCCATCTGCCATCTCTCTGCCCAAGTCTCCAATTGATCTATATCCTGCTGTATCCTCTGATGGTCCTCATGGCTATCCGCAAATCCACCAACCTTTGTGTTGTCCACAAACTTACTAATCAATCCAGTTATATTTTCCTCCAAATCATTCATATATATTACAAACAGCAAAGGTCCCAGCACTGATCCCTGAGGAACGCCACTTGTCACAGCCCTCCATTCAGAAACGCACCCTTCCACTGCTACCCTCTGTCTTCTATGACCGAGCCAGTTCTGTATCCACCTTGCCAGCTCACCTCTGATCTCGTGCGACTTCACCTTCTGCACCTTCTGCATCTGTATGACTCTATGGTTGGAATTTTCCTGTCCTGCCCGCCATGGGATTCGGAGCGGGCGAGGGGCGGATAATGGAAAGGTCCATTGACTTCGGCCAGGATTTTACGGGTTCAGGATGAGCAAGGCCATAAAATCCCACACTGTGACACTATGGATGGAATTTTCCCATCCCGTCCGCCACGGGTATCGTAGCGGGCGGGACAGGACCATGTGAAGTTCCATTGACCTCGGGTGGGATTTTCCGGTCTTGGGCGAGGACGGCCAGAAAATCCAGCCCTCTGACTCTGATTCTAATTACCATTAAAAATCCTACAAAAGGCCTGCCTGTTGTATCTGGAAGAAAGCAAGACTTGCGTTTACATAGCACCTTTCACAACCACCGCAAGGGCATCGCAAAGTGCTTTGCATGATTTTTAACTTCTGGTCGCTGTGAAAGAAACTGGATGTTACATCAACAGTATCGCACCAAAGACATCGCCAGTGAGGGACATGAAGAAAGCACAAAGCCAGGTCTGCTTTCTGTAGATCTACTTTGGGGTAATGTAGGAAAACTAGATAATGCAAACCAATAGATAGCAGTTAAGAGTGCTCACTTCATACCCCTGTCCACTTAAATTACGATGTAGAGATGCCGGCGTTGACTGGGGTAAATCTCTTTAACCTGTGCTTAACCCTCTCTCCACTCACATTATCTGTACCTTTAAGACTTGATTACCTGTAAAGACTCGCATTCCAGCCATTATTTTGTAAATTGAGTTTGTGTCTTTATATGCCCTGTTTGTGAACAGAACTCCCACTCACCTGACGAAGGGGCAGCGCTCCGAAAGCTAGTGGCTTTTGCTACCAAATAAACCTGTTGGACTTTAACCTGGTGTTGTGAGACTTCTTACTGCACTTAAATTACTGCAGCCTTATGGTAACTCTCAATGTCATCAACAATAGCACACAAATTATTTGAGCTTGTTCCCTGCAAATGTACCATGGCTCAGCTGTATTGAATTTTTCAAATTTAATAGAAGCATAAATTTTGGGCACAAATTGGCACTAATCCTTAATCTACACATGATTTTCTTCCTCCCTCTGCCCTGAGGTAAACTGTTTCACTCTACCATAAGGCACCCTGCCTTGTTCTCCAGCTGGGAAATGAGCCAAACACATCCATATGTGATTGGAGGATTTAAGTGCTAGACAGTATGGGAATCTCGAGACCACAGGGGTGTGAAGTGAGCACTCTTAACTGCTATCTGTTGGTTTGCATTATCTAGTTTTCCTGTATTACCCCAAAGTAGATCTACAGAAAGCAGACATCACACAATTCCCTCTGGTGATCTGCCGGCTGACTTCAAACAGTCATTAACTGCTTATATATATTTTTAGAATCAAATATAAATGATTCTTCATATTACATTACTTAACACACTGCTTTCTTGTCAACGCAAAATATTTGTGTGGTCATTTGGCTATGGGGTGGCACGGTGGCACAGTGGTTAGCTCTGCTGCCTCACATTGCCTGGTTATGGGGTCCCAGGCTTGGGGTCACTGTCTGTGTGGAGTCTGCACATTCTCCCCGTGTCTGCGTGGGTTTCTTCCGGGTGCTCCAGTTTCCTCCCACAGCCTGAAAGACGTGCTGGTTATGTGCATTGGCCATGCTAAATTCTCCCTCAGTGTACCCAAACAGGCGCTGGAATGTGGTGACTAGGGGATTTTCACAGTAACTTCATTGTAGTGTTAATGTAAGCCTTCTTGTGGCACTAATAAGTAAACTTTAAACATGAAACAATCAGCAATGATTTGAAGAAATTTGGCGCTTATGATAATGGGTATTAATAATTCACTGGGTGAGAAATTTTAGAAAGGTTCTGTCTCTGGAACAGACTGCTCCAACAAGTCAAATCTAATTTTGCCACCTTGGCTGCTGCAGAAAGCTGCTGCCGTAACTGATATTTTTGCACAAGCCAGGTTTTCATGTCTGCCCTTTTCATTTCTGTTCCATGGTCACAAACATTACCGTTTGGATGGGACATTAAACCAAGACCCCTGTTGCTCTTGGGTTTATGTAAAAGACCCTGTGGTATCACACAAATAAGATAAGGTGCGTTCTCCAGTGCCCAAAGGAACATTCATCCCTTGACTAGCACCAGGAACGGTGATCATTGTCCCATTGTTGTTTGTGGGTCCTTGCTGTGGAAAGGTGGCCATTGCTTTTGCCTTCAAGACAAAAGTCACTTAAACATATATTGGCAGTAATGTGTTTTTGGGCACCCTGAAAGTGTAGAAATGAAATCATAAAATCCCTACACTGCAGAAGGAGGCTATTTGGCCCATCAAATCTGCACCTACTATAATCCCACCCAGGCCCTATTTCCGTAACCCCACATATTTATCCTGCTAATCCCATGACACCAGGATCAATTTAGCATGGCTAATCAACCTAACCCGCACATCTTTGGACTATGGGAGGAAACCGGATCACCCAGAGGAAACCCACGCAGACACGGGGAGAATGTGCAAACTCCACATAGACAGTGACCTGAGGCCAGAATTGAACCAGGGTTCCTGGCGCTGTGAGGCAGCAGTGCTAACCACTGTGCCACCGTGCCGCCCCTTTTTAGAAGTATCACAGAATCATAGACTCTACAGTGCATTTGGCCCATCGAGTCTGCATCAACCCGACTTATAAAGTTATATGTAGTTGATGCTATTATTAAGCAACAATATCAAGGCACCTTCCAAACATGTGACCTCTACCATAAGGCCAAAAGACACAGGAGCAGAAGCAGACCATTCGGCCCATCAAGTCTGCCTCACTATTCAATGAGATCATGACTGATCTGATACGGTAATCCTCAGCTCCACTTTCCTGCCTTATCCCCATATCCCTTGATTCTCTTACTGATTAAAAATCTGTCCATCTCAGCCTTGAACATATTTAATGACCCAGCATATGCAGTGTTCTGTGGTAAAAATATTACACAGATTCACAATCCCCTGAGGGAAGAAAAAATTCTTCCTCATCACTGCCTTAAATGGGCGACCCCTGAAAAGAACATCTAAAAGAAGAAAGGCAGCAGGTGCAAGGGAACACCACCACTTGCAAGTTCCCTTCCAAGTTACACAGTACCCTGACTTGGAATTACATCACCATTCCTTCACTGTCGCTGGGTTAAAATCCTGGAAATTCCTTCCTTACAGCACTGTGGATGTAACTACACCATATGGACAGCAGCGGTTCAAGAAGGCAGCTTCACCACTAGGTTCTCAAGCGCAATTAGGGCTGGGCAATGAATGCTCATCTTGCCAGTGATGCTCATATCCCAGGAACAGATAAACAGAGATGTGTAATTGATAGTGTTAGGCACTGAATTCCTGGTTTGAGCAGAACTCTGCAAGGTGATCCGGGCCTTCTCCCACTAAGGGAAGGAAAATCAGAGGAGGAGGAGTCATGCTAGAATTGTCCAGGTCAACCTTCTGTTGGCTGGGCACTGAACACTATAGGTTACACCTTGGAGCAGGTAATTTAGTTACACAGTAACTCCTCATTAAACATAGAAACATAGAAGCAGGAGTAGGCCATCTGGTCCTTTGAGCCTGCTCTGCCATTCATTTTGATCATGGAATTCAATATCCTGACCGCCCCCCTTTCCTCCATATCCTTTGATCCCTTTAGCCCCAAGAGCTATATCTAATTTTTTCCTGAATCCGACAACGCTTTGGCCTCAACTACATTCTGTTGTAGTTAAATTTCACACATTCACAACCTTCTGGGTGAAGAAATTTCTCCTCACCTCAGTTCTAAAAGGTTTATCCCTTATCCTCAACTATGACCACTAGTTCTGGACTCCCCCACCATTGGGAACATTCTTTCTGAATCTACCCTTTCTAACCCTGTTAGAATTTTATAAGTTTCTATGAGATTCCCCTCACTCTTCTAAACTCCAGTGAATATAATTCCAATTGATTTAATGTCTCCTTATATGACAGACCTGCCATCCCAGGAATCAGCTTGGTAAATCTTCGCTGTACTCCCTCTATAGCAAGGATATCCTTCCTCAGATAAGGACACCAAAATTGCACACAATACTTCAGGTGTGGCCTCACCAATGCCCAAAACAATTGCAGCAAAATATCCCAATACCTATACTCAAGTCCTCTCGCTATGAAGGCCAAAATACCATTTGCCTTCTTTGCTGCCTGCTTTATCTACCCGCTTACTTTCAGCAACTGTTGCACGAGGACTTCAAGGTCTTGTTGAGTATCCACTTCTCTCAATTTACACCCATTCAAGTAATAATCTGTCTTCCTATTATTGCTACCAAAGTGGATAACCTCACATTTATCTACATTATACTGCATCTGCCATGCACATGCTCACACACTCAGCCTGTTGCGCCTGTTTTTGGGCGTGACATGGTCGCAAAGTGGGACATAAAGCAATTAGCACGATTGGCTCCAGCTTTCGTGACCTGCGCCATATTACGAGCGCAGGATTTCAGGCACGATCAGCCTCTCGCCGGAAATGGGTGAGAGGCAGGTTAATGTATTCAAATTTATTGAAATAAGCATTTAAATGTCATTAGCGGGCCTGGCACTCAATCGTCTGGGCTCACCTGCCTTTATGACCTCGCTGGGAAAGGTTCGCACCAGCGAGGAATAGACATGCTCCCCATGAATGGGCAATGCCCACCGGGCACTTGGGCAATGCCTACTGGGCAGTGCCAGGGGGTGGGGCTAACGGGGAGGGGCCAATGGGGAGAGGGGCCAGTGGAGGGAGCTAATGTGGAGGGCAGCGGGACCACGATCGATGGGGGAAGGCAGCGGGTCCGCAATCGGTGGGGGATGGGGGGGTGTGCGATCGGTCTGGGTGGCAGGGGGCCGGTTGGGGCTATATCTCGGGCTGCAGGCCCCCACGATTTTGCGGTGGTGGGGGGGAGGGAGCTGCTTCAGGCTGCCTGCACGAGCAGCGGCCTGACAGCTCTCTCTTTGTCTGTCAGACTCCTGCTACTGCTAATGCACATGTGCAGCATCAGAGGCCTACACATGCGCATTATCTCCCTCTGCAGGGTTTTGGGCATGTTAAGCCCCACCCACAGGCTTCTGCAGCGAGCAATGGGCTCGCTCTGAATTTTGCAGCCAGAGTGCCTCTGGAGGAAACTAAAAACATGCCCAAAAGATAGATCTGAAACTCTCCCAGTTTCAAGTCCACCCATCATTTAAACAATAAATAGTAAAATACCACCCAGCACCATTCAGTTCCCTCTTCCAAATCTGTGAACAGTTGGGGTCCTAGCACAGATCCCTGCAGAACCCCTACTAATCACTGACTGTCGATCAGAAAAAGATTAAAGTTATAATTGCCTTCCTGAAAAGTGCAACTTTAAGTGAAATGACTTCAAACTTGAATCAGAATTTCTCATTGCAACCAATGTAAAAGCTGTAATTAGGTCTTCTAGAACCTCCTTCACCAGAACCAAAATTAAAAAATTATATCCTGTGGTTGAAATACTTTACAATGCTAAATTTCTATATCGGTAAATGAAATAACATTTTAAAAAGATACATTAAAAAATATAAAAGAAATATGCTCTTTCTACTTACTTCCTACTTGCTGCTAATCCTGCTGTATGATCCTCCGGCTCACTAGTCTCCTAGTTCCCGATGATCCTACTCACCAAGCCTCCAGCTCGCCACACATGCAGCTCCCATTGGGAAAAAGATACAAAAGTCTGAGGTCACATATCAACCGACTCAAAAACAACTTCTTTCCTGCTGCCATCAGTCATTTGAATGGACCTACCTCGTATTAAGTTGATATTTCTCTACACCCTAGTTATGACTGTAACACTACATTCTGCACCCTCTCCTTTCCTTCTCTATGAATAGTATGTTTTGTCTATGTAGTGCACAAGAAACAATGCTTTTAACTGTGTACTAATACATCATAATAATAAATCAAATCAAATCAAATGCAATCGCATCTTTCCTTTAGTGAGGTGACCACAACTGCACCCAGTGCTCCAGCTGTGGCCTAACCACTGTTTTGTACAGCTCCAACATTACCTCTCTGCTCTTGATAAATGCAAGTGTCCAGTATGCCTTCTTAACGACCCTGTTAATCTGTCCTGCCGTCTTCAGAAATCTGTGGACAAGCACCCCAAGTTCCCTCTGTTCCTCTGAGCTGCCTAGTGTTCTGAGGTCGGGGGAGAGATGACACAGTGGTCAGCACTGCTGACTCACAGCGCCAGGGTCCCGGATTCGAATCCCAGCTTGGGTCACCGTCTGTGTGGAGTTTGCACATTCTCCACATGTCTGCGTGGGTTTCCTCCGGGTGCTCCGGTTTCCTCCCACAGTCCAAAGGTGTGCAGGTTAGGTGGATTGGCCATGCTAAATTGCTCCTTAAATGTCAAAGGGGTAGCTAGGGTAAATGCATGGGGTTATGGGGATAGGGCCTGTGTGGGATTGTGGTCGGTGCAGACTCGATGGGCCGAATGGCCTCCTTCTGCACTGTAGGATTCTATGATTCTATGAGAGGGGGGTGGGGCATGTGAGGGAGCACAAATAAGAAGCCAAGTTCACGTTCGAGCCTGTAGCATGTCAAAGGGTTTGCTATAAAAAGTGTGTAGAAATTGTTCTGCATGCGCAGAAACTTGCTTCTGCCTGTCTCAGCTGGCAGCTGCTGCACCTTACAGCTCTCAGTGCGAGTTACCCTGAGCTTTAAAGCAGAAGACTGCCTCATATGAAGTTGATCTTTCGTGACACCCTAGCTATGACTGTAACATTACATTCTGCACCCTCTCCTTCTTTACAGTATGCTTTGTCTGTATAGCACGCAACAAGCAATACCTTTCACTGTATACCAATACATGTGACGATAATAATACAAATCAAATCAAATCTCGACCCTAATCCTCGCTTCGGACCCACTCGTGGCTCATGGCCTTGCCTGCTTCCTGTGACCTGCCCGGTCGCTGAGGACCCTTCTATTCACTGAACCTCCTGCAGGCTGCCCGCTTCCCTATCCTGAACCTTTGCTGTAAGCGATGGCTCTGGAGGTGAGGGGTGAGAGGCAGAAAGAGCAGTTTTGACTTGCAGGAGGCAGGCCACAAGCTCGAGGGGCGACAAGAAGAAGAGTTGGTAGTGACCAGCAAGGTTGGCAAGAGGGAAAGTCAGTGAGTGAGGGGGTCAGGGAATGCCCCAGACCCCGAGGTGGAGGCTCGGAAATGAGAGGGTGGGTCAGGGAATGGCAGGAGCCACCCCAAAATGGCACTGATCGGGTCACGTGACCCTACATTAGACCGGGAACAAAACAACTTTAAAATGAAACTCCTGATTGTAAACTCAAATAGGGGCTCCAATACCTGACCAATGTTAAAGTGAAACAACTTAAAAGAGGTGTTACTGTATCTGTTATGCATGGTATGAAATCCACCGGTACCCCTGAGGTTGTGTGGCACTACCACTGTGCCAATGGGATAGATTTCAAACAGATCTGGCAACTCAAGACTGGGGATCCATGAGGCTCTGTGAGCCATCAGCAGCAGCAGAATTGGACTGAACCACAATCTGTAACCTCATAGCTCAACATATCCCCCACTCAACCATTACCATCAAGCTAAGAAATCAATGCTGCTTCAATAAACAGTGCAAGAAGGCATCCCAGGAGCAGCACTAGGCATACCGAAAAATGAGGTGTTTTAACTTGATAAAGCTACACAGGACTACTTGTGCGTCAAACAATGGAAGCAGCAAGTAATGGATAGAGTAAAGCAATTTAGCAACCAACAGATCAAATTTAAGCTCTGCAGTCCTGCCGCGTCCAGTGTGAATGGTGACGGACACTTAAACGACTCACTGGAAGAGGAGGCTCCACAAATATCCCCATCCTCAATGATGGGGGAGCCCAGCACACAGTGCAAAAGATAAGGCTGAAGCATTCTCAGCAATCTTCAGCCACAAGTGCTGAGTAGATGATTCATCTCGGCCTCCTCCGGAGTTCACCATCATCACAAATGCCAGTCTTCAGCCACTTCGATTCACTCCACATGAGATCAAGAAATGCCTAAAGGCACTGGATATTGCAAAGGCTATGGGCCTTGACAATATTCCAGCAATAGTTCTGAAAACTTGTGCTCCAGAACTTTCTGCATCCCTAGCCAAGCTGTTCCATGCAGCTAAAACACCGGCACCATCTCACAATGTGGAAAATTGCACAGTTATGGTCTATACACAAGAAACAGGACAAATCCAATCTGGTCAATTCTTCTTCAATAAGAAGATAGAAGGGGTTATCAACAGTGCTATAAAGTGGCAGTTACTCAGCAATAACCTGCTCACAGATGCTCAGTTTGGGTTCACTCAGTTCCTGACCTCATTACAGCCTTGGTTCCCTTGACCAGAAATTGAACTGGATTAGCTATATAAATATTGTGGCTACAAGAGCAGGTCAGAGGCTAAGAAATACTGTGGTAACTCACCTCCTGACTCCCCAAAGCCTGTCCACCATCTACAAGGCACAAGTCAGGAGTGTGATGGAATACTCTCCATTTGCTTGCAGCTACAACAACACTCACCAAGTTTTACTCCATCCCGGGCAAAGCAGCCCACTTGATTAGCACCCTATCTACAAACACTCACTCCCTCCACCACCATTGCTCAGTGGGAGCCGTGTGTACCATTTCCAGCATGCACTGCAAATCTCACCAAGGCTCCTTGGTGAGAGAGCACCTTCCAAACCCACAACCACTATCATCTAGAAGGACAAGAGCAACAGATACATGGGAACACCACAACTTGGAATTTACCCTTCAATTCACTCACCATCCTGACTTGGAACTGTATCGCTGTTTCTTTACTGTTTGCAGGGTCAAAATCCTGGAACTCCCTCCCGAACAGCACTGTGGATGTACCTGCACCACATGGACTGCAGCGGTTCAAGAAGGCAGCCCTTCTCAAGGGCAATTAGGTATGGGCAATAAATGACCTCAGCAGCAATGGCCAAATCTCATGAATGAATTTTTTAAAAACACCTAAAGTGAGGAAATAAATGATCTAATACACTTTAAATGGATCAGAGTAAGATGAATGGATTAGTTCACTCCAATTAAAGGATTAATGAAAGTAATCACAGGAATTGTAGGATACTATGACTTCACTTTTCAAAAGTGCAATTTGGAGTACTTGAAGAGTTGAATTGGTGACGACAATGTTTAGTCAGGAGGATGCACAAACACCAAGAGCACTTATAAATGTTGATACTTGGGTAGTTATTCATAATAGCTTCATAGTTTTTGTTAGGTAAGAATTGCAGAAGCAAAAGGTACAGTTTAGTTGTGATCTAATTGAATGGCGGAACAAGGCTGAGGGTCTGAACGGTCTAGTCCTGTGTTCTAAATATGCTCCTTGTGACTGTGGCAAAAAGTTATAGTTTTCAACCAACCCCAGGTAGGACAACAGTGTATACAGCTGATTTAAAGACGGAGAATGGTTTGTTGCTGATTAGTGTTTGAATAATTTTCACGGGCGGCACGGTAGCACAGTGGTTAGCACTGCTGCTTCACAGCTCCAGGGACCTGGGTTCGATTCCCGGCTTGGGTCACTGTCTGTGTGGAGTTTGCACATTCTCCACGTGTCTGCGTGGGTTTCCTCCAGGTGCTCCGGTTTCCTCCCACAGTCCAAAGATGTGCGGGTTAGGTTGATTGGTCATGCTAAATTGCCCCTTAGTGTCCTGAGATGCGTAGGTTTGAGGGAGTAGCGAGTAAATATGTAGGGATATGGGGGTAGGGCCTGGGTGGGATTGTGGTCGGTGCAGACTCGATGGGCTGAATGGCCTCCTTCTGCACTGTAGGGTTTCTATGATTCCTGTCAGGGCCTGAGAACACGTGTATCTCATGTCAAGAGCACATAGTTAGCTTTCAGCGAGGAGCACATCAAAATAATCCATTTGTTACCTGGATCAGTTTCTGCAGCACCATGGAGAAGTGATAATAAACTTGCTTTCTTTTCTTTTGTTTTTTTAAATCCCTACATGATGTTTCCTTGCACAGCAGTGAATCCTATTGTAAGGAATGAGTGAGAGGAGGTTCGCAGATAGAACAGAAGAGCTGGTGTTACATCCCGAATGATCATTAGGGTCAGGTAGGGGAGAGAGAGACAAAGGCCCTGATTCAGCATGGCCAGTCAATCTAATGCGCACATCTTTAGTCTGTGGGAGGAAACTGGAGCACCCGGAGGAAACCCATGCAGATAATGGGAGAATGTGCAAACTCCACACAGACAGTGACCCGAGGCTGGAATTGAACCCGGGTCCCTGGCGCTGTGAGGCAGCAGTACTAGCCACTGTGCCACCCCAAGGTGACCCCAAAATCAGGGCGGGCAAGGCTCGCAGAATGGCAGTTCAAAGATGTGTGGGTTAGGTTGATTGACCATGCTAAATTGACCCTCGTCTCAGGGGATTAACTGGATAAATATGTGGGGTTACGGGAATAGGGCCTGTGTGGCATTGTGGTCGGTGCAGACTCGATGGGCCGAATAGTCTCCTTCTGCACTGTAGGGATTCCATGATGCTATGATTCTTAGTGCTGATTGCCTCTCTGAGTCATAGTCACAGAGTCATGGGGGGGAATTTTCCCGTCCCGCTTGCCACGGGAATTGTAACAGGCGGCGGGGCGGGGGGGGGGGTTGGGGGGAGGGAGGGACCATGCAAACGTCCGTTCGCCTTGGGCGGGATTTTTTGGTTTTGGGGCGAGCGCGGCCAGAAAACCCTGGCAATAGAGTCAATTAGTTCAGAAAAGGCAGTTTGGCCCATCATGTCTGCACTGACAATAACTGCCACCAAAGTTGTGCTAATCCCATTTTCCACCAGTTGTCCCATATACCTGAATGTTATGATATTTCAAGTGCTCATCCAAATACTCCCTTTTACTTTACCTGAACTGATGAATTAAAAAGCACCATGCCTGTCTATTAAAAAGCATGTGTGTACCTTCTGGAGTTTTGTCCCATCTTTGCAGTTACTGCGGATTTCCACTGAGGGAATAGTTGAGAATATCAGAGGCAATCTGATATAACAATTGATCACGGTAGTAGTATTCCTTGTAAAGTCCACACGCAGTCACTTGCACCCATATCCACATAAGCATTAGAAACTACACATGCAGCATTTACGATTTACAAGCGGTGCTCAAGCCCTCACAAGGACCTTAGCGCTGATATTCAAGGACTGGGTCAAAACAAAATTAAGTCCTGACTCGAGAACCAAGTTCAGGATTGCATTTGAAACCTTTGGGTTGAAATAGACATCTCTCTCCATTTAGCAGTTTATTTGTAACAGTTAGGCGGGGGGAGGGGGGGTGGAGGGAAACAAACGTCCTTGTGATGGATGAGGATGAGATCAGAAAGTTAGGTTCTCACTTAGAGGACATACATCACAAGGTTATTGGAAATCCCTGTGCATAGCATGTGCGGCATGCACAGTCTGAGTCTCAGATGCTCTCCAGTGTTTGTTTCAAAGCTACTTTCCCTGTGCCTTGAAACAATATCAAATCAATTCCCTGCCGTTTTTCATGATCCATAGTGCACAGTCCCACTTTAATGCCTCGGTTTAATGAGGAAATTGAAAAAAAAATCTTTCCTCCCGCACAATCTTGTGGAGAAAATTATTGGAATTTGAAAATAAAAGCTTCACAGAAAATAACATCAATGCTGGAACGGCTCCGACACAATGATTCAGATGATTCACTCATCAATAAATAAATAGTGAAGTTTTGGGAAATTCTCTGCCAGACCTTGATGAGGGGCTGAATGACCTACTCCTATCCTACTCCTCTTTTATGCTGGAAAATGAGATGGGAGGTAAATAAACACTTGGAGCTGGAGGTGGGGGGGGTGGCGGGGGGGGGCGGCGCTAAATAAAGACCATCTTGGAGTCTGTCCAAACCTGGCCCAGTGTGATTTTTGAGCAGCTTTCTACCGCTCGGAATGATCAATGGTGTAACTTAAATATGTCTCACGCAGGTTGGATTATCCTTTTGCATTTTTCATGCACCCCTTGCCCAATTAAGCCCACAGTCTTCCTGAAAGCCCCTCCAAAAACAGGTGAGACTTCTTTCCTTTGACTTAAGTGGAGGAAGAAATAAATACCCCTCCCCTGCTGCGGGTAACTTTGTGCTTGCTCTGTTTGAGCAGCCGACCAATGTCCTACTGCACTCCATGGTGAGCTGTCTGGGAACGCCTGTTTGACATTGCAGTTCATCGATCACGCCCCAGTTAAGGACTGACTAACAGGATAGATCACCCCTTTTGCTGTCGTGATCAGGCGGGCAGTCTGAGTACAAGTTCAATTGCTTGCCGACTTACTGCAGCAAACCAGAATTTGTTCCTGCATCTTCTGTTTTTTTAATAATATGGATACATTTCATTACATTATAATTTAATTACTGTGTGTTGTAAAACCTTTGCATCGTTTAACTATTTCAACCTGCTTGGCTGAGCCTCCTTTGTCACCTGTTGACTATTTAAAAACGCATTTGCTGAATGTGTAAATGTGACAGAACTTTGACAATTGACAAAAATATGTCAACCAAGAAAGGAGTTGAGTATTCACAATGTAGTTCACTGATGCCATTGCAAAATAACTAAAAAGGAATCAAATTTTTGCATCTGTTTGCAACTTTCTTGTTCGTCCTTCAAGGCGAAGATGACTATATTCATCATTTGGGGTTTTTGGTAGGGTTCCAGTTAGTACCTAGGTGACTGCTAAGGTTCTGTGCCCAGGAGACTTTGCTGCAAATAGTACTTGCTACTGCAGATGATGAGTTTTGGACTAGTTGATAGCTCGGGATTTTGTCTCCTTGAATTTTCTCTCTGTTCCTGATATGCACTTGTTTTTAAGGGAGGCTGCATTATTTATTTTTTATTTGGCTGTCTTGGATGCAGCAATCCTGGTCGACCTTCTCCCAACACTCATCGTTGATATCCAAGCAGGAGTATTCTAAAACCAGCCAATTATCTCCCCATCAGTCTACCCTTAAAACAGATTATCTGGTCATCACTATATTGATGTTTGTGGGATCTTGCTCTGCACATTTTGGCTGCCTCGTTACCTTACCTTGCCATGCTTCAAAAAGTTATTTTTTTATAGCTTATTTATTAGTGTCACAAGAGTTACATTAACACTGCAGTGAAGTTACAGTGAAAATTCTCTAATTGCCACACTCTAGTGCCTGTTTGGGTACACTGAGGGAGAATTTAGCATGGCCAATTCACCAAATCAGCCTATCTTCCAGACTATGGGAGGAAACCGGAGCACCCGGAGGAAACCCACACAGACACGGGGAGAATGTGTAGACTCCGCACAGACAGTGACCCAAGCAGGGAATTGAACCCGGATCCCTGGCGCTGTGAGGCAGGAGTGCTAACCACTGTGTCATGACTCTAAAATGCTTTGAGACATGCTGAAGTTGTTAAAGGTGCTATACAAATACAAACGTTATCTTTATGTCAGGTACATCCTGTTCTGAAAACCCTCTGCAGCCAAGATAGTCACCGCAGCTGTTGTACACAACAAGAGATTCGGAACCATTTCAACAAGAAATTTTGAGTATATTTTTAAATTCTATTTCAAGTTTTACTGTCAAATGGAACAAAATTCTTGCACTAGGCACAACTGGGAATATGATGACACAGTTGCTTCACATTTCAGGCTATTGAATAGTCCGCCAGGAGCAATCTTTGTAAAGTAGCTAACCCTTTATGTAACTCCTTATGAGGTGACAGTGTCTTTTTAAAGTGCTTTGTATTAGCAACAAAACCAAGCACTTCAATTATCCATTTGTTCGGAATCTTTCTCAATCAAATGCAGAGGTAATTCTAATGATCTAATACAATCACATGTCAACCTCTGACATAACTGAAAGTGGTATACATTGCCTTTTATTTATTAAGTGAGAAACAAACATCCGATTTCACAAGAGCAGCAGCTTTTTTTAACTCCAGGGTGAGGATGATTGTATTATATGGAGGATGATATGTTCTTCAGCATTATCCCAGTGTCCTTAGAGGTGCTGTTGGCAACTCACTATTTTACAAATTTTTACGTAGCTCCACAACAGCTAAGAAATAGTCACTTCCAAAATATTTAAGAGATCCCAGTGTTACTAAGTCAATGTTTTATTAATGATTTGCTGTTTTATTTCTCTAGTTAGCAGAGGCAGATAAAATTATTATGAAAGGTCTATTTGAAAACGACAGGTGACAATCCAATAATGCCATGATTGATAAGTGACTGTCACCATTTTTGGCAAAAATATAAACTCCTTGGCTTAGCGCCAATTCACCTAAAATCGGCTGAACAAGCATAAAAGATAGAGGGATTTTAAGTGCAGGTTAAGCCCAATGTAAACAGAGTTTCTGCAGTCTTCAGCGTGGTGGAAATATGGGGCTGGAAGCTGAGTCTGTCCATAAAACTGGCCACACCCACAGAGCGAACTGATCACCTTGGCAAGTGTCCACTGGTTCCAGCTGTTCAAGGAAGCCCTTCAACTTAAGCTGTTAAACCTTTTGGCACACAGGCTCTGTTGGGCGCATTTAACTGCTTCTCCCCACCCTTCCCCCCAACCCACCCCACCACCACCCCCCCGCAATATTTAAAAAGCTTTAATTTTACTAAGAGTCTTACTTATGTACGCTAAATAAATTAGTAAACGTCACTGTGCAGTTTATTTTAAAGAGATCTTCAGTGATTAAAAATTAGGTCACCTACCGATTGTGACTAGACAGACATTATTATTGCCTTTTTTTGTGTGAAACTACATTGAGGTGTATTAAATTGCATTAGTTATAAATCCTAAATGTATCAAATTTTTTTATCACAAGGAAATACTAAAGTAATAATGTTCTATCATTCTGATCAATTATGCTGGTTCATAGAAGTTTTATATTTGTGATTATGCCCGTGAATTTTGCACAGAATCTTGTAGAACCATAGAAACATAGGAAAGTTACAGCACAGAAGGAGTCCATTTGGCCCAGCTTGTCCATGCCAGCCCGAGGATAGTAGTATGACTTGGCTTTGGAAAACCAACACAATTTCATAGAATAGATAGAATCCCTACAGTGCAGAAAGAGGCCATTCGGCCCATTAAGTCTGCACCGACCACAATCCGACCCAGGCCGCATTCCCATAAATCTGCACATTTACCCTACTAATCCTCCTGACACTAGGGTCAATTTAGCATGGCCAATCAACCTAACCCACACATCCTTGGACTGTGGGAGGAAATCGGAGCACCTGGAGGAAACCCATGCAGACATGGGGAGAATGTGCAAACTCCACATTGACAGTGACTCTAGGCCGGAATTGAACCTGGGATCCTGGCAGGTGTGCTAACCACTATGCCACCGTGCCAAGTAGTATGACTTGGCTTTGGAAAACCAACACAATTTCAAGCATAGTTTGTGTCAGGATTGTTAATTGCATCCAAATGAAACTTTGGGCAGAATTTAATGGGGCCTGTAAGAGTGATAAACGTGAAGCAGAGGGGGCTTAATCAGGCAGGAGTCAAAATCTCAGCTTCTCCAACAACGGGTTGTGACGCAGCGAAGAAGTCAGTCAGCAATGTTGCAGCAGTGGGTCAGGCTTCAAGCCATCTGGTGTTAAGTTCCTATCTGACCCCATAACCTTGACTCCATTGCCGAACAAAAATCTATCTTAACACTGCCTTGAATAAATTTAAAGACCAAGCCTCCACTACTTTCTGGAGAAGAAACTTCTATCGTGATGACCCTCTGAGAGAAAGAAATTCTCCTCTTCTCTGTCTTAACAGGGAGACTTCTTATTCTTAAACCATGATCCTGAGTTCTAGTTTCCTCTCAGTAGCCACCCTATTTAGTCGCCTCAAAATCTTATATGTTTCAATAAGATCGCCTCTCCTTCTTCTAAACTCCAATGGGTATAGGCCCAATCTGTTCAACCTTTCTTCATAAGATAAGCCCTTCATCCCACAATGAGTTGAGTGAACCTTCTCTGAACTGCTTCAATAGCAATGATATCTTTTCTTCAAATGAGCAGGCCAACACTGAACACAATAGTCCAGATGTGGTCTCACCAAGATCCTGTACAGCTGCAGTAAAACTTCCAAACAGCTGAAGGTGATTGGGCCTAAGATACCACTCACAACAACTCCTGCAGTGATGTCCTGGGACTGAGATGACTGCCCTCCAGCAATTATCTTCTTTTGTGCTAGGTATGATTCCAACCAGTGGAGAGTTTTCCCCTGGCTTCAGTTCTGCTAGGGCTCCTTGATGCCCTACCAGGTCAAATGACATCTTAATGTCAAAGGCTGTCACTCTGTCCTTGAGTTCAGCTCTTAAATCCATGTTTGCACCAAGGCTGTAAGAAGGTCTGGAGCTGAGTTGCCCAAACTGAGTGCCAGTAGTAGGTTATTGCTGAGTAAGTACTGCTTGATAGCACTGGCAATGCCATCTCCCATCACTTTGCTGATGATTGAGAGTAGACTGATGGGGCAGTAATTGACTGAATAGATTATGTCCTGATTTTTGTGGGGAGGACATACCTAGGCAACTTTTCACATTGTCGGGTAGATTCTAGTGATGAAGCTGAACTGGAATATCTTGGTTCGGGACACAGCTTGTTCCGGAGCACAATTTCTCAGTACCACTGCCAAAACATTGTCAGGGCTCACAGCCTTTGCACCATCTGATGCCTTCAGTCATTTCTTGGAATCAAGTGAATTGAATTGGCTAAAAACTGGCTTCTGTGATGCTGGGGACCTCAGGAGAAGGCCAAGGTGTATCATCCACTTGACATTTCTGGCAGAAAATGGTTGCATAAATTTCAGCCTTGTCTTTTGCACTGATGTGCTGGGCTCCCCCATTGTGGAGAATAGGGATATATGTGATGCCTCCTCCTCCTGTTAGTTGTTTATTGTCCCCCACTATTCACGACTAGATATGGCAGGAATGAAAGGGCTTAGATCTGATTACAGCATCCACAGACATTTGCTTTTATCTTATATCTGATCTCTTGGTGGGGATCACTTCGCTCTGTCGATCATATGCTGCTTCCACCTGTTTGGCAGACAAGTAGTCCTCTGTTGTAGCTTCACCAGGTGACAGTTCATTTTTAGGTATGCCTGCTGCTGCTTCTGAAATGCTCTCCAGCACTCTTCATTGAACCAGGGTTGATCCCCTGGCCTGATAATAATGGTAGAGTGAAGGATATGCTGGGCCATGAGTGTAATGACTTCAATCAGGCCATTGAGGTTGGTCTATTGGAATCTGAACTCCCTTATTAGGGATCCAATTGAGAGGTCAATCAGGGAGTCTTTGCTTCGTACTTAACCGGGAGTCTTCAGTTCCTCTGACATCCCCGGAGACAGACTGCTAACTGATAGCACTCTGTGTATGACTGTTAAGAGTTCGTAAATTAAGAGGTTTGGTGAAGGGACTTCTGCCTCCAAAGACTTATTACAGTGAGGTTACAGGTTGTGGTCGAGTACAATTCTGCTGTTGTTGATGGCCCACAGCTCCACATGGATGCTCAGTTTTGAGTTTCTAGATCTGTTCGAAATCTATCCTATCTATGATGGTGGTAGTGTCGCAATAGATCAATGTGAACATTGAACTTTGTCTCCACAGTGTGCAGTATTCACTCCTATCAATACTGTCTAGCAGTGATTGGAATGTGGCCTTGCAGAGCTGCTATACTCTGCTTCCTCAGTGCATCTGTTTGCGACTAATGGCAATGGGTTTCACTATTACTGCCTCAAACGCGTGTAAATAAGCAGTACTGATATAAATGTCTTTCATTCAGAAAAATAACTGAGCAATCCTTGTTAGCTGCTTGAAGTGTTATCTTACAGGGAACGCAATAAACCTAATACCATTTGCAGATTATGTTTTCTTTAGCAGGAATCACCAGTGGATATTGTACTCAATAGCAAAACAGAAACATAAAATAGAAAAGGAAGAAAATGTACCTGATCCGTGGAGGATCAGTGTGAAAGCTGCCCCTGAGATTTTGCCTCTTCAGAATTCTTTCATACCAATGATTTTATCATCGACAGCATTGAGATGTGGTACTGGGAGAGGTCATTTCAAGCTGAGAATAATTTAACATGCTCAACTGGAAACAGTCTGGTCGAAGAATCCTTGGAAACTGCAGGAAAATGGTTCCACTAAAAAAAAATCAATCTATATGTAACTGAACTTGATTTGGTCCCAGGTTAGCAATTTTGCATGCAGTGCTGGAACGCAGGGCCAGAATTTTCTGGCTGTTCATGCCAATAGGATCTTCTGGTCCTGCTGACAGTGAACCCTGCTGCGTGTCCCCTGGCAGGGGGGAAACAACGGGAAACCCTGTTGGCGATGGCGGGACTAGAAGATCCCGCTGCCGGCCAATGATGGGCCACCTCCACCACCGCGAAACATGTTTACTACAGTTTTCTCCCACTCTCTCCTTAGGTTGCTGATTCTTACTTGGGGTCTTAATGTTACATTCTTCTATTCACCCATAAAAGTACCAATCATATGTCAAGGATTGGTAAAACAATAATCTGGGTTCTTTATTTGAGGTTTGTGTATAGAAAAGTAATAGTAACTAGGAGGCTGAATATACATGTTTGACTTCTTTCATCTGTCCAAGTTATGGGACTAATACACCATACCTTGTGTCGAAGGGGTAATGATTAATAGCAGTTTAATATACCATCCTTAAAGGTCTATGTACATCACATCACAACGCTTCATTGGGTGCTCACAGTTCTTTAAAACATTGGAAAGTGGCCATCCTTCAAGTGTGACCTTGGACAGTGAGTGTTGGCATAGATGAAAATGATGCAAAAGTTGCTGGGGGGTTTGATGTGACAGGAACTCTGGCCATTCCAGCATTTGGAGGAATAAAAAGATCATAAGCTAGGCCACAAAACACTTGGCTGGACAGTATCGTGCCTGTGTTTGATTGTGGGACATCACATGACATTACAAAAGTAAATACTTTTGAGGGTGGCTATTGCCACAATGGTTAGCACTACTGCCTCACAGCACCAGGGACCCGGCTTTAATTCCAGCCTTGGGTGACTGTGTGGAGTTTGCATGTTCTCCCCATGTCTGCATGGGTTTCCTTCGGGTACTCAGGTTTCCTCCTACAGTCCAAAGGTGTACAGTTTAGGGGGATTAGCAGGGTAAATGTGTGGGGTTACGGGGATACGGTCTGGGTAAGGTGCTCTGTCAGAGAGTCGGTGCAGACTCAATGGGCCGAATGGCCTCCTTCTGCACTGTAGGGATTCTAAATACTGCGGATGCTGTAAATCTTAAATAAAAACAGGAAATGCTGGAAACACTCAGCAGATCTGGCAGCATCTATGGAGAGAAAAATCAGAGTTAATTTTTTAAGTCTGCGCTCTTTCCTTCGAAGTTGGAAAAATTAGAAATATAATGGGTTTTGAGTACATGAAAGGAGGAAGTGTGGGAAGAAAAACTTAAAAGGAAAATCTGTGATCGGGTTGCCTGCAGAAGAGATTAAATGACCAAATATTTCATGGTGCAAGTCCAAAGGGAGAGATGGGACAAGCAAAGAAACAAAAGGGACGTTGAAATAATAAGCTGTGAGTGCAAGTATCTGGAATAGCTGCACTCTGAAAGCAAAGTCATGGAAATAACAACAAAAAGGAGAGAGTGAAAACAAGCCAGCCCAAAGAAAAGCAAAGTAAAATAGGAGAGATGTTACGATCGCAAATTGTTGAACTCAATGTTGAGCCCAGAAGGTAAAGTGCCCAGTAGAAAGGTGAAGTGCTGTTCCTTGAACTTGTACCGAGTCTCATTGGAAGACGGTAGCCGACCAAGAGCAGAAAGGTCAGAGTGGAAGCAAAGTGGAGAATTAATGACAAGCACCTACAAACTGGAGGTCATGCTTGTGGACTGAATGGAAGTGTTCTGCAAAGCAGTCACCCTGCCTGCCTTTGGTCTCCCGAATATAGAGGAGACCACATCATTAGCAGCAAATGCAATATAGTAAATTGAAAGAAATACAAATAAGTCACTGTTTCACCTGGAAGGAGTGCTTGGGGTCTTGAATGGTGAGAAGAGAGGAAGTAGAAGACCAAGTTTTGCATCTCTGTGTTTGGAAGGGAAGGTGTTGTAGGAAAGGGAGGGAGTGTTGGTGGTGACAGAGGTACGGAACAAAGTATTGCAGTGGGAATGGTCTCTTGGAATGCTGAAAGAGGGGAAGATGTGCTTGGCATTGCCCATCATGCTGCAGGTGAGGGAAAATGGTGAAGGATGATCCATTGAATACAAAGGCTGATGAGGAGGAAGATAAGAACAAGGAGAAGCCTATCATGGTTCTTGGAGAGAGGGTAAGGGTGAAACCAGATGTGTGTGAAACAAAACAAACATGGTGGAGGGCGCTGTCAACCATCGTTGGTGGATGAGGGATCGTCGATTTTAGGAAAATGAAAGACATATTTGAAGCTCTAGAATGGAAGGTTGCATCATATGAAAGATGAGACGAAGGTGAAGAAGAGTCCTTATTGGAAACTGGGATGTAAGGAAGTATAATCCAGGTAACAGCAGGTAGTGAGTGAGCTTATGATGCATATTGATTGATAACATATTCCCATGTCACGCGCAGTAAAGGCATGTCATACTCAAAACATGAACCTAATCAGTGTGGAATCTTCTGGAACCAACTTTTCTTTTAAATGTGGACATTAAAATGCTGCAAAAGATGGTTGGCAAGAGTCACCTGACTTGATCTCTGGATTCAAACAAATTGTCTTGAAAGGACAAAAGGACACATTCTTAAGCTAAGAAGGCGTCATTACCCATTTCCTGAGACCATCCGGAAGAGATTTCCTGACTTGAATGAGATATTTTCAGAAATAAAGATGGTAATTGGCTCAAACCCCTAGGGTGAATGTCTACAAACATCAACTCAGATTGTAGCTAATCAGCTAAGCCCAATGCCATATTTGGAATGGGGAACTGAGAAATCACATGGTAAAGCAGCCATGTAGAATATCCTTTTTTAATCTTCAAGTGCTGTCTGTCAGGCACAACAAGAGCAGCAGAAACGACAGCAACACCTGCACCTTAACACCTGGAAACTGCAACGTTCTATGGCTTCTAAGCTTGTTCCTTTTCAAGTCAACCAATACAATAAAACCATCCTGTTGGTAACAAAGCTACATGTAACTAAATTTATAATCAGAAAATACAACTCTGGACCTAATTTTATATATACACCGACCAGTAAGATGGGGGTGGGGTGTCACTGCAATCAATCAGGATCTGGATCCTAATCTAATTTTTGCCGTATCCACCCCAGCTCCTGAGGGCAAATGTTACACATGGTGAGAGAATGTCACTCAGCAAACTGGAGATCAAACCTGTGGCATTTGGTCTGCATGGCATGCACACTTCACAAGACCAATGGGAAACATTGAAGTAGATCTATAACATGAGAGGTCAACTGGCTAGTGTTTTACTTATGACAGCCAGAAGATGCTGTAACAGGAGCCACTTCTCTTGTATGGGGTTGCTAACTTTCTGCCCTGGATTAAGAGCAAGTGGGTTAATTCTATGTGACTGAATATTCGGGACACACTAATACTGACCAAAGCCTGGAAACTGCAGGCAGTTCAAGTCAATTTAGGTGCAACAGTTCCTCATCTGATTGGCATCCAGATCTGAAGAGGGAGGGGGAAATTAGGGTTTACTTAGCCCCAAAACGGACAGAAAATCTGTAAAATTGTGTTTTGTTTGGTATTTTAATTGATTTGAAAATCATAATCTTCGACGATTCTAATGCAAAACTTTATTATCTTTGCCAAGGATTGGTGGTGATCAGTAATACCAGTTAAGTTCAGAGAAGGCTGCTGTTTTTCTGTCCTATTTAAATTGATTAAAAAGGTTCCTAATGCATTGGGGACAGATGACCGACTTTCCTTTTTAACTCAGTATTTAAGCAATGCTTCAGATGTGCCAGCTTCTTTGTGGACTTAATGACTAAGTGACTGCGATAAAAATATGGACAATGAATGTGGACCATCTATCCTTGGCTTCCTCCTGTTTCTCATCTAAATACTGCTCCTTGGTGACATTTGGAAATGAAGCATCAGTGTACCTGTAAGATTGACGACACCCAGCTGGACTTCACCACCATCCCTCTTGACCCCTCCGCTGTGTCTGAGTTATCAGACTGCTTGTCTGATTGGATGAGCAGAAATTTCCCCTTGTTATATATTTCGTTTAATCCCCACTCCAAACTCAGTTCCCTAACTACCAACCTTCTCCCTGGCAACTATCCAAGACTGAACCAGAAAGTTTGCAATTCTGTTGTTGTATTTGACCCCCAGATAAGCTGCTGACCACATGTCCACACCATCACGAAGATCGCCTGATTCCATCTCCGTAATATCATCCAACTCTGCTGCTGCCTCAGCACATCTGCTCCTCAAAATCTCATCCATGCCTCCATTACCACTAGGCTTAACTATCTCAATGCCCTCCTGGCTGTCTTTCCACTTTCTACCCTCTGTAACTTGAGGTCATTAACAACTCTCCAGCCTGTGTCCTAACCTGACCCATGTCCTGTTCACTCTCTCTGACCTACATTGATTGCTGTTTAAGCAGCACATTGATTACATAACTCTCATCTTTACTTTCAAATCCCTCCATAGACTTGCTGCTTTCTATCTTTGTAATCTCCTTCAGCCTCCCAATCCTCCTTAACAGTCCAAAGACGTGCTGGTTAGGTGCATTGGCCATGCTAAATTCTCCCTCAGTGTACCCGAACAGGCGCCAGAGTGTGGCGACAAGGGGACTTTCAAGTAATTTCATTGCAGTGTTGATGTAAGCCTACTTGTGACACTAACAAATAAACTTTAAAAACTTTAATCCGTATCTACTTTTGAAATGCAATCACTGTTATGTGGCAGTCAATTAATGCACAGCAAGACCCCACAACAAAAAAATAAACAGTGGTTAGCATTATGCCTCAAGGGACCAGGGTTCCATTCCAGCCTTGAGTGGCTGTGCAGAGTTTGCACGTCCTCCTCGTGTCTGTGTGGGTTTCCTCTGGGTGCTCTGGTTTCCTTCCACAGTCCCAAGATGTGCAGGTTTGGTGGATTGACCATGCTAAATTGCCCGTTATTGTCCAAATATGTGTAGGTTAGGTGGATTGGCCATGGTAAATGTGCAGGGTTACGGGGATAGGGCGGGGAGTGGGTCTGGGTAAGATACAGATTTGATGGGCTGAATGGCCTCTTTCTGCACTGTGAATGATCAACTAATCTACAACGTATTGCTTACAGAAACTGGACATTTAACACATATCTCTACCACTTTTTATTCTCCAGATGAAAATCTTTTCACCCTCCTTATCTAACCCTTTAACCATTTAACCTTTTCCATCCTCCCTCATTTAATTTATTTAATTTTCCCTCAAATGCATCTGTGCATCTGATTTTGTTTGTGTTCCTCGATGAAACAATGTTGTCCAGGGCATCAGGAGAACTTATTGCTCTTGTCCAGATAATGCCACAGGATCTTTTATTATCACCTAAGTGAATGAATAGAGCCTCAGTTTAATGTCTCATCGAAAAGGTGGCACATTTGACAATGAAGCATTTCATTAATAATGCACTGAAGTAGCAGCTTAGAATATATGCTCAGTCCCTGGACTGTGCTGAATCCAGCACCACAAGACCTGTGAAAGTAGAACCTCTTTTTTTTCAGATGTAAAAGATAATTGCCGAAGAGGAATACAATTAAACAGCAAGAGTTATATTTCAGATCATGCTGCACCAGCCACATGCAGGAATGGAAGAGGGAAGATCCTCTTCTTTAAAACATCTGTGAGCAAAACAACAAATGATCATCAGGAATTTAGAAAAAAAAATAAAAACAGCCTAAGCTCAAGGATGTAAATATTGGGGGTGATTTTGAGCCCACACTCTCCGTCTGTGGGAATGCCGATGCATGCTCAAAATCCGGAAGGCGCGACTCACACTGGCAAGTTCCAAGTTCCGATCTTATTGGCCCCTCGTCAGCTGAGTGGTGTGAAACACACTGCGGGACTGCGGAAAGCTCATTTTAATACATTAGCATGTAATTCGTGAGCATTCTCTCCGGGACCTCCCCCACTCACTGGGTATTCAGCGGGCATGGGCATGAGTCACTCCGGCACCATTTACAACAGGTTCACTGAGACATTGTCCTGTTCTGTGGTATACAGGTGAATCTAGCTCCCGGGGGACAGGGACATGGCTAGGCAGTGGTCTGGCAATGCCACGTGGCACTGCCCCTTGGCACAGGATGGCACTGCCAGGTTGGCACTATGCACATGTCAACCTGGCAGTGCCAACCTGGCAGTACCAATCTGTGCCAAGGGGTGGGCCCCAGTAAAGGCCTCATGGGGAAAGGGAGGGGAAATTCATTTATATATTTGGTTGCATGCTGGAAACAGACGAAGGAGCTGGGGATGCCAGCAAAGAGTGTTTGTGGGGGGTGGGAGGAGGAGGTGGATGCTGGCTCTGATTGTGGTGGGGGAGGGGTAGGAAGTGGCCGATGATCAGGGGGAAGGGGTTGATGAGCGGGCTGAAGGGGCCTATGTTCAAGGGAAGCTGGGGGGAAGGAGCCGATGATCGGGGGAAATGGGGGGAGAACGAAATGCTGACTCGGGGAATTGACGGCATCCTGATCTCAGTGCAGCTGGGTTTTGCTGGCATGTTGAGGCCCCTCCCTCCTGCATGACGTTGTGAAACAGACAGTGTCGTAAAATCAGAAACCAGAAACAACACTCCGCCAGGGGGAGGTGATGGCCTCGTGGTATTATTGCTAGACTATTAATCCAGAAACTCAGCTAATGTTCTGGGGACTCGGGTTCGAATCCCACCACAGCAGAAGGTGGAATTTGATTTCAATAAAAAATATCTGGAATTAAGAATCTACTGATGAAACCATTGTCAGTTGTTAGAAAAAGCCCATCTGGTTTAGGGAAGGAAATCTGCTGTCCTTACCTGGTTTGGCCTGCATGTGACTCCAGAGCCACAGCAATGTGGCTGACTCTCAACTGTCTTCCATCTAGGGATGGGCAAAAAATGTGGCCAGCTAGTGACGCCCATGTCCCACGAATGAATAAAGAAAATAAATTTTTTGGTAAGATTCTTCCTTGAAGGAGAAGGGAGGGGGAGTTGGGAACATTCCAGTTTGGCCTTTAAAATGGAGATGAGGAGGAATTTCTTCAGCCAGAGAGTGGTGAATCTGTGGAACTCTTTGCCGCAGAAGGCTGTGGAGGCCAGGTCACTGAGTGTCTTTAGGACATAGATAGATAGGTTCTTGATTAATAAGGGGATCAGGGGTCATGGGAAAAAGGCAGAAGAATGGGAATGAGAAAAATATCAGCCATGATTGAATGGTGGAGCAGACTCGATGGGCCGAGTTGCCAAATTCTGCTCCTATGTCTTATGGCCTCCAGCCTTGGGATAAAGTATCCACAAAGGTGGGTCTTCATTGCTGGGACCTGGGTTCATGATGTATTCAGGTCAACCAACCCAAGGAGAAGTATGAAGGCAGCCAAAATGACTGCTGAGTACGGAGTTGGCTTGTTTGAAAGGTCTGCCTTGATGCCGTGGATCTTTGTCCCAGAGAAAGAAAAACACAAAGGCTCTCCAGCCCTTGCCACTCACACTTCCTTCACCCTTCAAACATTCTCATGCCCTATCCATGTCACCTTATGTCCCCCAACAATCCGCTATGTCACCTCCTGCCCTCTATGCCTAGCTTTGCCTTTCTACCCAGTCCCTCAGGCCCCTCATCTGCCCTATGCCAAGCTCTGCTCTTCCTGCCATCCTCCCATGCCCCTCAGACCCCCTATTCAATCAATTTCTTCCTACATACCCCCTCAGACCCATACATAGTGAGGCTTGGCGCAGAGCCCTGGCAGTTTTTACAATACTATGCGCACATGCACTTCAGAGGGAATATTGTTTGATTGACAGTTCAGGCTTTCTGATCTTTGTGGTCAATTTCACAATGTTTGTTGACAGAAGTTAAGTGGTTTCAATGATTTCTGGTTTTCGAAACTTCAAAAGGCCTGGAGCATTGACACTTTTATTAAATCGCACTCGAGACATTTTGTTTCAAACATAGAGGAACCTATCAATGGATTACATTTTTAAAAACCTTTCTTTTCATGTTCGGCTATACACAATGGTGTTCATTGGTTCTCGTAAGTTAATAAGCATGGAAGGGCAGAGCTTGGCCTAGGGAGACATGAGGGGTATGATGGGGTGGAGGGAAGGACAGAGCCTGGCATAGGAGACATGAGGGGACATACGGGGTGGGGAGTAATAACTTGGCATAGGGGACATGAGGGGGAACTTTTAAACTTTTCCTTTTCCACTAGGGTTCATGACTCCTCGAAAGAGCTGTGAACCATGACTCTTTAAAAACCTGGCCTGACTTCATGAAAGTTATGGAGGGGGACATGCTTATCTCTGCAATGGAGTCGGCTAGGTGGGGAGTTCTGGGTGTGGGCTTTTGGCGGGAAGCAATCTCCACCTGTTAAATGTGCCACTGAAAATTAGACAGCCCAGGAATGGGATTGGGAATTCAGGAATCAGGGCCTGCACGCCATATTTAAAGGGCTCTCAAGTCAACCTGACTAGATAAAATCCAGTCACGTGTTTCCAATTTCTAATGTCACTGATCCTATGATGTTGGACCTATTCAGTTAGAGATCTAGCAATGCGCCCTCACTGTAATTTGAAAACATCCTGTACCTGTATGAGAGTTTGGCCTTATTTAGAAAAAATGGGGGTGGGGAGTGTGGGGGCGGTGGGGGAGGCGATGGCCTAGTGGTATCAGTGCTAGACTATCAATCCAGAAACTCAGCTAATGTTCTGGGGACCAGAGTTCCAATCCCGCGACGGCAGGTGGTGTAATTTGAATTCAATAAAAAATATCTGGAAATAAGAATCTACTGGAAACCATTAAAACATTGTCGATTGTTGGAAAAACCCATCCGGTTCACTAATGTTCTTTAGGGATGGAAATTTGTCATCCTTACCTGGTCTGGCCTACATATGACTCCAGAGCCACAGCAATGTGGTTGACTCTCAACTGCCCTCAGGCAACTCGGAATGGACAATAAATGCTGGCCTGCCAGTGACACCCATGTCCCACAAATGAATTTAGGAAAAAAAATGAAGTATTTCCATCAGAGCTGGAACAAAATACTGAAAAAAATTTGCTATAACCACTGAGGCATTTGTGTAAGTGTCCATTGAATGTAGGCGGAAGAATTTAGATGCTTGTTTTTATTCATTTTATATGGTAAAGTGAAAGTTAAAGTTTATTTATTAGTCACAAGTAAGGCTTACATTAACACTGCAATGAAGTTACTGTGAAATTCCTCTAGTTGCCACACTCCGGTACCTGTTCAGGTCAATGCACCTAACCAGCATGTCTTTCAGACTGTGGGAGGAAACCGGAGCATCCGCAGACATGGGGAGAACATGCAAACTCCTTTCACCAACAGTAACCCAAGCTGGGAATCGAACCCGGGTCCCTGGCGCTGTGAGACAGCAGTGCTAACCACTGTGCCACCATGCCCCCCCGCTCTTGATGTAATTCAGCATAATTCGAGGGAATGCAGTGAAGGTTTACCAGGCTGATTCCGGGGATGGCGGAACTGATATATGAGGAGAGATTGACTAGGTTAGGATTGTTTTTGCTAGGGTTCAAATGAATGAGGGGGGATGTGATAGAGACTTATAAACTCTAACAGGACTAGACACAGGGTAGGTGCAGGAAGGATGTTCCCGATAGTTGGGATGTCCATAACCAGGGGTCACAGTTTGAGGATTCAGGTTAGACCATTTAGGACAGAGATGAGGAGACATTTCTTCACCCAAAGAGTGGTGAGCCTGTGGAATTCATTACCACAGGAAGTAGCTGATGCCAAAACATTGAATGTATTCAAGATGCGGCTGGATATAGCACTTGGGGCGAAAGCAGGATTAGACTATTGAGTTGGACGATCAGCCATGATCGTAACGAATGGTGGAGCAGGCTCGAAGGGCCAAATGGCCTCCTCCTGCTCCTATCTTCTATGTTTCTATGTAATCTTTTGAGGGAAGTGTTTAATTATTAACTTTACGTTATAAAAAACATATGTGGATTGGCAGGACACAGGAGTAACAAACCTTTGACTTGTCATGTGCAATGTTAACCCACTTAATCTGATCATTTAACACATCCCTCAGCCCTTAGAGCCATTGACTCACCTTGTGCCTGAGATACTTGACTGGCCACATTTCTAATGACATCATCAATGACGTTTTAATGACATCATCTCTAATGTCATTTCTAATTTCTAATGTAATTTCTAATGATCATTTCTAATGACATCATCTAATGACATCATCAATGACACTTCTATTGACATCATGTGGGCGGCATGGTGGCACAGTGGTTAGCACTGCTGCTTCACAGCTCCAGGGACCTGGGTTCGATTCCCGGCTTGGGTCACTGTCTGTGTGGAGTTTGCACATTCTCCTCGCGTCTGCGTGGGTTTCCTCCGGGTGCTCCGGTTTCCTCCCACAGTCCAAAGATGTGTGGGTTAGGTTGATTGGCCATGCTAAAATTGCCCCTTAGTGTCCTGAGATGCGTAGGTTCGAGGGATTAGCGGGTAAATGTGTAGGGATATGGGGGTAGGGCCTGGGTGGGATTGTGGTCGGTGCAGGCTCGATGGGCCCAATGGCCTCTTTCTGCACTGTAGGGTTTCTTTCTTTCTATGATCAAATGGCCAGCGGCAACTCCTGGAGCACACAGATTTCTTTGTGACAACAATAGTGTTACCTGTCTGTTCTGTTACACTAATACATTACTTTCTATGTTAGCTAGAATCAGTAGTTTCTTTGAATTATGTTTTATTAAGCAATGTAGCAGAAAAGCGCATGATGTCATGGTCACCATGGCAACCTCCATAGATATACATTCAAATGATGCACGATAAGAAACTCTTGCATGCGGTCTGTTGCTTTGTTTGCTTAGATTTATGTGTTACTTGACAATAACATACTGTTAACTGGAAACGTTTAGTACTCGAGTACTTACCATGACAACTGCTTCAGTGTGAGTCCGGGGTGCACTTTTCAGCGATTTCATCTTCTGCGATGGCAGACATATCTTTGTAAAAACTTGTATAAGCCTGAAGAGTAGTGCCCTCCAGGATTAATTATTTTCCTGCAGTCTATATCTTCTAATCAGTTTTTTTCCCAACAGGTAAAAGTTTTTCCTCCTCCTCCTCTGAAGGCACTAACCAATGCTGAAATGCAGTTCATAGCCTGATTGTTCTCCAGTCCCTCATATGTAAGTCTTGGCAATGATTGTTTGCAGGCTATTTCACATCAAATGGTATCACAGTGAACCTGTATATAGCAGCCACACATGGGCATCTTATATCAAGTACGGTTGGATCGTGATTGGGAGGGGAATCCTTGGTGGGATTTCCCCTCCCTGAGGGACCATTGAGTGCAACTGCAGCACCTCTGTACAATACTGCCAAGAAGCAAAGTCAAAATTTCAGGGTGATAGATTTTGGCCGAATTCTGAAATGTATGTTGTTTCAGTTTTCACAATTGTCTGACGTGCTGAGCATTTGCAGCATTTTCTCTCCTCGTTGCAGCACCCCGAAAGAGATCAGCAAACTCAGCAATTACCAGACTTTAATCTGAAACCTTGCTGATCTGTGTAGCTCAGTTCCACATCTGGATGGTGCACTTATTAACTGAGCCATTGGAACGCCGAAAAGAATGTAAATGTAATTTTTAAAAAAAGTAACACTGATCTGCAATACACGGCTTTCAGTTTGGAATAAAACTGCAAGTTTTTATCAAATAGCAGTCTGCAGCCTGGCGCGACCAGTGTGTAAATGAGCACTCCCCTCTCAGTACCAGCTATATTACCTAATGAGACCAAGAGCCTTGAGCAGCTCTCATCGTTAAAAACAGAACTGTCATCTGTAATAAAAGTCTGCAATATAAATATTTTACTTTTTGTAAAAGTCTGAGTTGAAGAATCTTTTTCCAATTCATTTCACTTTGGTCCAGTGACCTTATGTAGTTTGATGGCTGTTGAATTTGCAGAGAGCTGCAATGAGTACATGGTACAGGGATCACCTGAGTGACACAGCATGCGATGTATTTTGCCAGCTTATTCTGGCTAATTTCACTCTCTTCCTTCTTGTTATCTTTTCTTTCTCGCACTGAATTCTGACTACACTTTCCTGTCATTTTCTTGTCTTTCTCCCATTTCCATCTATGTGATGTGATCTCTAGTTCTCCATATTGCCACAGTGCACTCATCTGTTCAACAGTATTTTGTTTCCCTTTTACAACTGACATTCTCCTGCATGCCAAGTGCTTTAAAGAGCACATTTTTGCCATCATTCCCCTTTGAAAATTGAACAATTTCTACAACAATCTCTGCTTGAGTAATGACTGCTTGTAAGATCACAGAGGGGAATGGTAGAATAGGGGTGGGAGAGGAACAACTGAGCTCTTCGATGTGTGGTTCCCAAGTCTTGAAAACAGCACAAGACTGGAACCAGCAGAGAGATATTGGGGAAAGATTGCTCATTAGCAATTTGTAGCAAATTTGTAGACCTGTTTTACGTAATCTCTGATTGTGCTACCGAAGCCATCAAGGTAACGGCATCTGATTGAAAAGAGAACAATGTTTTTGACTGAGTATACAGCGGGAGAGACTGAGCTGGATGGACAGTAATGACCTCTTCCCGTCTTGTACATATTAATATTGTGCACAGTCTTTCAGCCAGGGTGCTTTTGATTTTTGCCATTTTAATTTTTTTTTCATTATTTCTTTAAATTTCTTTGTCTTCATTAAAGTGGAAAATGTTAAAGCATGGAGTATCAGTTTTATGCACTCGTGGATCGGTTACAGACAAGTTAGGTGCAGAGTAAAGTCCCCTAGACTCCACCGCAGCAACATTCCCCAATGTGCCAGTGTGGCGTTTAATTTTCCATTTCCCACACCAACCCACCCTGTGGCCTCACTGAGTGAGTGGGCCAATTAGGAACAGTTTTCTGCTGTAGGCACCATGCCGATTAGAAAGTGGATTGAGACTGCCCAAAGTTGTTTCACGTAGGAGCCTTACTATCAGCAGACACACTGGAGACTTTCATCCTATCAACTGGATTTGAACCCAGCTCCCAGAGGTGGAAGACAAATGTATAACTCAGTTCTCCATCGTTGCTGTGTTTTAATTCACCTCAGTTACTCCTCCCAGCTAGGAAGTTATTCAAATGAGTTGACCTTACATTATTGGCAGGGTCAGCTCATCTATGCACTGGTGCACATAGCGCCTGAGTCGCTGCGGCACAGGGGGGGACAATCTTATCGGTCTCATAGTTTAAACAAATATATTCAGACAGAACAAGATAACTTTGGTAGCTTTCCTTTGTAATTGCTATCCGATTTCCCTTGCTATTTTATCATGATGGAAACTTTACAATGTGTGTGTTACACAGACACACGGCGAATTGTATAGTCTACACAGAGAGCTGGATTTTTCTCAGCTGCATTACCAGAAGCCAGAAAATGAAGGAAAGTGGAATGGGAAGGCTTAACACAGGATCTCCATCCCACTAACACCCCTATCAGCTTTTTCTCGCAGCATAGAAAAGAACTCAGTTGCTTTCCCCTTGAGTAAACCAATATATTTAAATGATTGTGGAGGAATGTATTCCAGGAAACTATGTTATTTCCCTGCCTCTCACCCTAGCTAGTGCTGTCTCGGAGGTCAGCAAGAGACAGTAACAGCAGCCAATATTGTCAATTGCCAAGGAGAGAACTAAGTGATGGGCACTTTCCCTGTCTTTGAGCCCCTTACCTGCAGTTGAAGGCCGTGCGCCTCAGTTAAAAACTGGCATATTTAATTCTATCAAGTACCCTTTAAGACACTCAATCCCTCATCACTCAAACCAACCTCCTATCCATTGACACTGTCTACACTTCCCGCTGTCTCGAAAAAACAGCCAGCCTAATCAAGGGCCCCACGCACCATGGACATCCTCTCTTCCACGTTCTTCCGAAAGTCTGAGATCACGCACCAACCGACTCAAGAACAGCTTCTTCCCTGCTGCCGTCAGGCTTTTGAATGGAGTTACCTCGCATTAAGTTGCTATCTTTCTCTACACCCTAGCTATGACTGTAACACTATATTCTGCATTTTCCTCTTTCCTTCCCTATGAACGGTATGTTTTTTCTGTATAGCGCAGAAGAAACAATACTTTTCACTGTATGTTAATACACGTGACGATAATAAATCAAATCAAATCAAATCAAAAAATATTCTGCTTCTTGAAGCGCTGCAATCTGCAGCAATACTAAATTTTGATGATGCACAATGCTGAGCTTCTTCTGATTGATGGAATCCAGCCTTGGCCCTGGAAAGCTGGTATCACCATAGGGTTTGCTGACATACCTGAGTGAACTTATCCCAGAGAAAGATCTCATCCTGGAACTCTACCTATTTTGCACTCATTATCACTCTTATTAATCTCTTCTTTGCTCTATCTCTTCCCTCTTGCATGCTAATATGTCTGGCTCTCCCTCTCTCATGAGTTCAGTTAAGCCCTCAGTTTCTAAACCTTGAATTTATTAGCATTGCAGAATGGCAGCCAACACTGTCAGGGCTGGAAGTGTTTACCAAGAGAAAAACTGGGTTGTTGTTAATTGAGAGGCAGGCTGGGGCCTGTGATTGATGGAATTCAAGTGAACTCAGATACTGGTTAACATGGGATTGTGCTGGGGTTAAATTGGGATATCTCATAGTGATCAGGCAAGTTTCTGGGGTATGGTAGTTTTCTGGGGATGTTGGTGAGGGCTTTGAGGGACTTGGGGGAAATCGAGGTCTGACAGCATTTGAGAAGGTTAGTTTTGGATTTTGAATACTTTTAGAGAAAGTGTGGAATATTTAGACATAATATGGGATTATACAATAGCACTGGGAGAGAAATGCAGTGTAGAAACAGCTGAGAGGGGAAGGAAGAGCCAAGAAAATAAAGCAATAACGTTTGGATGTAGAATGAATGGGAAGTTGTAAAAACATCAGTGTGGGAATAAAGATATTGCATTTGGCCGAGACACATGACATTGCACTAACACATAGATTTCACAACAAAGGAACAGAGAGGTTGTGCACACCAAAATGATCATACATAATATCTCCCAGGAATGGAACAAAATGCCTCAGAGGAAGGAGGCTTATACAGGATCAATTTGTTGTAAGTATTTGTAAGATACTATGGGTAGATATTCAGCTATCATTGGTGAAATTGTTTCCCAGAATTGTTTAATTTTTTTTATGGCCAGAGTCTTACGGAGCTTGAGCAGCGGCACGCCCAGCCTGAACTAGCATGAAATTACGTGAGAAGACGCTCGATCCAATGTCATGGCACCCTTGTGTGATATTTCGGTCAGCGTGTGAGCCCCCACGACAATTGGAAGTGCAATTAAACATGTTGAACATGCAGTTCTCCTGAATTTTACATAATCTGGTCGCTTTTCTGCTTGGCGCCTGGGCCAATTGGCCAGTTGGCATTCATGTTTTTTTGCAATTCCCAGTCCAGGGCGAGATAAAACATCTAGGATGAAATAAAATAAAATATTTGGGGGGGGTTGAAGTGTTCTGAATTATGTTGCCAGTTGCTTGAATCTGCATTCAAGAGAGAATTTGCAGCATTTTATTGCGTGCGATTGTCATTGGAACAATACTGTGGCTGCCTGAAGCAGCTGTCAGCCTTCAGGGAGGACACTGGAAATACCCTCCTGAACCATCACTTCTCTTGGCACTCACCTTCTTACCCCCTCACACAGCAGCACTCAGCCTTCCACAGCACACGCTTCATGCATGCTGGCTGTTAATTGAGCATGATGTGGAGATGCTGGCATTGGACTGGGGTGGGCACAGTAAGAAGTCTCACAACACTAGGTTAAAGTCCAACAGGTTTATTTGGCAGCACAAGCTTTCGGAGTCTCAGGCTCCTTCTTCAGGTGAGTGTTAATTGGCCAGACAGAGTGAAATCATGCTCTGAGGCTGATCACGGCCAGGAGCGTGTTTCATATCCGCATCTGGGCTCGCCAAATGCACACACCCAATAGACCAGACATTCAGGCCCATGTCTTTATTATGTGACAAATGTTATTTTCAAGATAGTGTCGTGGTTAGGGTCCAAGCACTGAATTGAATTTGATTGTTTTTAACAATTTAATCTTGCTTCTGATTATTTATTCACTGGATTTTAGTGAAAAGACATTTTTGTAGGTTAATTATTTTTCAGGCAGTTTTTGATTCAGAGCTTCTTAATCATTGGAAGCCATCAATATGCAATTACTTGTTTAACTTGGGTGAAATCTTCCACCGGCAGGATTTTCCACTTTCGTCGAAGTCAATGGACTTTTGAATGGTTCACCACATTTTCCAACCGCATCCCACCTGTGACAGGGCCATACAATTCAAGCCCAGTTTTTTTTAAATAAGTGGGCCATTGAACCATTCCTGGATCTTTTCTGCCCAACAAGCATGCAACGGACAGAAAACATTCAGCTGTATAGATTTGATTCTATAGAAAGAATGTTGATGATGACACTCCGGGGGGAATTCTCCTGTCCCACCCACCATGGAAATCATAGCGGGTGGTGGTGGGGGGAGGGGGTGGGGGAGCGGGGACCATGCAAAGGTCCACTGACCTCGGGCGGGATTTTTCGGTTTTGGGGCGAGCACGGCCAGAGAATCCCACCCTCTATATTTAACATTTACAAAAAATCTTTTTGGCCTAACATGCTTGGGAGGTGAAAACACTGCAGCAGTTTTTCTGTTTATACTTGTTCTTCATCCAGGTACAAAGTCTTGTTTTCATACCACTAGTAATTTTTTACATTACAATGTAAAGTTGCAATGTAATACCTAGTGGTATTATCGCTAGATTATTAATCCAGAACTATGCTCATGTTTGAATCCTGCCATGGCAGATGATGGAATTTGAAATCAATAAAAAAAACAATTCAGAATTAAGTATTTACTGATGACCATGAAAGCATTGTCGTTTGTCGGAAAAACCCATCTGGTTCACTAATGTCCTTTGGGGAAGGAAATCTGCTGTCCTCACCTGTCTGGCCTACATATGACTCCAGAGCCACAGCAATGTTGTTGACTCTCAACTGCCCTCCGGCAACAAGGGATGGGCAATAAATGCTGGGAAGCCACCATGTCCCACATGAATTAAAAAACTTCTAGAAATTATGGGCAGGATTCGCCTGTGCCCGTTCTACTGTAAGTGAGGATGGAGAATTTGGCGTTCCAGCCACAACTGCATTCACTTTCAGCGGCACTGGAGAATCCCAACCGCGAATAAGTCCGAAGGTTTTTGGCGAAGTGAAACCATGGTGGTCTTTCTACTTCATAAAATATTGTTTTAAATGCGTTGAAATTTTGTTTTTAAAGACTATTAAATCCTGTTTTCTTTCCAGCTCCTTCTGACCTGTGCAGGCCATGCATAATATGTGGCATAAAAGGACATCTGCTTTGACCTGTTTTGCCGGTGGCACACTTTAGCCAGCAATGCGCGTATAAGAACAATTTATGGGCACTTCTCTATTGCTAATCTTGTACTGTTTGGGGAGACTCTGGCCTCTCTTTAGTAATGTCATCGTGCAGAATCACAACTAATTCATTGAACTCACTGATGTTTTTCATGATGTGCACCACATCTCTCATTCATTATGGCATCTGCACCCCAAATTACAGATGGGAAAGAAATCTTGCACGTGCTCAGAAAAGATCCAAAGCCAATTGTCGGTGTAGCAAAGCAAAGTGCTAGTGACAATTTTATTTCACCAAAATCTTTCAAATGTAACATCAAGTGAACGGGCACCACTGCATGCACTTACATCCATATATAAATCAAACAATGTATAGTAAATGAGATATTGAACCATAGGATATTAGCCATAACTATCAGAATGGCACTGACCATTTATTTTCTGTACAAATCAAGTCATGAAGACTAGAGGATTATTTGATGCACACATGTCTCACACCAAGTCACTGAAGACAAGTATTGAAGCTGCATCTTTGCCATGAATGATTGAATTTGAGCGTTCTGCAATCATAGGCTTTTCCAAAGTGGAATGCGTGTAGTTCTCTCCCAACTACTCCTTGGGATTTTCCTGTCAAACTCATACTGCTGTTCTGTGTAAAGCCACAGGTTTAAACTGTCTGTTGATGCTAAATGATATCCTTTATTGTGTTGCCTATTTATTGTTTTTGGTCCAGAGGCTGGATAATTGCTATTAACAGATTTGATTTTAGAACAACTTGAACATTGCTTGCAGTGTTAATGCATTCAATATACAGCAGCACTGGAGTGTATATGAATTTGCTGATACATAATTCTATTGTTATCTAACCACTTAATTGAACAAAACTTTGAATTTATTTAGAATTTTGCCTGCATATTCTAAAATATAAGTGTAATTGCTTCCCACACACTTCTCTTTCTGTCACCCCATGAAATGGCAGAAATAACACTGAGTGTGATGTGTCTGAGTGCACTGGAAGATTGATTAGCCTTCTGTGCTACACAGACTCCCTACACCCTGTGAACTATAATTCTTCTTGTGCTTTGTTGAGACTCAATACCCTGCTGTGGTGGTAGAGACCATATAGCTTTAGCTGCAGGGCTGAGGACAAGATCCACAGATCAGGCAGGCCCCTGTAAAGTACACTGGGAATCAGATGTTAAAATCCTGTACAAATAGAGGATGGGGGAAGGTTCGAAACACATTATTAGGTGATGCTTAAAAATCATTTGAAAATCTTTTTGTCAGCAGCGCAATTTTGAGGATATTGTCGCAGGAGAGTTTCTTTGTTTCTCTTTCGAGCAAATATATTTTCCAGCACAAACAGCCAGAAAAGCTCGTGTAAATAAATGCTTTATATCTTATCACTTCCTCCTTCACGATATTTTTTGTGTTGCGAAGGTAGGTTTCAGAATTCATCTAAGCACTTGTCAAATAAGCACAATGAGTTTCCCTGTCAAGCAGGAAATGAGAATAGATTTTTCTTTTGATAGCTGCAACTGTGCTGTCTGGGAAAGCACAAACCAAGAAAATCCTGAAACGTGAGTTACACCAGTGACATGAAGACCGGAAGCTACACTTAACTTTTCTTTTCCCCCAGTTTGGCTAGGCTTGTCATGCCAGCTCAAACAAAATGGTCTTATTTAAAGGACAAGGCTTCACTTTTTTTTGAAGATTTTGCTGCGGTTTTTGTATGTAAAACTCCTTGCACCCTCCGGAATGTGCAGACCTTTTGATGCACCCTGACCAGGAGGCTTGAAAAAGCAGCTGTATTTTTTTTAAAAAATGTTATATGCTGTCACTCCTGCTTAATAACAGTATTGCACCATCAGAAAGTGAGGTCACTGTTTATGAAGTCCCTGGCTACTCACACGCGCAAGTCATATCAACACATCGGACGGGATTTTATGGCCTTGCTCGAGTGAGGTCGGAAAATCCCGCCTGAGGTCAATGGACATTTCCGTTGTCTGCCCCTCGCTCGCTCGCTCCGATTCTGTGGCGGGCAGATAGAATTCTGATGATCGCCTCTGATACAAGCCTTCATTCATAATTCACCCTCTGATTATCTGTTATTTCCAATAATCATTTGCATTTATGTAGCGTCAGTCATGACCTCAAGGTGGCCCGAAGTGCTTCATAGCTAGTCTAGTGCTTCTGAATTGTGGTCACTTGTTGTAAAGGAATGCAGCAACCAATTTGTGAAAACAAACTTCTACAAATAGCAATGATATAAATCACCTAATCAGTTTTAGTGGTCAAGTTTAAGGGATAAATGTTGGCCAGGACACACTAGATTTCCTCTTCAAATGGCAGCATAGGCATTTTTGAGTCCACCTCAGCTTAACATTACACCTGAAAGGTGAAGCGCTGCACCGGTGTATAAACCTGGATTATTTGCTCAAGTTTCTGTAACAGGAATCAAACCCACAGTCTTCCAAGAGTGTTACCACTGAGCCAAGGTCAACACCTTACATCGGTGAGACCATGCAGACACTAAGACAACGGATGATCAGACACCACGCGACAATCACCAGGCAGGAGTGTTCCTTTCCAGTGTTCCTTCAGTAGTCAAGGGCATTCAACCTCCGATCTTTGGGTAAGCGTTCTCCAAGGCAGCCTTCAAAACACAACAAAACGCAGAATCGCCGAGCAGAAACTGATAGTCAAGTTCCGCATACATGAGGACGGCCTCAACTTGATCTTGGGTTCATGTCACACTACATGTAACCCCCACCATTTGGCCTGGGCTTGCAAAATCCCACTAACTGTCCTGGCTTGAGACAATATAAGTGGATAGAGCTGTGAAGTAGGCCTATAGTGTGTTAGCTTTTATTAACAGGGGGTTGGAGTTTAAGAGCCGTGGGGTTATGCTGCAACTGTACAGGACCTTGGTGAGACCACATTTGGAATATTGTGTGCAGTTCTGGTCACCTCACTATAAGAAGGATGTGGAAGCGCTGGAAAGAGTGCAGAGGAGATTTACCAGGATGCCGCCTGGTTTGGAGGGTAGGTCTTATGAGGAAAGGTTGAGGGAGCTAGGGCTGTTCTCTCTGGAGCGGAGGAGGTTGAGGGGAGACTTAATCGAGGTTTATAAAATGATGAAGGGGATAGATAGAGTGAACGTTCAAAGACTATTTCCTCGGGTGGATGGAGCTATTACAAGGGGGCATAACTATAGGGTTCGTGGTGGGAGATATAGGAAGGATATCAGAGGTAGGTTCTTTACACAGAGAGTGGTTGGGGTGTGGAATGGACTGCCTGCAGTGATAGTGGAGTCAGACACTTTAGGAACATTTAAGCGGTTATTGGATAGGCACATGGAGCACACCAGGATGATAGGGAGTGGGATAGCTTGATCTTGGATTCAGATAAAGCTTGGCACAACATCGTGGGCCGAAGGGCCTGTTCTGTGCTGTACTGTTCTATGTTCTATGTTCTAATTCACACCTCTTTAACCTGTGATTATCCCTCTCTCCATTCGCATTTTCTGTACCTGTAAAAACTTGATTACCTGTAAAGACTCACATTCCAACCATAATCTTGCAATTGTGTCTATATATAACATGTTTGTGAACCCACCTCTCCAATAAAAAAAAGACTCACCTGATGAAGGAGCAGCACTCCAAAAGCTCGTGATTCGAAATAAACCTGTTGGCCTTTAACCTGGTCTTGTGAGACTTCTTACCGTTATAACACCTCACTGACAGCAAAGATTTCTTTGTACCTCAAAGTAAGTGAGTAGCCAAAAGTCAAAAATGAAGTTAGTTGTGGAGAACAGGTTCTCGTACAAGCCAATGAGAACAATCAAAGGTGCAAGGTTTCAACAAATAATTGTTCTATTACATAGTTTTACAATTCCTATCTTATGTCCATTTTATGACCTTCCTTAATATCTTGTCTTCCTTTATGACCTTCCATGAGATCTTTGATCAAGCTTTTGGTCGCCATCGCGAGCATCTCCTATATCAACATACATCTTTTGATTACAGCTCTGTGAATGGCTATGGGTTATTGTTCTCTGCCAAAGGCTGTATAAAATTACAAATTGCTGATATTTTCAGCAAATAAAAGGAGGCCAAACAGCTTTTATAATATATGTATTGTAGCCACAATTTTAAAAGCCCAAGGTTCATTCAGGCAGACAATTTTTCTGGGTCATGTGTATGATGGGATAGTTTCTAAAGTTTAGCTATATTTCTTGGTCATATTATTCTATCCACATATTGGCTTGCAATGTCGTTCCAAATCTGAAAGCCTGGCCCTTCTCCGTACAAATTGCACATTTTAGGGGGAATTTTCTAGAGTGGTTGGGTCAAGAGTGAGGGTGACAGAGGGAGGACAGGGAGGTATAGGATTGAGTTCCAAATCTATCATGCACCATTTTCCGCGGCTCAATTAAAATGCACATCCAGTTGAAAGTATCGCACATTAAAGTGGGCGGAGGTCACTTTGAAGTGAAGTTCATATTGTGTACAACTGACTATGAAAGGGACTCCCCAATAATTGGTTAAAATGCACGAGAACCATGAATGAACATGCTCTCACATGTACGTCGGCCCTCTTCACACAGTGCAGTTCCTGCCATACCCAAGGCAGTACCATAATTCAACCGATTTTCCTACAACCTCGGGAGCAGGAACAAAGGATGGGAAGAATGCTGTCTTACAACAGAGGCCTCAAGGCCAGCAGGAGGCAACAGCAGATAGGGAGGCTGGTTCAAATGCAGACATCCAGGGAAGGCTTTGGTGAAGAAGGGAACTCTGTGTGTCAATGCATCCAGAGGGCAAGAACTAATTACGTTTAGATATCCGAGACACATATCCAGAGATGTCCAAGAAACAGTCGGATTGTTCGTCAACACATGCTGCGGTGTGGATTTGTTGGCAATCCCATGTCCGTGGCCCTCAAGGTTATAGGGAGGCTCAATTTCTATGCCAGTGGTTGCATCCAGAATGTGACAGATGACATCTCACAGGCTGCTGCAAATAGCTGCGTAAAGGAGGTCACCAATGCCCTTTTCCATCTGGCCAATGATTTCATCAACTTCACCATTGATGAAGACAGGCAGGTGCCTAGGTAAGCTGCTGCTGCCAGTATATGGACAGTAGTCTTCATGAGTCTGTTTCTCTGAGAGGCTGTTATTGTACTGAACTCAAGATGTCTGCCTCTGGCCTGCCACATAAGTATGGAAAGTCTGAGGTGTCAATCAGACTGGTTATATTTCAAAACTCAACATCCCTCCTTTCATATTGAACTAAAGACACAAACATCCTATTTTCCTGGTGAACAGAAGGCACATTTGCATGTATGGTCCTGTTACTGACTGCACACCCACTGTTCTCATGAATTAACAACTGTTTGGAAACTAGTGTGGCGACTCGGGGATTTTCACAGTAACATCATTGCAGTATTAATGTAAGCCTACTTGTGACACTAACAAATAAACTTTAACTAAAACACTGCTTTCCCCATGCTGGGCAGTCCTTCTTTTACTGTGCATACTGTCCTCTGCAGTGGTTGCATCCTGTCCTTTGTCTGCAATTGCTACACTCTTTCGGCTTGTACTGTCACTTGGCATAATGTATTTCCTGGTCTGCTCTGCCATTCATATGCTCTATAATGTTTCATAATTTTGACACACATCTATTGCTTTCTTTAGCGTCAGTATCACACCTTTCAATAGACTTGCTCTCACAGTGGGGTCTCACATTCCCAGGACCAATTTTTCTTTAATCTGATCATCTTTTAGCTGTGCAAATCCACATGATTCTTCTTCCATCAATGCCATGTTGTACAAAGAATAAAGAACAGTACAGCACAGGAACAGCCCCTTCGGCCCTCCAAGCCTGTGCCAATTACGTTGTCCTATCTAGACCAACCGCTTATACCCCTCTATTCCCCATCTGTTTATGTGTCTATCCAGATAAGTCTTAAATGTCGCAAACATGTCTGTCTCAACCACCTTACTTGGCAGTGCATTCCAGGCCACCACCCCCTCTGTGTAAAAAAACTTCCCCCGCACATCTCCACTGAAACTTTCCCCCTTATCTTGAACTTGTGCCCCCTTGTAATTATCATTTCTGTCTTGGGAAAAGGCTTCCAACTGTTCACCCTATCTATACCTCTCATAATTTTATAAACTTCTATCTGGTCACCCCGCAATCGCCATCTTTCCAGGGAGAACAATCCCAGTTTATTCAATCTTTCCTCATAGCTAATACCCTCCATACCAGGCAACATCCTGGTAAAGCCTCCACGTCCTTCTGGTGGTGTGGAGACCAGAATTGGACATGATATTCCAAATGTGGCTTAACCAACGTTTTATATAACTGTAACATAATTTGCCAACTTTTATACTCGATGCCCCGATGAAGCCAAGTATGCTTTCTTCACCATCTTTTCCACCTGTGCTGCCAATTTTAAGGATCTGTGGACCTGTACTCCCAGATCTTTCTGTGTGTCTGTGCTGCTGATGGTTCTGCCATTTACTTAATAGCTTCCACCTGAATTGGATCTATCAAAATGCATCATCTCACATTTATCTGGATTAAATTCCATCTGCCATTTCTCTGCCCATTTTTCCAGCCTATCTATATCCTGCTGTATTCTCTGACAATCTTCATCACTATCCACAACTCCAGCAATCTGTAACATTTCATGGTCTTGTTTACACTCTGAACCCTAGTGCCGAATACATAAACTTCATTTGTAACATTCAGCACAAAAGCTTCATTTGTAATATTCACTTAGGGTTCAAAATGTGCATTCAGTGCTCCATCACCAGACTTCCATCATGTTTCTGAAGTGGAGACCTAACCTTGCCATCCTCCCTTGCCAAGTTAACTTTAAACCTGCATCCTCTATCACCTGGAATAGTACAGTGAACGAGCAGAGTTTTTTGTAACACACATTTGATCGTGAACCCTGGTATCAAGGATATCTTAGGGGTTACATGGACATCCAAGTAACAGTCTGCCTTGCGCAAAGCACCGTCATTCAAATGCTTTGAATGCAATGCTGTACCTGCCTCATTTATAGCCTCTGAGAGTGCATTGATGGGAGGCTGGCTGTGCCTGCATTTTAAGTCATGTTTCACAGATTGATAATCACAGAAGTAACAATTCATATGACCATTCACGCAGTGGTCTCCAACCTTTTTAAGCACAAGATCACTTTTAGCATCAAAATGCAGCACAAGAACTACTCTTAAAACTTTGACTTTACTAAAACACCCCAAAATGTACCTACACATAATACTCACCTACGCTTAGTATGACATCTGTGCTTGCACACTATCTGTGAGTGCTGTGAAGTCTGAGTCTCCGGGTCATAGTTTGAAATGGCCAGTCTCATACAGTCCATCAGATGGGCATCGAGGAGACAAGTGCGATACCTGGGCTGCATGATTTTCATTTGAGAAAAAGCCACCTGACAGAGGTTTGTGGAACCAAAGTAGGCCTTTACCTTGAGTGCACAAGATGTCAGAAGACGGTACCTCTCTCTGTTTACAAGTCCCCAAAAGTCTTTGCCCCTTGACTGAGCTTTCTGCTCTACGTCATTTTGCATGGTGATTATTTCCATGTCAAGTCCACTGCTTTGTTTGAACACCTGGTGAGATTTTGCTGTCAGTTCTCCAATATCAACTTGAAGAAAAGGATTTGAGACAAACATAATGATTTGTCCCACCTTGTCTAACTCCTGAAATCGTCTGTGGAATTCCTTTTCCAATTTGTTTGGCTGGAACCCTTTCAGTTTGACCTGTTGGATTTTCTCAAGATTTGGGAAGTGCTCAGTAGTTTTGTTCTTTAACTGGGAGGACCACAGGCCCAGCTTCAACTTGAACACATTCACTGCACTGATCGTGTGTGACAAGTCTCTGCCCTCCCCTGCAGTTCACGGTTCAGCTCATTCAATTTTGCATTTATGTCAAAGTTATGCCAAGTCTAGCAATCACACTTTATCATTTCTTAATTTAAGGAAGGTGACAATTTCAGGGAGCAGATCTAAAAATCTCTAGAAGACTTTTCCTCAACTTAACCACCACCTATCTGCATGAAGGGTTAGCTCACCTTAGGTAGCAACAAGCTCATGGAGTAACAGTTTGAACAAGTGATGTTGCAGATCTCTGGCAAAAATTGAGTTGACGATCTTGACAACAATTGTCATTACTGGAGAAAAGTCAATAATCTTGCTCGCTAGTGCTTGTTGGTGGATTAAACAGTGGTAACTGACAAAGGAGGGGAATTTCAGATCATTTCTGCAAAGTACAACAAAGCCTGCATTCACACCGAGCATTGACGGTGCACCATCTGTTTCTTGGTCAGCATGTTTTTCTCAGTCATCATTTACATTCGTTGTAAACATCCTCACCTCTTGTCCTCTCTTTGGGTGGCAAAAGAGTGAGGAAGTCTTCCTTTGCTGTTGCATCTTTGTTTTTGTTTGCATGGCGTCCAATCGGTTGGGGCACATTCATCATGTCTACGAACTCATCAAACTGCAGTGAGAAACATTCACAGCCTGTTACGTCTTGGTGTATTTGCCGAGACACATCCTTGGACAACAATTCTACCCTTCTGGCTACTGTTAAAGCACCAAGCGGCATGCTCTTGATGGCTGTCATATTTTCATCTTTCTTTTTAAAGTCTTTGTACAAGTTGTCAGCAGCAACCAGTATCGGCTCCTTGATAACTTTGCCATAGGTGAACAGTTTCTCATGTTTTGCCAGTAGATGGCTAATGTGAAAAAATGCTCCTTTCCTTTAGCCACAGGTTTTGAAAAGAATGAATGTTGAGCTTGCAACATTCCCTTTAACTCCCAACTTTCTTTATCCGAATGGAGCTTTTTAAAGGAAAATTTTCTTGAAATGCTTTGTCTTATGATGCCGTTCCAAATGACCTCTTTTACTCAAGGCCAAACTCTGTTGACAAATGAGACAAATGGTTTTGCCTTTGACAAATGCAAAGAGAAATTCACTTCCCATTCTTGGATGGAAATGCATGGTTTTTGCCCTGTTCGAGGTCACTGGCTCCTTGCATCATTTTGTCTTCACCCAGCTTAAATTATGTTTTGGTGCCTGTGTTTTGGCAGCCAATGGGCTGATTCGCTTGTCATCACGAGAAGCTTGGGATCCATGCATTTTTGGCGCTGTTCGGCAGTCAAAGGCTGGAATTCTCCAGCCGTTCACGCTGGTGTGATTCTCTGGTCCCGCCGGCAGCGCGCACCCGCCCACGAGTTTCCCACCGGCCTGTGGTGGCCTCAATGATAATTCCCATTGACAGCGACGGGACCTGAGAATCCCACTGCTAGGAAACAACGTGCCACCTCTCGCCGGCGGGAAACACACAGCTGGGAGGTCGGAGAATCTCGCCCCTCTGTGTTTTGGCAGCCAATGTGTTGATTCGCTCGTCATCATGAGAAGCCCAGGTTCCACACATTTTCATCAGCAGTTCGGCAGCCAATGACAATCGACTTTTCAAAACTCCAGGACTGACCTGTCGAATGCGTTTGACTATTTGAAGACCACTGCAATAAGGAATGCACAGAAATGCAACACATCTCATTCAAGAATAGTGTCCCTATCTCCTCTCTAGGCATCACAATGTGAAAATCAAGGGTGTGCCACATCCTCTACATTTGATACTATGACAGGCCACAACAAATCTCAATGTTCATGAGCAACTGCATAACAAAAAAATATGATGCATATACTTACAAGTGCACACCATATGGAAGAATTACTTTTCTGCTCATAATTTCCGAAGTTTAATTTTCCTTCCATCATGTCTAGTTACAATCATTAGCAACTGAGGTAGGGGCGTTCTGCTTAGTTTTATGTCCCAATGGTGGCTGTCCTTTGGAGACCCAAGGCCTTGAGGGCTCCAGCCTACTGAGGGTCCCCTGCACTGATGCAGGTGGATCCCCCTTAGCCATGCCTCCTGTCCATCCAATTTCTTGAATGGTCATTGATTGTCCCGCACTCTTTGAACGATGTCATTGAAAGTAGATTGTCACTCCCGATCACCTTTTGCCAAAATGCATCACCTCACACTTCCCTATATTAACTTCTATTTGCCACTGTGGAGGTGAGAGATATTGTGGAGGAGCAAGTAGGCAGCCTTAGTGCTGGTAAGGACATATTTTGTACATTTGAGGAAAAGGTTTAAACTTTCTGGAGTTCTTTAGGGAGATAAGATTTCCTTTTAGAGTGGTTAAAAATTCCTTTCTGAGAGGTTGGGGAGCCCCTTTGTGAGAAGCCAGTACCTTTTTGGGGAGGTCAGGTAACTTTTCATTGAATTATAGGATCCCCACAGTGCCTAAAGAGACCATTCAGCCCATCGAGTCTGTACCAACCCTCGAGGCAGTATATCACCCAGACCCTCTCCTTGTGACCCCACTAAACCCCCTAACCTACACACCTGGGGACACTAAGGGGCAATTTAACATGGTCAATCCACATAACCTGCACATCTTCAGACAGCGAGAAGAAACCAGAGCACCCGGAGGAAACAGACAGTGACCCAAGGCCAGAATTGAACCCGGGTCCCTGGCACTGTGAGGCAGCAGTGCTAACCATTGTGTCAATGTGCCTCCTTTTGGGCGAAGTCAGGTGCAGATTGTTAAGTTTAGACATGAATTTGCGTGAAAAGTGGATAAGGTCTGTGGATCTGTTCAGCTTTCAAATCATTTAAATCCCTGCCCTTTAAATTTTGAAAAATAAAACAACCCACAGTTGAAAAAACCCCTGCTTGCAACTTCCTTGATTTTTATTAACATTATAGTATTATTTTTGGTTGACTTCTTTCACAACTTATCATTGTCACAGTGAGATGTGTGTAGGTTCACTGACAACTCCAAGTTATTATGAAGGAATTAGCTGTCCGTGATGTGGGACTATAAATACAATTATTTGTTTTTATTAAGGAATAAGCATTTGAAGAGATTTAAATGTATTGAGTGGGCTTCGATCAATAAGACTGTTTTTAATACAGTGAAGTCCGTAATAGATACTTAAAACATTATTTTAATTCATATCTGCATGGCTCCTGATGTCTGCCCATGATGGATACTGGGTGAGTTGCCACGGAGTGTGTAGGGGCAAATGCTGATGGGTGAGGGGGAAGGGCTATCATGGTGTGGCATTAAGTTGGAATAGGGCCATTGGGGGTAGGTTAAGAGACATGAGGTGTCTCCCCCACGGAGTTGGGGGTAGTGTGTTAAAGTGGATTGGGGACTGGCTATCCGACAGGAAGCAAAGAGTCGGAATAAATGGGTGTTTTTCCGGTTGGAGGAAGGTAACTAGTGGCGTGCCGCAGGGATCGGTACTCGGGCCGCAACTATTTACCATATATATAGATGATCTGGAGGAGGGGACGGAGTGTAGGGTAACGAAGTTTGCAGACGACACAAAGATAAGTGGAAAAGTGAATCGTGTGGAGGACGGAGAAGATCTGCAGAGAGATTTGGACAGGCTGAGTGAGTGGGCGAGGATATGGCAAATGGAGTATAACGTTGATAAATGCGAAGTTATACACTTTGGAGGAAATAATAACAAATGGGATTACTATCTCAATGGAAACAAATTAAAACATGCTACTGTGCAAAGGGACCTGGGGGTCCTTGTGCATGAGACGCAAAAGCCCAGTCTGCAGGTACAACAGGTGATCAAGAAGGCAAATGGGATGTTGGCCTATATCGCGAGGGGGATAGAATATAAAAGCAGGGATGTCTTGATGCACCTGTACAGGGCATTGGTGAGGCCGCAGCTGGAATACTGTGTGCAGTATTGGTCCCCTTATATGAGGAAGGATATATTGGCATTGGAGGGAGTGCAGAGAAGGTTCACCAGGTTGATACCGGAGATGAGGGGTTTGGATTATGAGGAGAGGCTGAGGAGATTGGGTTTGTACTCGTTGGAGTTTAGAAGGATGAGGGGGGATCTTATGGAGACTTATAAGATAATGCGGGGGCTGGATAGGGTGGAGGCGGAGAGATTCTTTCCACTTAGTAAGGAAGTTAAAACTAGAGGACACAGCCTCAAAATAAAGGGGGGTCGGTTTAAGACAGAGTTGAGGAGGAACTTCTTCTCCCAGAGGGTGGTGAATCTCTGGAATTCTCTGCCCACTGAGGTGGTGGAGGCTACCTCGCTGAATATGTTTAAAGCGCGGATGGATGGATTCCTGATCGGTAAGGGAATTAAGGGTTATGGGGATCAGGCGGGTAAGTGGTACTGATCCACGTCAGATCAGCCATGATCTTATTGAATGGCGGGGCAGGCTCGAGGGGCTAGATGGCCTACTCCTGCTCCTATTTCTTATGTTCTTATGGAAGGTATAGAGGCCATGGGGGCTGGGTAGAAGGGCTTAGATTGGCATGGAGGGCAAAGGGGCCTTGCTGGATGCATGGAGGGCATGAATTAGTATGAATAGGCATGGAAAGTGTGTGGGAGGGTGATGGGATGTGGACAATAGTGTTATTAAGTGTTTTATTCTTTTTATTACAACTAAGAAAAATCCCTTTTAAACAGCCTGTCTTGACACCCAGCAGCCCTGTGGCTCCCTCTGCATTGTTTTTGGAGGCAGTGGACCAGACTCTCATTAGTTCTTATTTCCCATAACAAAAATCCGACTGCTCGTGGTTCTCTCTCTCAAGTTGGGTTGCAGAGTCAGGAAATTTCCTGATTCTACATACGTGAGCTCGGAGTGAAAATTCAGGCCTGAGATTATGAACAGCTTGGGCTTAACCTGGGACTGTGGCCAGGGAGGAAAAGAGAATCAGTGGCGAGGTTTTGGAGTTTGCTGCGGGGTTTAAAGACAATTGCTTTAGTCTTCCCGGTGTTCAGCTGGGGGGCAAAAAATTGACCATTCACCCCAGACTGGATATCAGAAAAGCAGGGTGAAAGCACAGGGAAGGATCAATCAATAGCATAATTGATGTACAAATGGAAACTGACCCAATATTGCTGATGTTGGAACAGCGTATAGGTGAGAAAGAGGAGGTAGCTAAGCTTAGGATCTTTGGAATCTCCTTCAGTGATGTGGCTGGTGGTGAGGAACAAGGAACCATTGATGGAAATGCTCCTGGTAGGAGTGACACCATGCAAAAGCATTTCTTCTGACCTGAACAATGGGCGAGAGAGAGGGAGAGAGACATTGGAGGGATATAATGTCGAGACCTTCTGCAGAGAGAGCAAATTGTAACAGGAGGGGATGCTGCACCATATATTCAGATTCGTAGTGAATGTCAATCCGGCAGTAGCACTGAAGACTTGTGCTCCAGACTTGCTGCACCCCTAGCCAAGCTCTTCCAGTACAGTTACAGCACTGGCATCTACCCAACAATGTGGAAAATTGCTCAGTTATGTCCTGCACACAAGAAACAGGGCAAATCCAACCCATCAGTCTACTTTGGATCATCAGTAAAGTGATGGAAGGCGTCACCAACAGTGCTATCAAGCAGCATTTACACAGTAATAACCTGCTCACGGACGCTCAGTTTGGATTCTGTCAGGGGCACTCAGCTTCTAACCTCATTACAGCTTTGGTTCAAACATGGACAAAAGAGCTGAACTCCAGAGGTGAGGTAAGAGCAAGATTTGACCAAATGTGACATCAAGGAGCCCAAACAACGCTGGAGTCAATGGGAATCGGGGCAAAAAGTCTCCACTGGTTGGAGTCATAACCTACTGCAAAGGAAGATGGTTGTGGTTGTTGGAGTTCCAAGACAAAGCAGCCCATCTGATTGGCACCTCTTCCACAAACACTGAATCCCTCCACCACCAATGAACAGTAGCAGCAGTGTGTACCACCAATCCGGCAGTAGCACTGAAGACTTGTGCTCCAGATTTGCTGCACCCCGAGTCAAGCCGTTCCAGTACGGTTACAACACTGGCATTTATGTGACAATGTGGAAAATTGCTCAGTTATATCCTGTACACAAGAAACAGGACAAATCCAACCCAGCCAATTACCAACCCATCAGTCTACTCTCAATCATCAGTAAAGTGATGAAAAGGGTCATCAACAGTCCTATCAAGTGGCACTTAATCAGCAATAACCTGTTCACTGAGGCTTAGTTTGGGCTTCACCAGGGTCACTCAGCTCCTGACCTTAATTTAATGCAGCCTTGGTTCAAACATGGACAAAGAGCCGAATTCTCGAAGTGAGGTAAGAGTGACCGCCCTTGACAGCTAGGCAGCATTTAACTGAATATGGCATCAAGGAGCCTGAGCAAAGCTAGAATCAATGGGAATCAGGGCAAAAACTCTCCACTGGTTGGAGTCATACTTATTATAAAGGAAGATGGTTTTGGTTGTTCGAGGTCAATCATATCAGTTCCAAGATATCAGTACAGGAGTTCCTCAGGGTAGTGTCCTCGGCTCATCCAACTTTATCAATGCTTCGTCAATGATCTTCCATCATGACGTCAAAAGTGGGGATGTTCACTGATGACTGCACAATGCTCAATAACATTCACAATTCCACACAGATTAAAGCAGTCCATGTCCAAATGCAACAAGACCTGGACGATATCCAGGCTTGGGCTGACAAGTGGCAAATAACATTCATGCCACACAAGTACCAGGCAATGACCATCACCAACAAGAGAGGATCTAACCATCATCCCTTGACATTCAATGGCAATACCATCATTGGATCCCCCACTATCAACATCCTGGGGGTTACTATTGTAGAGAAACTGAACTTACTAGCTATATCAATCCTGTGGCTACAAGAACAGGTGAAAGGCTAGTAATCTTGCAGTGAGTAACTCACCTCCTGACTACCGAATGCCAGTCCATCAGCTACAAGGTCCAAGTCAGGAGTGTGATGGAATACTCTTTACTTGTCCAGATGGGTGCTCCAAAAACACTCTAGAAACTCAACTCCATTCAGGACAAAGCCGCCCACTTAACTGGCACCTCTTCCAAAACATTCACTCCCTTCACTACCGATGAACAGTGGCAGCAGTGTGCACCATCTACTAAATGCACTGCAGGAACTCACCAAGGTTCCTCAGGCAGCATCTTCCAAATCCATGACCACAACTGTCTAGAATGCCAAAATAAGAAGTCTCACAACACCAGGTTAAAGTCCAACAGGTTTATTTGGTAGCAAATACCATAAGCTTTCAGAGCGCTGCTCCTTCGTCAGATGGAGTGGAAATGTGCTCTCAAACAGTGCACAGAGACACAGAAATCAAGTTACAGAATACTAAGTATTCTGTAACTTGTACTAAGTATTAGTATTCTGTAACTTGATTTCTGTGTCTCTGTGCACTGTTTGAGAGCACATTTCCACTCCATCTGACGAAGGAGCAGCGCTCCGAAAGCTTATGGTATTTGCTACCAAATAAACCTGTTGGATTTTAACCTGGTGTTGTGAGACTTCTTACTGTGTTCACCCCAGTCCAACGCCGGCATATCCACATCATGACTAGAATGACAAAGCCAGCAGATACCTGGGAACACCACCACCTGGAAATTGCCCTCCAAGTCACTTACCATCCTGACTTGGAAATACATCGCTGTTCCTTCACTGTCACTGGGTCAAAATCCTGGAACTCCCTCCCTAACAGCACTGTGGGTGCATCTGTGCCTCAGGGACTGCAGCGGTTCATGAAGGCAGCTCACCACCACCTTCTCAAACGCAACTATGAATGGGCAATAAACGCTGACCTAGCTAGCGGTACCTATACCCTGTAAATGAATTAAGAAAAAATACAATTCAACTTCTGGGGGGGCTATGAACATGAATATCTGCTGGTGTAGGATTCAGACTCAGATTCTTAAGCTGGGGCTCAGTGCTGCATCTATCAGGCTGCCATTTCTTTAGGAGCGAGCAATAATCCTTGTACAGATGCAATATGGAAGTACCAACCATGCAATATTTAAATGCAAGTGTGTTAAGCTTTCACCATCTCCTTGGCGCTGGGTGATTCAGTGATTTATAATGCTGTTATCAGCTTGTTGTGGGGGAGGGACCTGTTTGTTTGGTGTCACAGTGCAACATGAGGACTGGCGTTGGGAAGTCTTCTGTCCCTTTTACTTCATATTCTCAAATTGGAAGTTCGTGATGACGAGGTGACAATTTAGAAACTGAATAAAAGCAAGTAGAAAGAGGTAAAATTGGGAGAGTTTAACTGCAGCTGTGCAATTTTTAGAGGACGGAACAGTGAATGTTGGAAATAGAAACCTGCTGCTCTATCCACATTTAAAAACCTCTAAAAACAGTACAAAAATGTTTTCAAATGTCATCAGAACAGTTCCAGGTTTGTTTATTCATCACCCGATCATTTAGAGTTGAATATTTTCTCACTTTCCTGAGGTGACTCTGCACCACCCCGTGCTGCAAGAACTTTGGGACTTGTGAGAGAGTGACCCTGAGGGTAAATGACTAGCCCGACGTTTAACCCCCGGCAGCAGAGTAGAGGTTTGGAACTAGCCATCGGCAAAATCTCAAACGTGAGCCATGCAGTTTCCTTCTTCTCCATGACTCTGCTCATTAGCACTGCCCTTGAAGAGCTGAAGTTTCCTTTGTTGGATAAATATAATCACTACATGCATTCAAATCTCACCAACATGATTTCAGGCCAGATAAGTCATTGCGGCTTTGAGATGAATTAACGCTCAATTGCTCGAGCCATTCACTGAAAGGTGCAGGAATGTTCTTGCCAGAATTATTTAAACAGTCACAGTCGAAAATACAGTTACCCGCAGCATTTCACCATTCACTGTGCTAAGATACAGATATGATTGCATGGTCCTCTGGAGTAACCATCTTACTAAGTAATCCAGTGGGCCTAATAAATGCTGTTGCTTTTTTAAAATTAAACAGAATGGCGACACTTTATATTATGCTTCAATCCTCTTTGCAAAACAGAATGAGATTTTTTCTGTGCTATGGAGAGACTGGATGACACCGTTCTAATTACCTTGCTATCACAGGAGTCTGCGAAGATCTTTGTTTGGGTGTGAGCAATTACTAGTCTTTCCGATTGGTTATTTTATTTATGTTGTTCCTGATGTCCTTCATTAGATGCTCCCCTGGGCGCTGCCTCATAAGCTCTCTTTGTCTCCAGAACTCCTGCTGCTCTGCTTGTAAGTGCAGTCTGTCCTTTCATGTTTTGTGGTCAGAGCCCCAGGATGTCAGCAGGCTTGCTGCTGTTTTGCTGGGCCACTGGAGCAGTTGGCAGCCACTGGTATTCTACAGGGAATACTGGACTGGAGAGAGAAAGCAGCCATGCATAGTGTAATTTACATCTGATTGATGAAGGCCTGAACAGTACAGAAACAATTAATTTGTACCATGGTTCCTGTGGACCTCAAACCTGAGGATATTTTCCCCCCCTCTTTTGTTCCCTCACTTCAGTTTCTCTTTTGATCAAGTCATCAGCCATTCTGCGCCGGCTGCCTTAGACACAGATTAATCAGATTATTTACACTGGGCAATTGGCTAGTGCTGGAGATTTCATTCAAAAAAAAACATTTTCATTGCTTGATTGCTGAGCTGCAGACGAAGTGGCCGTTCTGAAACAAAGATTATCTTTTCAAACAATGTACTTGTCTACGAGAATGGTTTTAGTTCATATTTGCTTGTGAAACGTTGTGATGGCAGGGCAATTCCTGTGGATCCAGCATGAAATAAGCACGTGCTTTACAAATAATTTTAAATAGAAAACATACTGGGACTGAGAATTTGATGCGCACCTTGGGATTTAGCCTGGATACATTTTGTGTAGGATGGTCGAAGTCAAACGCTCATCCAAGTGTTCCAGTTCCTCAGTTGATTGGGCTTTCTGAGGGGAAAGATAAGCTTTGACTGTCTCAATAATATCTGAAGTGTCGAAGCTCAAACCCGAACATGTAAGAATGTGTGTGTGTGCATTTCTTTATAAAGCCTTTTGTTGGCCTGGAGGCTATTGAGGATGTTTGCATCACTGCTGGGAACACCTGGAATATGGTTTTATTTTCCAATAGTGATGTATCTTTGTTGTACAGTGTGCTCCAGATGGAAGATGTGAAGATGATAATGCTCAGCAATTGTCACATTGGATTGTTTACTAATTTTTTGTTTCTCATACATAGCGTAGGGCTTTCGAGATCTAGCAAAAGCTTCAATTTTCACTTAGCTATCAGAGTATAAAGATACAGCAATCTCACAATCCTGTAATGTCACTTCTTAATTTATTTACTGTAGATTGTTGAAAAGGGGTGAAGGTGATTTTTGGATGATAGTTTCATTTTTGGATAGTGAATAAGTGAAAGAGTTCAGGAACAACACTGACGGTATCAAATTAAAGCTTTATTACTACATGGTATGTAGATTCTTTTGTCTTTTTCTACCATGGCATCTACCTTTGTACCATGGGATGTCATTCCCACTCTCCTAGCAATCATTTCAGATTGTGCACACTTTACGATTTTTGGAAGGAAAGAAGTGACAATTGAAAGAAACTAGACAGAAGCAACACCAGAAATGTGTGGCACACAATTGTTTGTACTCCCATACCAGAAAATGCAGGCAGGAGAGCATTGGTTTAATTGTCAATGAATTATGTTGTATACTGCCAAGCTAACGTACTGAGACACTGAACTGCCAGAACCTTCTTAAGTTCATAGAAACATAGAAAATAGGTGCAGGAGTAGGCCATTTGGCCCTTCGAGCCTGCACCACCATTCAATATGATCATGGTTAATCATGCACTTTCAGTATCCCACTCCCGCTTTCTCTCCATACCCTTTGATCCCTTTAGCCATTAGAGCCACGTCCCGCTCCCTCTTGAACATATCTAACGAACTGGCCCAGCAGCTTTCTGTGGTAGAGAATTCCACAGGTTCACAACCGCTGAGTGAAGAAGTTCTTCCTCATCTCAGTCCTGAATGGCTTATCCCTTATTCTTAGACTGTGACCCCTAGTTCTACACTTCCCCAATGTTGGGAACATTCTCCTCGCATCTAGCTTCTCCAGTCCCATCAGGATTTTATATGTTTCTATGAGATCCCCTCTCATTCTTCTAAATTCCAGTGAGTACAAGCCCAGTCGATCCAGTCTTTCTTCATATGTCAGTCCTGCCATTTCGGGAATCAGTCTGGTGAACCTTCATTGGATTCCCTCAATAGCAAGAATGTCCTTCCTCAGACAAGGAGACCAAAACTGCACACAATACTCAAGCTGTGACCTCACCAAGGCCCTGTATAACTGCAGCAAAACATCCTACTCCTATACTCAAATCCTCTTGCTATGAAGGCCAGCATGCCATTAGCTTTCCCCACCGCCTGCTGTACCTGCATGCTAACTTTCAGCGACTGTTCCACCATGACACCCAGGTCACGTTGCACTTCCCCTTTTCCTAAATTGCCACCATTCAGATAATAATCTTCCTTCCTTTTTTTGCAACCAAACCTCACATTTATCCACATTATGCTGTATTTGTCAAGTATTTACCCACTCAGCCAACTTGCCCAAGTCACCTTGCAGCCTCTTAGCATCCTCCTCACAGCACACTGCCACCCAGCTTAGTGTCATTTGCAAATTTGGAGATATTGCATTAAATTCCTTTGTCCAAATCATTAATGTATATTGTGAATAGCTGGGGTCCCAGCACTGAACCCTGCGGTACCCCACTAGTCACTGCCTGCCACTCTGAAAAGGACCCATTTATTCCCACTCTCTGCTTCCTGTTTGCCAACCAGTTCCCTAGCTACATCAACACATTACCCCCAATACCCCATGAGCTTTAATTTTGCTCACTGATCTCTTGTGTGGGACCTTGTCAAAAGCCTTTTGAAAGTCCAGACACACAACATCCACTGGTTCACCCTTGTCTCCTCTACTGGTCATATCTTCAAAAAATTTCAGAAGTTTTGTCAAGCACAATTTCCCTTTAGTGAATCCATGCTGACTTCGACTGATCCTGTCACCGCTTTCCAAATGCTCAGTTATTACATCCTTAATAATTGACTCCAGCATTTTCCCCACCACCGATGTCAGGCTAACCCAGTGGTTCCCAAACTTTTTTCACTGGGCCACACTTTCGGAATATAAATTTGCTTGCGCCGCACCAAATTTTGTATTGATAAGAAATACATTCAAAAACAAAAAAAACCAACTCCTAGCAGTGCTTGATTCATAACATAGAACACAACTACTTTATAATATGATCATGGGACGTCCAGAAAGTATAAAACAATCACTTTGGAAAAATATCTAATCCATGTTTAAATGTTTCTTTGATTGTCCTTGAATCTTCCCGCCATACTTGCCATCCTCACTTGCCACACCAGTGTGGCGCGCTGCACCCTTTGGGAACCACTGGGCTAACCGGTCTATAATTCCCCGTTTCCTCTCCCCCTCCTTTTTCAAAAAATAGGGTTACATGAGCTACCCTCCAATCCATTGGAACTCTTCCACAGTCTACAGAATGCTGGAAAATAATTGCCATTGTGTCCACTATTTCTAGGGCTACTTCCTTAAGTAGTCTGGGATGCAGAGCATCAGGCCCTGGGGACTTATTGGGTTTTAATCCCAGCAATTTCCCCAATACAATTTCCTGACTAATAAGGATTTCCTTCTGTTCCTCCTTCATGCTAGACCCTCTGTCCACTAGTATTTCTGGAAGGTTATTTGTGTCCTTCTCAGTGAAGACAGATCCAAAGTATTTGTTCAGCTGGTCTGCCATCTCTTTGTTGCCTATTATAAATCACAACCTGTCTTAACTTCTATACCTTGGGTTTTTTAGGTTGCCTGTGACAACACATGTTTACAGATGTTGGACGACATATGTCCATTGCCTATACACAAAATAATATTCATTCAAGTAACCAACTTCGTCTCCTTTCCGATGTATAAGCATAACAGCAAGCAAAGGCACAGCAATTTTACAGTGTGGCAGGACTTCTGAAGGCCCAAATAATCACATACTCAATAGCATTACCCACTTTAGTCCAGAAGTACGGCAACAAGCGAGTGAATGCTGCCGCAGAGCCTTCAATTCATGGCATCTATTGTGCCAACACATTTTGAATCAGAATGCAAATCTTGGGGAGATCAAGGCTTTGTGCATCCATAAAACATGTCTGGCATTCAAGCTGAGTTCTGTTAGAATGAAGTAATACTGTTATTATTATTACTCCTAGATTCCCATCTGTCAGCTCAGCGGCAATGCAGCCAAATGAATCCCGTCCAGTGTTGTCATTTTTGAACTAGTCCAGCCACACTAGTCATTTGTATCCATTTCAGCGACATAGCACTCTTGAACTTGATATACGGTGTTTTCTTGTTGTTAATTAGCTTCTTGTTACAGATATCTCAATATTTAAATCACCTATTTCCCACATCTTGAAACATGCTCAAACCATTTTCATCATCCCTGAATTTATGTTATTTCTTATCCAAGCCATGTTAATTTATCAGTTTTGATTCTTTGCATCCTGGAAACGCCCAGGCAAGACCTTTGCCATAATGGAGAGCATTAGCATTGGGTGAAAATCGTAGAACTGCCTGAAAGTTGGAAGTATCACTGCCGAACACGGCAGGAGTGGGGCCAGGGCATGTTTCACTGGCCATTCCAAACAGCAGCTACCTCCAGTCTAGTCAGGTTATGGTAGTCTAGGATGGTTTTTTGATTTGATTTGATATATTGTCACATGTATTGGGATACAGTGATAAGTATTGTTTCTTGCGCGCTATACAGACAAAACATACCGTTCATAGAGTACATAGGGGAGAAGGAAAGGAGAGGGTGCAGGATGTCATGTTACATTCACAGATAGGGTATAGAGGAAGATCAGCTAAATATATGGTAGGTTCATTAAAACGTCTGAGAGCAGCAGGGCGGAAGCTGTTCTTGAGTCAATTGGTACATGATCTCAGACTTTTGTATCTTTTTCACGACGGAAGAAGGTGGAAGAGAAAATGTCAGGGCCCTTGATTATGTTGGCTGCTTTTCCGAAGCAGCGGGAAGTGGAGACAGAGTCAATGGATGGGAGGCTGGTTTGTGTGATGGATTGGGCTACATTCACAACCCTTTGTAGTTTCTTGCAGTCTTGGTCAGAGCAGGAGCCATACCAAGCTGTGATACATCCGGAAATAATGCTTTCTATGGTGCATCTCTAAAAACTGGTGAGAGTAATAATGGACCTGCCGAATTTCCTTCCAAAGTGTGCAGATTAGATCTGGTAAGAGCAAGTCTGAACTTGACGTATTTCTTTGAATAGCCAGGCGACTTATTTGAAGAGGCAGGGTAAAAATTACCTACAAATTTTATTCATAGCCCCAGAAGTGGCACAAAATAGATTCTAACAGTCTTACCTTAACCCAAGGGAGTAGGAGGGTGGGGCTCATGGTGTAAACGGGCATTATTTTTGTCCTTACTGACTCATGCACTCAGATGCAAAGAAGAAATTTGTGCTGAAGAAGGAACATAGAAGGAATATAAAGGAATATAGAAGATGGCCATGGCATCCTCACACGTGGAGGCCATAGAAGCCACTCACCTTGAGCAGCCAGAGACCAAAGGGAGGGCAGAAGATCAGGAGGAAGAGGCTACTATCTGCACACCAGGATTGTGGAAGAGAGGCAGTCTACCCGGTACTACCCTGTGGGAAGTGTGTACAGACCTAGGACATCCACCCTGTTATGACAGAGAATCAGTGATGAAGCCAAGTGACGCTAATCAGTGTGGTGATGACAGTCATAAGTTGCACAGTCCTGCAACAACTCAAGCCACAATCCATCAAGACCCATACCCTGCCAATGGCTGTGAAGGTAACTGTTGCTCTCAACTTCTATGCCTTAGGATCTTTCCAGGAATGGACAGAAGACCTGTGTGGTATATCCCAGCCACCACACACAGCTGCATTAATGCTGTAACTAATGCCATCCTTGCTGGAGTGAGGGATAATTTCAATTTCCCTATAGATTTGGCATCTCAGATGCAAAGGGCCATGGCCTTTGCCCATTTAGTAGGTTTCCCTCAGGTGTAGGGTGTTACTGATTGCACCCATATTGCCACAATGCCCTAACTGAATATGCAGACACCCCTTTGCCAACCGAAACTCAGTTAATGTACAGGTAGTTTGTGATCAGCACAAGGTCTTCCTTCAAGTATGTGCAGGTTCCCTAACAGCGACCTCAACTCCTTCACGTGAAGGAATTCCCAATTCCCTCAGCTATTTCAGTCACTAATGCAGATCTATAGTTGATTTCCGGGGACACGGCCCTTAAGAACTCAGATAATGACCCCCTTCAGGAGTTAACAAACAGAGGCAGAACACAAGTAGAACAGCAGCCATGTTGTCACCAGGATTATCAGCCATTAGCATTTTAAAGATGTACTTCATGTGCCTCAGTGGCTCATATGGAGTTCTGTAATATGCCCCAACAAGGATATGAAGAAATGTATTGGCATGCTGTACAACACTGAGCAGCAGGAGGGTATAAAAATCGATGCTGTTGACAGCATGAGCTCCAGCCTTTGAGGAGAAGGAGGAAGGTGAGGAAGATGATGAGGACAAGGAAGCCCCTGTCCATTTGGGAGGTTCCAAAACGGATGAGGATAAAGAGGCTGCCAATGGCAAAGCAGCTGGGAGGCATGGCCGTAGAATCCCTAAAGTGCAGGAGGAGGCCTTTTGGCTCATCGAGTCTGCACCAACTCTACGAGAGAGCATCTTACCCAAGTCCTCCACCTTATTCTCGTAACCCCGCACATTTACCATGGCTAATCCACCTAATCGACACATCTTTGGACACTAACAGACAACTTAGCTAAGTCAATCCAACTGACCTGCACATCTTTGGATACTAAGGGGCAATTTACCATGGTCAATCCACCTAACCTGCACATCTTCGGGAGGAGGAAACCAGAGCAGCCGGAGGAAACCCACGCAGACACGGGGAGAATGTGCAAACTCAACATAGTCACCCAAGGCCACAATGAACCCGGATCTCTGGTACTGTGAGGCAGCAGTGCTAACCACTGTGCTAGCTGTCCTGGCCACGTAGCCAGGGCTGACTTTGTGCAGGAGAGGATCATCGCCAGACATGTCCTTGAGTAAAATGGACTCTTATGAGATCCTCTGAAATCACAATTGCCATCAGCGTCCCTAGTAACATAATTCCACCTAAAGAATCTTGTACATTGACTCCACAATTGGGACTCCCCATCCCCCACAAGGGCAACCATAAATATTAATTAATTTGACATTTATATGGCTGAAACCCTCACCCTCATAACCATGGGCCTCATCATATTGCAAACAAACATGGCAATAAGTCATTCACAACCAGGCCCCTTCACATGAATGGCAATTACTGTAAATGAAGGGCACATGCTGCCAAATTGTCCATAATCAAACTATGCCACAATGCTGAGAGTGATACAACATCAAAATCTAAACCCTATGCATGCTGATTGCATTGTATGTTGCAGACAAGGCATCTCGTGCATGAGGAACAACAACAGCTCTTTGAATGATTTGGCATACCATCCATTCCAGCCAATGTTCCAGTTTCTGGTGTAGATGCACGTGCAACATTCCTGGCTTCCCTATATCTCTGCTTATCACACAAAACACAACCTATGACACCTGGAATGAAAATGCAGCCAAAGTAGTGGTCACAGCAGATGACTAAGATTACCTGCAAGATATGTGGCCTATCGAGCTGTAGCCAATGTGGATGAATGCCTTGCACCCAGCACTCATGATCAATCTAAAATAAGGGATGTGATGCAGCTAACAGTTGGACAGCATTTGTATATTTGACATTCACCTGACAAGATATGACATCTCCACCGAGGCACAGGGATTTCATCACTGACAATCTACCTCTCAAATGGGCCTTACTGAAGGTTTCTGTTTTATCTGTGCCTGAGTAGCCCAAGTCACGGTAAATCTGCCTCTGACTCCTTACTGCTTCTGGGGTTGGCAACCCCGACTCCCAAAGATAGAGGAGTCTAAAACTAGAGGGCATAGGTTAAGGTGAGAGGAGAGAGATACAAACAGGTCCAGAGGGGCAATCTTTTCACACAGAGGGTGGTGAGTGCCTGGAACAAGCTGCCAGAGGTAGTAGTAGAGGTGGGTACACTTTTGTCTTTTAAAAAGCATTTAGACAGTTACAGGGTAAGATGGGTATAGAGGGATATGGGCCAAATGTGGGCAATTGGGACTAGCTTAGCATTCCAGGGATGGAATAATAAGAAAGGGGACCATGGACATGTTAGGCCGATAGGCCTGTTTCCATTCTGTTAACCTCTAGACTCTATGGCCCTGATTTTACGGCTGCCCGAGGCTCGTAAGTTCGCGCCCGAGGCCAACGGGGAATGCCGTTCTGCAAGCCTCGCCCGCCCTGATTTCAGGGCAGCCGAGCCAGTAAAATCAGGGCCTATGACTCCTATTCTAGCCTGCAATCCCCTCCGAACCGGAGGTTTGAGCCATTCAGCCATTTCTAAAGGTCAGGTTCGCGGAGCTGGGAATACTGCTGTCTCTGCCCATCCACCCACAGGGAGATAAAAACCTGGGTTCCAGTATTCCTCTTGCTTTCTCTGCTGTTGGCATGTTGTATTCTGTCTAATATCCCAAACCAGCAAAAGCCAGTTCAATCCTCTGATTCTTGTCATCCCCGATTTTAATCTTTTCACCATTGAAGGTTGTGCTTTCAGCTGTGGAGGCACTAAAATCTGGAATTCCCTTCCTAAACTCCTCTGCACTCAATGTCTTAAGTGGGTCACTTTCTGATTGGCAGGATGTGACAAGTGGAGCCTTGCAGAGCTCTGAGCTGGGGCCTAAACTATTTACAATTTATGTCAATGACTTAGATGAGGGGAGTGAAGACATGGTAGCTAAATGTGTAGCTGACACAAAGATAGGTAGGAAAGTATGTTGTGACGAAGACATAAGGAGGTTACAGACAGATGTAGATCGGTTAAGTGAGTGGGCAAAATTCTGACAGATGAATTATAATGTGGGAAAAGCTGAAGTTGTTCACTTAAGTGGCAAGAAGATTCATGGTCATCAATCAATTGTTGGAAAAGCCCATCTGGTTCACTAATGTCCTTTTGGGAAGGAAATCTGCTGTCCTTACTCAGTCTGGCCTACATGTGACTCCAGAACCACAGCAATGTGGTTGATTCTCAACTGCCCTCGGGCAACTAACGATGGGCAATAAATGCTGACCAGCCAGTCACGCCCATGTCCCATGAATGAAAGAAAAAAAGAATAGAAAATCTGAGTATTACTTAAGTGGAGGACAGCTGCAGAATTGAAAAGGTGCAGTGGGGTCTTGGTGTACGAGTGCATGAGTCACAAAAAGTTATTATGCAGGTACAGCAAGTCATTAAGAAGGCTGATGAAATGCTATCCTTTATTATAAGAGGAATTGAACATAAACGTAAGGATGTTATGCTTCAGTTATGCCATATCTTGAGACCACATTTGGAATATAGTGTGCAGTTTTGGTTTTCTTATTTTAGGAAGGATGTAAATGCATTGGAGGCGGTTCTGAGGCGGTGTACTAGATTGATACCTGGAATGAGCAGGTTGCCTTATGAAGAAAAGTTAGACAGACTGGGCTCATTTTTTTACTCATTCGTGGGACATGGGTGTCGCTGGCTGGTCAGCATTTGTTGCCCAGCGGGTTTCCTTCCCTAAAGGACATTTGTGAACCAGATGGGATTTTCCGACAATCGACAATGGCTTCATAGTCATCAGTAGACTCTTAATTCCGATATTTTTTATTGAATTCAAATTCCACCATCTGCCGTGGTGGGATTTAAACACAGGTCCTCAGACCATTAGCTGAGTCTCTGGATTAATAGTCTAGCGATAATACCACTAGGCCATCGCTTCCCTCTAATTTTCACTAGAATTTAGAGGAATGAGGGGTGACTTGATCGAAGTATATAAGATCCTGAATGGTCTTGACAAGGTGGATGTGGAAAAGCAGCTTCCTGTCGTGGGCGAGTTCAGAACTGTTTTAAAATTAGGGGCCACACATATAGTAATGACAATGACCATTCTTTAAAGCTATGACAGCACTTAAATTGTTTGGTATTCATTACTCCCTGATCTAAGTAGAACAAACTCACAATGAAGGTTGTGTTTTAATGCCTGAGGCTTTCCCAAATTATTATTGTGAATCTGACCCCAGAAATTACTGTTGGGTCAGGCTATCACATCAGGCAGTTGTAAGTCACTTTTACCTCCTACTCATGGTGGCTCAGTAAATCCGGGCATGAGTCTCTGTTGGCTACTTCTTGTGCACTTGTGACCAAAGACAAAGCACTTTAGCAGAGTTCCAAAAGAACATGGTCCTGTTTCTCATGGTTAAAGATTCATGGATGGTCCAGAAATAGCTTTAAAAATGGTAAAAATACAAAACAACATCGAAATAAAGTACTAGAGTGTTGAGGATTTTATTTTATTCATTCATGGGATATGGGCACTGCCATAGGCCAGCATTTATTGCCCATCCCTAGAATGCAGTAAATACTACAATGTATCCTTGATTAAAAATAATATGTCTAACTTTTGATATCTACTTTAATTTCTGACAAAATAATGTGTTATTAATTTCAATTGGTGCATTGATTCTGTGGTAAAATAATGAAAAACATGCAATTGTTATTTTTTTCATTGGAATATACATGTTATTTTGCAAAGTGCACTATTGATCCATATTTCATGCTGTATCTAAACTGTTACAAAAATGCAATCCTGCACAAAATGAAGGTTATTGAGTATTGAATGAGTTAACTCCCCAAAGCTGGTCATTTCACATTCTGACTGCTCCTAGTTGCTTTGCAACTTTATGTCAGAAGGTTAATGTGTGAATAAAGACAGGCTCCACTAGTAACTTCACAGCAGAGCAGAAGATTCACATGGAAATTAATCCAGAGAGGATAAGCATGTGGAGAACCAGATTACTTGAGGAACCTCAATTTTTAAAGATATTATTCAAAGATATTGGCACCATAATTTTTTAAGGTGTATTGTAGCAATTTAAATGTTGCAGTTTCTCTTGCTTAGCTCCTGCACATCGACAAAAATAACAAGAATTGAAGGACAAATGCGACAAATCATACCAGATACCTATGTTATGTGCAATGGTATATCTCAAAGTATTTTTAACATGCATGAACAGGGGCACGCTCATAATTCAGTTAATATTAATTGACAGCAATATGTGCGGATTTTCTAATAATGCTCTTGGATATAAAAGATCAACTGGACACAGTGAATAGAGGAAAATTGGGTGTGAAGGATCACTCATAATGCAGCCTGCCCAAATTTCTGTCTGAATAAATTAATGTATAAAAAATTGTGTGAGCTTCATTATGGGTATGTGACATCCTTAGTTGATTTATTTCTCTGCACTGTGCCTGGGTGATTCTTTTACATGCACCCAAGCACAATGAGAGGAAAATACATCCCTCTTCACAATTGGGCTGGAACAAATAATTTGAGTGAAGTCAGCCAATTTCAACCTTTGTCAATGGAGATTTTTTTTTCTTTGCAATGCTGACCATAATTTTGTTATGAATGAATAACATTTGTATTGAAGTTGAAAGTATTAACTTTTTTTGCAGTCCCCTCCACGACACACACCATTCCCTGACTGAGATGGTAGGGAGGCTAATGCAATTCTGTAGCTGTTTCTGAGAGCCATGTACCACCAGACTACCAAATGATATTTATTGGGTGAAAAAAATAACATTGACAACAAAATAAACTTCAAGGATTGACGTTGGTATGTTGGATCATTCCATCCCACTCACTTGTCAAGCTGTTCAGTAGTTATTTCAATGCCAAAAGTGATAATACAGGCCCCCACCTCAGCATGGCATGGTATATTCTCTTTAGTCCATCTCTTTGCTAAGTAAGTCAAATTAAAATGAGAATATGGGTTTTAAATTTGACATGCAGGATGAATTCCTTCATTCGATAAAACAGTGCTCAGTGGCACCCAACAGGAATGTACTGGTGGAGATCTTGTGGGGTCCATTACTGACTTTGATTTTCCAGCCTTTTGAATGTGCATACGAAAGCTAAGTGTCTGGATTTGTCCTTGATGAATATATTCTATATGTTAACAGTACAAATGTTTATGAATCAATTTCAAAGCATTTTTATTTTCATTTTTTCTTCCCTCTCCTCTCCCACAATGATTAAGTTTTGCTGGGTTCAGTGTTGTAAGTGCTGGCAGCCACATTAAATCATAACTAGGTTTCATTTGTAAACTAACACCTTGCAGATTGGCCAGCTATTTAACCATGAAGGGCAATGTAATTAAGTGTAATCCTGTCCTCCCCTGATGCCAACTGGATGATGTTTGGAATAACTGGCTGATTTATTTCCGATGTGGAGATGCCAGTGTTGGACTGGGGTAAACACAGTAAGAGTTTTAACAACACCAGGTTAAAGTCCAACAGGTTTATTTGGTAGCAAATGCCATTAGCTTTCGGAGCGCTGCTCCTTCGTCAGATGGAGTGGAAATCTGCTCTCAAACAGGGCACAGAGACACAAAATCAAGTTACAGAATACTGATTAGAATGCGAATCTCTACAGCCAACCAGGTCTTAAAGATGCAGACAATGTGAGTGGAGGGAGCATTAAGCACAGGTTAATGCTCAGGTCCCTCCACTCACATTGTCTGTATCTTTAAGACCTGGTTGGCTCTGAAAGCTAATGGCATTTGCTACCAAATAAACCTGTTGGACTTTAACCTGGTGTTGTTAAAAATCTTACTGTGATTTATTTCCACCAGCCCAGCTAACCCCCACCTCCTCCTCTCCCACCAACAACCCAAGGAGGATGAAGGCAACTTTATCAGCTCAACTGCCACCTGGTTCAGACTTGCTAACTCAGAACAGACAGCGAATGAAAGTTGGAGCTTTCTGGTCCAACTTTTCCTGTTTGGATTAAGACTTGTGACTTAATTTTGATGGGATTATTTGCTTTTCTTCCCAGATCTCAGAGCTTTAATTCTGGTAAGGAGGGTATGCAATTTGCAGTACTTGAGCGTGATCAATATATCCACAAGTCAAGTTGTTGGGGGGAAAGTCCTAGTGGGATAATTTTTCTTCCCTGTGTTTTGCGATCACATCATTGAGGAAGGATTCCTCAGAATGCTCCCTGTACTGGATTTGTAAAAACACTTACAATGAAAATGTTAACAATTTTGCTCCCAAATTGCACATACTGAAAACTTTCCCCCATGTGGGGTGGCACAGTGGTTAGCACTGCTGCCTCACAGTGCCAGGGACCCGGGTTCAATTCCAGCCTCGGGTGACTGTGTGGAATTTGCACGTTCTCCCCGTGTCTGTGTGGGTTTCCTCTGGGTGCTCTGGTTTCCTCCCACAGTCCAAAGATGTGTAGGTTAGGTGCATTGGCCGTGCTAAATTCTCTCTCAGTGTACTCGAACAGGCGCCAGAGTATGACGACTAGGGGATTTTCACTGTAACTTCATTACAGTGTGAATGTAAGCTTACTTGTGACTAATAAATAAACGTTAAAATGTGAAAAGAAGCATTGTCATAATGGCATATGTTATCATTAATCAATCACATCAACAATATCTTTGCACAAGATATACAAATTCATATTATTTTGCTCTTAGCTATGGAATTCCATTTATAATGCTTGTAATACATATTCTCAGCTGAAAAATTAATGACAATGAGTGGCCAAAGAAAATCTGTTGCACACTCGAAAGGTCCCTTTATTAAAAGAAAATATTGACTGCCATTTTTGAGTAATACATTGAACTCCTGCCCTATTTATGCAATATGATGTGAAAAATTGGTTCATCAGCATTTTACCAAAATTCTCCTGTTGTGCATTGAACTGATTTTTAAAAACAGTGTCAATCAAATTTTAGATTTCTGACAACTCACTAAAATTAACAAAAAACAAATCCACCATGTCTTGAGAATATCTCAAAACTCCCTGCAATATCAGGTTTTGATCCCCATTACCCGACTGCCACAGAGACAATAAAAACCGAAAGTGCGAGATCAGTTCGGGTCTGGTGTTAAAATTTCTGCCAAGGTTAAGGCAGAATTCTGACTGTAACTCAGTTCACCCCAAACAGCACATTTATTTTCTCCATTTTCACTTTGGCTGTATAAATGTTTTCCTTTTTCATGACAAATGTGTAATGACAACACCTAACAGCAAATGTGTTTGTGTTTTACCGTGGCATTTTCTGAGTGTGTGCTAGATGACTTTGTGTACGTTTGCAGTAGACCCAAAGGTCCCAGGGTCAATTGGCAACACGAGTGCTTTATTGGATCCGTTTAGTATTTCTCCAGGCTTCACCAGTGTATCAGCCACAAGCATGAGTTTTAGCTGCTCCTTTCCAAATGGCCCTACCTTCTGCATGCAAATAACTGAATAAAAAGCATCTGGATAAAACAACAAAAAGTCTATTGTGTTTGTAATCCTGCTCTCTCCGAGCAGTCACCGTTAAATAATACAGCCAGTACCTGAGATGTGTCATGTGCAGTTTTTCCCCGGTGATTAAAGATCTTAGTCTGTTATTTGTGACATTTTATTGTTAGTTTTGTTGGGTTTCAAAAATATCCAAGGGACCAGTTGCAACACAGTTAGTGTTTATATTACTTTACAGTGCTTATGGTGACTGAATTTTAGTGATGTGACCAGCAAACGAATGAAGGAATGTCAGTGATTGCTCCCGTCACTCTCGATTTTTTATTTTTAATGCAAAACTTTTATGAGCATGGAAGCAATAATATATGAAAGCTGGACTGAAAAAGTTTTTGCTGTAATGGGTGCAGTGCCTGATGAAGTGTGAACTGCATCCAGCAGCATGAACTGTTATTTCTGACTACAGAAACTGAGTCTGTTCACAAATACCCTCGCATGGTGTTAACAAATGTTCTCCATTGGTTTGCTTGCTACAGTACAGGTGAAATATAAATGCAAATTGGTCTTTTGTTGAACGTCTCTTTAAAAAGTGATCAAATGATAGAGACAGTGTCATACTTCATCTCATGATGTGGTGCCTCCTTGAATGGAATTTATAATTTATTTATCTGTTCTTCATTTTGTTTTTCATCAAGAATCCCCTCTCTGTTGTTAAAATTGTTCCTTACCAGGATACTTTCCTTGGGCTTTCATGAATCATCATCACTGACCAAAAAAAATGAATGTAAAATATGGAGACAGCCATTAAAAGTTTGTTGAAATATCTGATGTCACCTCTCCTAACACCCATTTGAAATTACCTCCAAAGAGGTACATGGGCTTGGGCATGATGCTCTGAATTTTACCTCTCCTTATGTGAGGAAGTGTTGGCTTCACCCTGCACTTCCTATGGTGACTGAACTGTGACTGGGAACTTATTATTTGAAGAACATTGGGCCTAATCCTCACCCCACTACCTCAGAACACACTACTATGCTTCCAATGATATTGTGCTATCTGTAGAATATGAACGTCCCAAAAGTCTAAAGTTTCTTTAATCTCTTTACACATTTCCAATTGTACATTCTTGAGAACCATTAATAAATATGGAATCATACAGTATAGAAGAGGTCCTTCAGCCCATTGAGTCTGCACCGACAAAACTACACTAAATCTACACTAATCCTACTCTCAAGCACTTGGCCCATAGCCTTGAATGTTATGACATTTCAACTGCTCATCCACATACCTTTCAAAGATTGTTAGGTTTCGGCCTCTACTACTCTCTCAGACAGTGGATTCCAGACTCCCCTCAATCTCTGGGTGAAAAAATGTTTCCTCAGATCCTCCCTAAACATCCTGCCCCTTGCTTTAAAATTATACCCCTTGTTATTGACCCCTCAATTAAGGAGAGCAGCTGATTCCTATCCAACCTGCCCATACGCCTTATAATCTACCCAGAAATACCATCTAAATAGTATTTAGATCTGTTACCTGATGAACGCAGGAGCTCTCTTAACTTCTCCTTTAAGATCAGTGGCTTGAATCAATGCAACAGCTTGTTAAAGACTGGTGGCATTTTCTGGATTTGTGTCACTACCTGTGGCTCCAACCATTGGAGTCGGGAAGAGGTCTGGCATTGCTTATTGCTGCTGGGTCTGTACCGTTGCCAGTGGGAGCAAGGAGATTCCACAGCCAGGGCTTGGCTTTAGCTCCACTCTGTCTTCAGCCTGTTAACAGAGCTTCACATGTTAAGAAACAGCCTCCTACAATTTGGCAAGGAGAGATCACATTTCATTCCAGGCTCTGAAAAGTGTGAAGCGCAGCGATGAGATTTGATGGATATATTTCACAAATATCATTTATCTCAGTCTTCCAGAGGAATGTACAATCCTCCCAACATTACATCTGATCCCAGAACTTTCACCGAGAAAACCGTTCCAGGTGTTAATCACTCATTGAATGAAAAATACTCCTTGATACGATTTTTCTAAATTTGCTTTTTCTTTACTAGTTTGTACCGATGTTCCCTGGTCTCTCACTTTATTCCACATGCTATCTCATGTTCCTTTTATAACATCCCTTCTCAATCACCCTTTTAAGACTGAACCAACCATGTTTTCCCACAACTTTATTCCCTGACACTGGATAGCTTTTTTGCTGTTCTTCTCTTCACTGTTTCCAGAGCTTACGTGGTGCTTGTACATCCATGACAAGAACTGAATTCAATATATGAGGTTCAGCCTGACCAGAGCAGAATGCAGCTTTAACCTGTTAGGTTCAGACTTAAACACTTTTGATTCGGCCAGTATAGCTCAGAATTCAGTTTGGGTTATTAATTACTGCTCTATCGTGGCTGCATGTGAATAATGCCGCCAGTGTTCCCCACATCCTGAGAAATAATTTATTTGGAGTACTAACAATCCAGTATCTCATTCAGCCTCTCCCCTCGCTAGTCCAACACCATTCAGGAATTTCCCACATGTTAAAAGAAAATGCAAATAGAAACGTAAGAGAAAAGAGAATACTAAGATGCAAAGAAAGAAGAGATGAAGAAAAAGGAAGGCAGTTAGTTATCATTTCCTCACTTTTCTCTTCATACTGTGGTAAAGGCTAATAAATAGGTTGCAAGTTTGGATGGATTTTTCAGCGGACAATAGCGGAAAACAGCAAAATCTTTCCTCAGCAGATTAAATGGTTTCAGTCGATTGTGTGGTAAAACAGATTGTGCCTGACCTGTGGAAGGATTTGGCTCAATAGATCATAGTTACTGCGCTTACATAGCATTGATTGCATTTTACCTGTATCATAAAACACGTTTGTTGTTTTTCATTATTTGAAAACATCTTATTTTTTATTATATCATGGGACATGTGTGTCACTGGCAAGGCCAGCATTTGTCCCCATTCCAGCCCTTGAACTGAACATTTCAGAGGGAGATTATGGGTCAACCATATTGCTGTGGGGCTGGGGTCATATGTAGGCAAGACAGGTTAAGGATGATAGGTTTCCTTCGATAAAAGACATTAGTGCATTAGATAGGTCTTTACGACAAGCAACAGAAGCTTCATGGAACTGTAATAACTTCAGGAGTTGGCTGTGAAGGAACATGCTTTTATTGCACAAATGGAAAGAAACTATAACCACAAGCCTGTGGTGAACACAACACTAAAAGGTTAATGGACCCTCTCAAAGAACAAAGAACAGTACAGCACAGGAAACAGGCCCTTCGGCCCTCCAAGCCTGTGCCGCTCCTTGGTCCAGCTAGACCAATCGTTTGTATCCCTCCATTCCCAGGCTGCTCATGTGACTATCCAGGTAAGTCTTAAACGATGTCAGCGTGTCTGCCTCCGCCACCCTACTTGGCAGCGCATTCCAGGCCCCCAACATCCCTCTAATATCTGAGTTATACTTCGCCCCTCTCACCTTGAGCCCGTGACCCCTCGTGAACGTCACTTCTGATCTGGGAAAAAGCTTCCCACCGTTTACCCTATCTATCCCCTTCATAATCTTGTACACCTCTATTAGATCTCCCCTCATTCTCCGTCTTTCCAGGGAGAACAACCCCAGTTTACCCAATCTCTCCTCATAGCTAAGACCCTCCATACCAGGCAACATCCTGGTAAACCTTCTCTGCACTCTCTCTAACGCCTCCACGTCCTTCTGGTAGTGCGGCGACCAGAACTGGACGCAGTACTCCAAATGTGGCCTAACCAGCATTCTATACAGCTGCATCATCAGACTCCAGCTTTTATACTCTATACCCCGTCCTATAAAGGCAAGCATACCATATGCCTTCTTCACCACCTTCTCCACCTGTGTTGCCACCATCAAGGATTTGTGGACTTGCACACCTAGGTCCCTCTGTGTTTCTATACTCCTGATGACTCTGCCATTTATTGTATAACTCCTCCCTACATTATTTCTTCCAAAATGCATCACTTCGCATTTATCCGGATTAAACTCCATCTGCCACCTCTCCGCCCAATTTTCCAGCCTATCTATATCCTGCTGTATTGCCCGACAATGCTCTTCGCTATCCGCAAGTCCAGCCATCTTCGTGTCATCCGCAAACTTGCTGATTACACCAGTTACACCTTCTTCCAAATCATTTATATATATCACAAATAGCAGAGGTCCCAGTACAGAGCCCTGCGGAACACCACTGGTCACAGACCTCCAGCCGGAAAAAGACCCTTCGACCACTACCCTCTGTCTCCTATGGCCAAGCCATAGATATTAAGCAAGGTCTTGCTTGATACAGGGCTCAGTGTACGAGCTCCACCTGGTTAATCACCAGTCCCCAGTGAGCTCGTATTTAACAAACCCAACTGGGAGGTCAATTAGTGATTGCCCATGCAGATCATGGGGGTTATCACAGTAACTTTTGCTGAGGCGAGCTTTATATATCAATTTTTTAATTAATTGAACTTAAATTCCACCAGCTCCCTTGGTGGGTTTTGAACCCCTGCCCACAGCCCATTTGCCTCGATCTCTGAATTATTAGTCCAGTGACATTACCACCATGCCACCATCTTCCCTGTCTGATATTTGTACCAATGCATGGTACAATTTAAAAAAAACATATCCTTCATTGAACATATCCTTCACTTAAACATATCCTTCACTAAAAATATGCATCAAAAGGGAATGCTGGTGAATGATTGGATATTGACATTATACAAAGAGCGAACAAAGAACAAAGAACAATACAGCACAGGAACAGGCCCTTCGGCCCTCCAAGCCCGCGCCGCTCCCTGGTCCCAACTAGACCATTCTTTTGTATTCCTCCATTCCCACTCTGTTCATGTGGCTATCTAGATAAGTCTTAAACGTTCCCAGTGTGTCCGCCTCCACCACCTTGCCCGGCAGCGCATTCCAGGCCCCCACCACTCTCTGTGTAAAAAACGTCCTTCTGATATCCGTGTTAAACCTCCCCCCCCTCACCTTGAACCTATGACCCCCTCATGAACATCACCACCGACCTGGGAAAAAGCTTCCCACTGTTCACCCTATCTATGCCTTTCATAATTTTATACACCTCGATTAGGTCACCCCTCATCCTCCGTCTTTCCAGTGAGAACAACCCCAGTTTACCCAATCTCTCCTCATAACTAAGCCCTTCCATACCAGGCAACATCCTGGTAAATCTCCTCTGCACTCTCACTAAAGCCTCCACGTCCTTCTGGTAGTGTGGCGACCAGAACTGGGCGCAGTATTCCAAATGTGGCCGAACCAACGTTCTATACAACTGTAACATCAGACCCCAACTTTTATACTCTATGCCCCATCCTATAAAGGCAAGCATGCCATATGCCTTCTTCACTACCTTCTCCACCTGTGACGTCACCTTCAAGGATCTGTGGACTTGCACACCCGGGTCCCTCTGCGTATCTACACCCTTTATGGTTCTGCCATTTATCGTATAGCTTCCCCCCTACGTTAGTTCTACCAAATCTGATCTATATGCAGATCAAGCATCTAATCAAGCTGAAGTCTTTCAGCAGAACCCCCAGAAATGAGCAGATGTTGCCGGAAGGTGAAGCTTACCCACTTGGAGTGGCACGAGTAAGTGAGTGAGTCGTCCTGGACCACACTCATGAACCTCCCAGGATTCTGCTTAAGCCAGCAGAAATGGAGGAGGTGTGCCTGACTTCTGAATTTTATGTAACATGAGGCCGGCAGTGAGAGTTAGTACAGAAATCATGAGTGAGGACCCCCCCCCAACTGAGGACCAATACTGGAGTTAGTCAGTCAGGACCCTCAGTGAGGCATAGAAGGGGAAAAGGAAATAATTATAAAATTGGTGAGCTGGGAATATATGCTCTGGGAGTCTCTTTGGGGGGGGGGGGGGGGGGCGGTGGAGGTGATTTCATTCAGATTTGGTTGTGGGCCGGGAGCGGCTGGAGGAACAGAGGGTGCCAGCAATGACTGTTGTGGAGGAGGGTGGGTGGGTGCCAGCTCCGACCATGGAGGGAGGGAGAAGGGACTGATGATCGGGGCGAAATGGAAGGGAAGAAGCCAATGATGGGGAGGGTGAAACGGCTGATGATCGGAGTGAGCGACAGGACTCCTGAGACCTCCATGGTGGGCTTGGGGGGAGGTTTACTCAGGTTCTGATCAGGGCACCGTTTAAAGATGGTGCCCCGATCTCCGAGTAGTCGGGTTTTGCTGGCATGTTTAGGCCTCGCCTCGCTCTATAATGATATGAAACACATCCCCTTGATTTTTTTTGGCGCAGAGTGTCGTACGATTTAGAGAGAATCATAGAATCCCCACGATGCAGAAGAGGCCATTTAGCCTATCAAGTCTGCACCAACTCTCTGACAGACCATCTTACCCAGACCCTCTTCCCTGCACTATCTCTGTAATCCCACATATTTACCATACCTAATCCATAGAAATCATAGAAATCCTGCAGTACAGAAAGAGGCCATTCAGCCCATCGAGTCTGCACCGACCACAATCCCACCCAGGCCCTACCCCCATATCCCTACATATTTTACCCACTAATCCCTTTAATCTATGCATCCCAGGACACTAAGGGGCAATTTTAGCATGGCCAATCAACCTAACCCGCACATCTTTGGACTGTGGGAGGAAACTGGAGCACCCGGAGGAAACCCACGCAGACACGAGGAGAATTTGCAGACTCCACACAGACAGTGACCCGAGCCAGGAATCGAACCCAGGTCCCTGGAGCTGTGAAGCAGCAATGCTAACCACTGTGCTACCGTGCCGCCCTTCTAACCTACACATCCATCTAACCTACACATCTTGAAACACTAAGTGTCAATTTAGCACGGCCAATCCACCTAACTTGCACATCTGGACTTCCAATTAAGGCACCCCACTCCCGCCCCACCATTCCCACCTCCCCTCCCAAGACCGAGGGTGAAAACCTTCTCTGTCTTGCACCCTGATCCAACTGGTACCCGCCAGCCTAGAAATTGAGTCTGTGCGGGAATAGCCCCTTCAGTGGCCATTCATTGACCACTTAACCACCATAATAGGAGCATGGGTAGGGGCGTGAACAGCCGAAGAATTGTGGCTTCAATCTTTTGTGATCATTTTGACCTCTGAGCTTTTGATATGGTTAACTAATGCATCTTATTCCATCTCCTCTCCTTTGCAGAGCAGCCCTCTGTAGTCTTTTCATGGTTAAATTCCTGTATGGACCAATGAGCCAGCAAATTCCTTGCAAGTGGTAACCGTCGTTTTCCCGTATTGCTCCCTTGCTGTCTGCTCCAATATTTGTCTCAGAACCTATTTTATTTTTCAATAACAATTGTCCTTAAACCTAGGTCCGCTTCCATCTGGATGTTAACAATACTTTACCTAACACCCTCAATTCCACAACTATTATTATACTATCTGACATAAAACAGTATTTTTGCCACCAAGGTGCATAGTTCAAGTTGGGAAATTTCCTGACTCGCCAGACCTCCCCTGGTACATAATCCCAC